>NC_067246.2:110257600-110617600 GCF_019359855.2 Lolium perenne
AGGACATACTTGTCCATATGCTACAGCGGAGCGTGTCTCTCTCCCATAAAGTGAATGCTAGGATCCATTTTATTCAAACAAAACAAAAAACAAAAACAAACCGACGCTCCAAGAAAAAGCACATAAGATGTGATGGAATAAAAATATAGTTTCAGGGGAGGAACCTGATAATGTTGTCGATGAAGAAGGGGATGCCTTGGTCATCCCCAAGCTTAGACGCTTGAGTCTTCTTGATATATGCAGGGGTGAACCACCGGGTGCATCCCCAAGCTTAGAGCTTTCACTCTCCTTGATCATGTTGCATCATACTCCTCTCTTGATCCTTGAAAACTTCCTCCACACCAAACTCGAAACAACTCATTAGAGGGTTAGTGCACAATATAAATTGACATATTCAGAGGTGACACAATCATTCTTAACACTTCTGGACATTGCATAATGCTACTGGACATTAGTGGATCAAAGAAATTCATCCAACATAGCGAAAGAGGCAATGCGAAATAAAAGGCAGAATCTGTCAAAACAGAACAGTTCGTATTGACGAATTTTAAAATGGCACCAGACTTGCTCAAATGAAAATGCTCAAATTGAATGAAAGTTGCGTACATATCTGAGGATCATGCACGTAAATTGGCTTAATTTTCTGAGCTACCTACAGGGAGGTGGACCCAGATTCGTGACAGCAAAGAAATCTGGAACTATGCAGTAATCCAAATCTAGTACTTACTTTTCTATCAACGGCTTAACTTGGCACAACAAAACACAAAACTAAGATAAGGAGAGGTTGCTACAGTAGTAAACAACTTCCAAGACACAAAACAAAGTACTGTAGGTAAAAACATGGGTTGTCTCCCATAAGCGCTTTTCTTTAACGCCTTTCAGCTAGGCGCAGATAGTGTGTATCAAGTATTATCGAAGGGTGATGCATTCTCAGCGGGGTGTGGAGTTTTCTCAACTAGGCATAGTATATTGGATACATAAGTTTCAGCATCTCCCTTTTCATTAGTCTTAGGCGTGCTACTCTCATCAAACAAATTTTCAGGAACTAGCCAAGCATAGTTATTTTCTAATGCATCATTCATACCTAAGAGCTTACATGGTATTGGTGCTTTGATCTCCCCTCCATCATCAATATTATTAGTGTATCTTATTCTATCCATATCCATCTTTTCAAGGAGACTAACAAAATTAGTAGGAGAACCAAGCATATTAAATTTAGCAAACACCTTTCTAGCTTCTCTTGCTAGACCACCAAATTCTCTAAGAAGGGTTTCTAATACAAAATCTTTCTTTTCCCCCTCTTCCATATCACCAAGTGTGAAAAACATGTGTTGGATTATAGGATTAAGATTAACAAATTTAGTTTCCAACAGGCGAACTAAATGCGCAGCAGCAATTTCATAAGTAGGCGCAAGGTCTACCAAGTGTCTATCTTCAAAATTTTCAATAGTACTAACATGATTGAAAAATTCTTCTATATTATTTCTCCCAACTATAGACCCACGTCCTACCGGTATGTTTTTTGTGGTAAAATTAAAAGGAAACATGATGAATAAAGTAAATGCAAGTAAACTAATTTTTTTGTGTTTTTGATATAGCAAACAAGATAGCAAATAAAGTAAAACTAGCAACTAATTTTTTTGTATTTTGATTTAGTGCAGCAAACAAAGTAGTAAATAAAACTAAGCAAGACAAAAACAAAGTAAAGAGATTGAGAAGTGGAGACTCCCCTTGCAGCGTGTCTTGATCTCACCGACAACGGCGCCAGATAAAGAGCTGTTGCCGGGGGAGGTAATTCTGTGTGGTGTAGCTTTTCTTCAGATCCCCGGCAACGGCGCCGGAAAAAGAGCTTGATGGCGTGTATTTCACACGTTCGTTGGGCAACCCCAAGAGGAAGGTATGATGCGCACGGCAGCAAGTTTTCCTCGAAAGAAACCAAGGTTTATCGAACCAGGAGGAGCCAAGAAGCACGTTGAAGGTTGATGGCGGCGGGATGTAGT
Organism: Lolium perenne; assembly: GCF_019359855.2. Lineage (NCBI taxonomy): Eukaryota > Viridiplantae > Streptophyta > Magnoliopsida > Poales > Poaceae > Lolium > Lolium perenne. Next base: position 110,259,601 of record NC_067246.2, read on the forward strand.
GCGGCGCAACACCGGTGATTCGGCGCCAACGTGGAACCTGCACAACACAACCAAAGTACTTTGCCCCAACGAAACGGTGAGGTTGTCAATCTCACCGGCTTGCTGTAACAAAGGATTAACCGTATTGTGTGGAAGATGATTGTTTGCGAGAAAACAGTAGAACAAGTATTGCGGTAGATTGTATTTCAAGAAAGAGAATTGGACCGGGTCCACAGTTCACTAGAGGTGTCTCTCCCATAAGACAAACAGCATGTTGGGTGAACAAATTACAGTTGGGCAATTGACAAATAAAGAGAGAATGACAATGCACATACATATCATGATGAGTATAGTGAGATTTAATTGGGCATTACGACAAAGTACATAGACCGTCATCCAACTGCATCTATGCCTAAAAAGTCCACCTTCAGGTTATCATCCGAACCCCTTCCAGTATTAAGTTGCTAACAACAGACAATTGCATTAAGTATGGTGCGTAATGTAACTAGTGACTACATCCTTGAACATAGCACTAATGTTTTATCCCTAGTGGCAACAGCACAACACAACCTTACAACTATCTCTCACTGTCCCAGGTGTCAATGCAGGCATGAACCCACTATCGAGCATAAGTACTCCCTCTTGGAGTTACAAGCATCTACTTGGCCAGAGCATCTACTAGTAACGGAAAGCATGCAAGATCATAAACAACACATAAGTATAACTTTGATAATCAACATAACAAGTATTCTCTATTCATCGGATCCCAACAAACGCAACATATAGAATTACAGATAGATGATCTTGATCATGTTAGGCAGCTCACAAGATCCGACAATGATAGCACAATGGGGAGAAGACAACCATCTAGCTACTGCTATGGACCCATAGTCCAGGGGTAGACTACTCACACATCACACCGGAGGCGACCATGGCGGCGTAGAGTCCTCAGGAGATGATTCCCCTCTCCGGCAGGGTGCCGGAGGCGATCTCCTGGATCCCCCGAGATGGGATCGGCGGCGGCGGCGTCTCTGGAAGGTTTTCCGTATCGTGGCTCTCGGTACTGGGGGTTTCGTCACGGAGACTTTATATAGGCGGAAGGGCAGGTCAAGAGGCGGCACGGGGGCCCCACACTACAGGCCGGCGCGGCCAAGGGGGGGGCCGCGCCGCCCTATAGTGTGGCCCCTCCGTGGCCCCTCTTCGTCTCTCCTTCGGACTTCTGGAAGCTTCGTGAGAAAATAGGCCCCTGGGCTTTGATTTCGTCCAATTCCGAGAATATTTCCTTACTAGGATTTCTGAAACCAAAAACAGCAGAAAACAGCAACTGGCACTTCGGCATCTTGTTAATAGGTTAGTTCCAGAAAATGCACGAATATGACATAAAGTGTGCATAAAACATGTAGATAACATCAATAATGTGGCATGGAACATAAGAAATTATCGATACGTCGGAGACGTATCAATCATTGTCCTCAATGTTGGAAAAAATTTCAGCAGTTTTATCACAGGCAGTTTCAGCAGTTTTAGCAGTTTCAGGCAGTTTTTCGCGCTTTGCATTAGAAGTGGAAACATTGCCAACACCAATTCTTTTTCCATTAATAGTAGGAGGTGCAGTAACATGTAGAGCATTAGCATTATTAGTGGTGGTAATAGTCCAAACTTTAGCTATATTATCTTCTTTAGCATTTTCTTCTCTTTCCCACCTAGCACGCAATTCGGCCATCAATCTTATATTCTCATTAATTCTAACTTGGATGGCATTTGCTGTAGTAACAATTTTATTATTATGATTTTCATTAGGCATAACTTTCGATTTCAAAAGATCAACATCAGCAGCAAGACTATCGACTTTAGAAGCAAGTATATCAATTTTCCCAAGCTTTTCTTCAACAGATTTGTTAAAAGCAGTTTGTGTACTAATAAATTATTTAAGCATAGATTCAAGTCCAGGGGGTGTATTCCTATTATTGTTGTAAGAATTCCCATAAGAATTACCATAGCCGTTGCCATTATTATAAGGATATGGCCTATAGTTGTTACTAGAATTGTTCTGCTACGCATTGTTGTTGAAATTATTATTTTTAATGAAGTTCACATCAACAAGTTCTTCTTGGAAAACCAATGAAGCTAACGGAACATTATTAGGATCAACATTAGTCCTACCATTCACAAGCATAGACATAATAGCATCAATCTTATCACCCAAGGAAGAGGTTTCTTCGACAGAATTTACCTTCTTACCTTGTGGAGCTCTTTCCGTGTGCCATTCAGAGTAATTAATCATCATATTATCAAGAAGCTTTGTTGCTTCGCCAAGAGTGATGGACATAAAGGTACCTCCAGCAGCCGAATCCAATAGGTTCCGCGAAGAAAAATTCAGTCCTGCATAAAAGGTTTGGATGATCATCCAAGTAGTCAGTCCATGGGTTGGGCAATTTTTAACCAAAGATTTCATTCTTTCCCAAGCTTGTGCAACATGCTCATTATCCAATTGTTTAAAATTCATTATGCTACTCCTCAAAGATATAATTTTAGCAGGAGGATAATATCAACCAATAAAAGCATCCTTGCATTTAGTCCATGAATCAATACTATTCTTAGGCAGAGATAGCAACCAATCTTTAGCTCTTCCTCTTAATGAGAAAGGAAACAATTTTAACTTTATAATGTCACCATCTACATCCTTATACTTTTGCATTTCACATAATTCAACAAAATTATTGAGATGGGCAGCAGCATCATCAGAACTAACACCAGAAAATTGCTCTCTCATAACAAGATTCAGTAAAGCTGGTTTAATTTCAAAGAATTCTGCTGTAGTAGCAGGTGGAGCAATAGGTGTGCATAAGAAATCATTATTATTTGTGGTTGTGAAGTCACACAACTTAGTATTTTCAGGAGTACCCATTTTAGCAACAGTAAATAAAGCAAACTAGATAAAGTAAATGCAAGTAACTAATTTTTTTGTGTTTTTTAATATGGAGATTGCAAACAAGACAGCAAATAAAGTAAAACTAGCAACTAATTTTTTTGTGTTTTGATATAATGCAGCAAAAAAAAGTAGTAAATAAAATAAAGCAAGACAAAAACAAAGTAAAGAGATTGGAGGTGGAGACTCCCCTTGCAGCGTGTCTTGATCTCTCCTAAGAACTAGCGCTTTAAAAATCTGCTTGATACGCGTACAGCACGCGTCCGTTGGGAACCCCAAGAGGAAGGTGTGATGTGTACAGCGGCAAGTTTTCCCTCAGTAAGAAACCAAGGTTTATCGAACCAGTAGGAGCCAAGAAGCACGTTGAAGGTTGATGACGGCGAGATGTAGTGCGGCGCAACACCAGGGATTCCGGCGCCAACGTGGAACCTGCACAACACAACCAAAGTACTTTGCCCCAACGAAACAGTGAGGTTGTCAATCTCACCGGCTTGCTGTAACAAAGGATTAGATGTATAGTGTGGATGATGATTGTTTGCAGAAAACATTAGAACAAGTATTGCAGTAGATTGTATTCGATTAAAAGAATGGACCGGGGTCCACAGTTCACTAGTGGTGTCTCTCCCATAAGATAAATAGCATGTTGGGTGAACAAATTACAGTTGGGCAATTGACAAATAGAGAGGGCATGAAAATGCACATACATGATATGATGAGTATTGTGAGATTTAATTGGGCATTATGACAAAGTACATAGACCGCTATCCAGCATGCATCTATGCCTAAAAAGTCCACCTTCAGGTTATCATCCGAACCCCTTCCAGTATTAAGTTGCAAACAACATACAATTGCATTAAGTATGGTGCATAATGTAATCAATAACTACATCCTCGGACATAGCATCAATGTTTTATCCCTAGTGGCAACAGCACATCCACATCCTTAGAACTTTCTGTCACTGTCCCAGATTTAATGGAGGCATGAACCCACTATCGAGCATAAATACTCCCTCTTGGAGTTAAGAGTAAAAACTTGGCCAGAGCCTCTACTAATAATGGAGAGCATGCAAGATCATAAACAACACATAGGTAATAGATTGATAATCAACATAACATAGTATTCTCTATCCATCGGATCCCAACAAACACAACATATAGCATTACAGATAGATGATCTTGATCATGTTAGGCAGCTCACAAGACCCAACAATGAAGCACAATTAGGAGAAGACGACCATCTAGCTACTTCTATGGACCCATAGTCCAGGGGTGAACTACTCACTCATCACTCCGGAGGCGACCATGGCGGTGAAGAGTCCTCCGGGAGATGATTCCCCTCTCCAGCAGGGTGCCGGAGGCGATCTCCTGAATCCCCCGAGATGGGATTGGCGGCGGCGTCTCTGGAAGGTTTTCTGTATCGTGGCTCTCGGTACTGGGGGTTTCGCGACGAAGGCTATAAGTAGGCAGAGGAGATAGGTCAGGGGCCACACGAGGGCCCCACACAACAGGCCAGCGCGGCCAAGGTCTGGGACGCGCCGCCCTAGTGTGTCGCCAGCTCGTGGCCCCACTTCGTATCATCTTCGGTCTTCTGGAAGCTTCGTGTGAAAATAGGCCCCTGGGCGTTGATTTCGTCCAATTCCGAGAATATTTCCTTACTAGGATTTCTGAAACCAAAAACAGCATAAAACAGCAACTGGCTCTTCGGCATCTCGTTAATAGGCTAGTGTCAGAAAATGCATAAATATGACATAAAGTATGCATAAAACATGTAGATATCATCAATAATGTGGCATGGAACATAAGAAATTATCGATACGTCGGAGACGTATCAATGGGTTGGTAAAACATTGAGTCAACTGTTGATGAAGAGTGCATGGGAGGGTTGATAAGTAGGTTCCCTTGTTCCCTTAAAAAAACAAAAAGGACCAAATTTCATATACAAAAAAAAGATGGAGCTAAAGAATGGAAATTGGTCGGTAACACGTGGACTTATGTGTTGATGAATAATGAATGTGTGGGTTGATAATTATTGTTTCCCTTGTTCCCTTAAAAAACAAAAAGGACCACCTTTGTCTACACAAAAAGAGGAAAAAAGAAGGAGGTAACAAAAGAGTAGATGGGTTGGTAAAACATTGAGTCAACTGTTGATGAAGAGTACATGGGAGGGTCGATAAGTAGGTTCCCTTGTTCCCTTAAAGAACAAAAAGGACCAAATTTCATATACATAAAAAAGATGGAGCTAAAGAACGGAAATGGGTCGGTAACACATGGACTTATGTGTTGATGAATAGTGAATGTGTGGGTTGATAATTATTGTTTCCCTTGTTCCCTTAAAAAAACAAAAAGGACCACCTTTGTCTACACAAAGAAAAAAATAGGAGGAGGTACAAAAGAGTAGATGGGTTGGTAAAACATTGAGTCAACTGTTTATGAAGAGTACATGGGAGGGTTGATAAGTAGGTTCCCTTGTTCCCTTAAAAAAACAAAAAGGACCAAAAATTCATAAAATGAAAAAAAGATGGAGCTAAAAGAATGGAAATAGGTCGGTAACACATGGACTTATGTGTTGATGAATAGTAAATGCATAGGTTGATAATTATTGTTTCCCTTGTTCCCTTAAAAAATAAAAAGGACCACCTTTGTCTACACAAAGAGAAAAAGGAGGTAACAAAAAGAGTAGATGGGTTGGTAAAACAATGATTCAACTGTTGATGAAGAGTGCATGGGAGGGTTGATAAGTAGGTTCCCTTGTTCCCTTAAAAAAACAAAAAGGACCAAAATTTCATAAAATGAAAAAAACATGGAGCTAAAGAATGGAAATGGGTCGGTAACACATGGACTTATGTGTAGATGAATAGTGAATGTGCGCGTTGATAATTATTGTTTCCCTTGTTCCCTTAAAAAAAAGGACCACCTTTGTCTACACAAAAGAGGAAAAAAAGAAGGGGGTAACAAAAGAGAAGATGGGTTGGTAAAACATTGAGTCACTTGTTGATGAAGACTGCATGGTAGGGTTGGTAAGTAGGTTCCTTTGTTCCATAAAAAAACAAAAAGGACCAAAATTTCATAAAATGAAAAAAGATGGAGCTAAAGAATGGAAATGGGTCGGTAACACGTGGACTTATGTGTTGATGAATAGTGAATGTGTGGGTTGGTAATTATTGTTTCCCTTGTTCCCTTAGAAAACAAAAAGGACCACCTTTGTCTACACAAAAAGAGAAAAAAAGAAGGAGGTAACAAAAGAGTAGATTGGTTGGTAAAACATTGAGTCAACTGTTGATGAAGAGTGCATAGGAGGGTTGATAAGTAGGTTCCCTTATTCCCTTAAAAACAAAAAAGACCAAATTTCATATACAAAAAAAGATGGAGCTAAAAAACGGAAATGGGTCGGTAACACGTGGACTTATGTGTTGATGAATAGTGAATGTGTGGGTTGATAATTATTGTTTCCCTTGTTCCCTTAAAAAACAAAAAGGACCACCTTTGTCTACAAAAAGAGAAATAAAAGAAGGAGGTAACAAAAGAGTAGATGGGTTGGTAAAACATTGAGTCAACTGTTGATGAAGAGTGCATGGGAGGGTTGATAAGTAGGTGACACGCGTACAGCACGCGACCGTTGGGAACCCCAAGTGGAAGGTGTGATGCGTATAGCAGTAAGTTTCCCTCAGTTAGAAACCAAGGTTTATCGAACCAGTAGGAGTCAAGAAGCACGTTGAAGGTTGATGGCGGCGAGATGTAGTGCGGCGCAACACCAGGGATTCCGGCGCCAACGTGGAACCTGCACAACACAAACCAAGTACTTTGCCCCAACGAAACAGTGAGGTTGTCAATCTCACCGGCTTGCTGTAACAAAGGATTAGATGTATAGTGTGGATGATGATTGTTTGCAGAGAACAGTAGAACAAGTATTGCAGTAGATTGTATTTCAGATGTAAAGAATGGACCGGGGTCCACAGTTCACTAGTGGTGTCTCTCCCATAAGATAAATAGCATGTTGGGTGAACAAATTACAGTTGGGCAATTGACAAATAGAGAGGGCATGACCATGCACATCCATGATATGATGAGTATTGTGAGATTTAATTGGGCATTACGACAAAGTACATAGACCGCTATCCAGCATGCATCTATGCCTAAAAAGTCCACCTTCAGGTTATCATCCGAACCCCTTCCAGTATTAAGTTGCAAACAATAGACAATTGCATTAAGTATGGTGCGTAATGTAATCAATAACTACATCCTCGGACATAGCATCAATGTTTTATCCCTAGTGGCAACAACACATCCATAATCTTAGAGGTTTCTCTCACTCCCCCAGATTCACGGAGACATGAACCCACTATCGAGCATAAATACTCCCTCTTGGAGTTACTAGCATCAACTTGGCCAGAGCCTCTACTAATAACGGAGAGCAAGCAAGATCATAAACAACACATAGGTATAAATTGATAATCAACATAACATAGTATTCTCTATTCATCGGATCCCAACAAACACAACATATAGCATTATAGATAGATGATCTTGATCATGTTCGGCAGCTCACAAGATCCGACAATGAAGCATAATGAGGAGAAGACAACCATCTAGCTACTGCTATGGACCCATAGTCCAGGGGTGAACTACTCACTCATCACTCCGGAGGCGACCATGGCGGTGTAGAGTCCTCCGGGAGATGAATCCCCTCTCCGGCAGGGTGCCGGAGGCGATCTCCTGAATCCCCCGAGATGGGATTGGCGGCGGCGGCGGCTCTGGAAGGTTTTCCGTATCGTGGCTCTCGGTACTAGGGGTTTCGCGATGAAGGCTATTTGTAGGCGGAAGGGCAGGTCAAGGGGCGTCACGAGGGGCCCAGGAGACAGGCCGGCGCGGCCAAGGCTTGGGCCGCGCCGCCCTACCTTCTGGCCGCCTCGTGGCCCCACTTCGTTGACTCTTCGGTCTTCTGGAAGCTTCGTGTGAAAATAGGCCCCTGGGCGTTGATTTCGTCCAATTCCGAGAATATTTCCTTACTAGGATTTCTGAAACCAAAAACAATGAAAACAGCAACTGGCTCTTCGGCATCTCGTTAATAGGTTAGTGCCGGAAAATGCATAAATATGACATAAAGTATGCATAAAACATGTAGATATCATCAATAATGTGGCATGGAACATAAGAAATTATCGATACATCGGAGACGTATCAGTAGGTTCCCTTGAAAAACAAAAAGGACCAAATTTGTCAACACCCGGATTTTTAAGTCCATATGCCTGTTATGCCATACATCGCAATCCCAGGAATATTGTTGTTGCGAGACATAACAGTTGAATATCACAAGTCATCATTCATTACATACCATAGTCGTCTTACAGATAGGGATCACATGATCCAATATTACACAAATAGTTGATCTATTGATCAACGGACACAAAGTTCATAGTTTCATAGCGGAAGCGTAAGTAGAAGAGGCTCTCTAGTCCACATGCCAACGTCTGACGTCAGAAGATTCCCTAGTTGTCGTAGACATCTTGGTTGCCGTCATCTTGATAGTTCTGCTCCTCTTCATAGTCTGGCCATTTGAATAGCCAGGGACACAGCCGTGAGTACTTTAAAGTACTCGCAAACTAATACTAATGTAAGTGCTAGACAATTCTAGTAAGGGGGTGCTATGCTCTAGTTTATTTGCATAAAGCCAATTTTAGTTCACAAGTATTTGAATAAAACCTTATTCATGTGCTAACTAACTCAAGTGGGAACATTAGTGTCATTCCCACAACATTTGTTGTGATTCACCACAAGTCACCAATTCACCATTCATTTCACCAACATTTTCAAGAATTTGACATCGGAAACTGTATGGCCTTTCCAACCGTCCGTAACCGTGGACGCGGCTATTCGAATAGATTGACACTCTGCAGAGGTTGCACACTTGTGCCACAACATCTGATTTCATCCGTCGGGATTACCCCGAATCATCGTAACACAGTACGCGAATCATCAACCATAACCTTTCACTTACAAATCCTAGTATGAGCACCTCTCCCCATGAGCTTGGCCTCCCAGTGAAGACCAACTGTCAACCTGGGAAGTGCACAGGGCTTGTCCGTAAAATTCACTTCAATTCACATCATTTCTCAACAACGGAGGCAGCCTCGGCATAACCCCTATGACGTGTGTTCAGAGGGAACTCATACTAAGATACATAAACTTCCAGTTAAGCCCTACCCATATCAGGTATTGTGGGGGTACTCATTATTGGAAAGGTATCGCATTCATACCAATATCATTTTTATCAAAAATCACCATCTTCTCTTGTTCATATTCACCTTCAAAATTCATTCAATGAAATGATTCATCATTCCAAGGTTTCAAATTCATTTCAAAGTCACATGTTCCCATCTAGAGTAGTCAAGTTTTAATCATTAGCACTAGCTTTAATCATGAGGGGTGCTATCTTGCTTTGCTAGATTGAGACTAACTTTACTACTCTAGTCACCTTCTTTCACTTTGACCAAAGTTAACTATAAAAGCAACTCTTTAAGAAAACAAGTAAAAACTTGTAAGGTAGAAACTTGGGATAGGCTTATGGTAAGAAAAGATAAGATTAATGGTGCCTTGCCCCCAAAGGGCTTTGCACTTTGCAAGAATATTAGCTTGCAACCTTATAACTTGCAATAGTCTAGCTTGCATTGGTGTTAGCTTGCCTTGGTTGTTGAGGTGGTCAAAGTGCTCTTATTCTTCTGGGTAGAATCCTTAGTTTCCTGGTATTCTCCGGCACTAGCGTCTATACACGAATACGAGGATACAATCACAAAATCTTAAGTAACCTTAATTAGCCTTAATGGCTCACTCCAAATGATCTAGCATCATTTCTTAGCATTGCTACCAAGAATTAATCTAGGGTTTTCTTTCTTAGGGTTAGGGAAATAATTGCTTCTCCTTACATATGTAAATGATACTTTCCATTTAGTTCTTGAGGAATAATTTCCTCTTATTGAATCTTCTTAAGATTTAACTTCCTCAAACAATTATACATGAACTCATGTTGACATAAGTCAACCATTCATCATCATCATTTGAGGAATTGATTTAAATGAGGTAGAATACCTCATATCATTTAATAATTCCTATTATGATTTAAAATCACCAAGCATTTCATTTGAGAGTATTTGACCAGGGGTCAATACTTCATATGAAAGTATTTGGGACAAGATTTAAATGAAGTGAATCACTTCATATAATTTGCATAATACTTTTGGACAATATCACCTAAATAAACTAGCCATAGTGTCCATTAATTAAACTAGGGCATGCTCATACAAAGTGACCACACCATTTTATTGCAGAAACAATTAGTGTAAGTCAAATGTGAGCTATTGGAGTTGGAATTAACTTAATATCTATTTTGGTTGATTTTTAATAATTATTTGAATATGGAAAAGTCCCTGCCTTCTTCTTTTTATCAGATTAATTCTACAACAGATCTTGAGGTGGGACCAGTGGCATGTTGTAGAACTTTTAACTAGCTTTCCAAAGATATAAAATTCATCAAATTTGGATAAGCCAAACAGATTCTATTGAATTTTGAAAACAGGGTCAGTATTCAATTTGGTTTAAACAGAAAATAAAAATTCAAATGATTTGGGCTGCGTGGGATATTTAACAGGCCAGTGAGGGAGAGAGAGAAGTGGGCCGGCCCAGCTAGCGCTGCGGGCCAGCTGACAGCAGGCCCCACCTGTCAGCGAGCCAAACTTACCGAAACGGTATCGATCACTGCGAGCCGTTAGATCAGAAGCAGATCGAACGGGGGAGAGTCGTCGTCGTCGTCGACAAGAGGGGAGTGCTGCCGCGGCGGAGGTAGGGGGTCGACGGTGATCCTGGACTCCGGCGAGCGGCAGCGTTGACGCGAGGCGACGTTGTCGACGACGGCGAGCTCAACGGTGGTCGTGGGAGCTCCGGGGGTGGACGAAATCGACATCGTCGCTGAGGTACTGGCGCGGCTAACTCCGGCAAAATTGCGGCAGCGGAGTGGACAATGTGGAGCAGAGAGGTGTTGAGGAAGGTCAGGAGGGAGAGGGGAAGTCGAGGGCGTGCTCAGTTCGTCCAGGGGCGGCTTCCTTTTATAGGCGCTCGAGGTGCGGCGAGGGTACTGTGGAGGTCGACAGCGGAGCGGCGCTTCCGGCGAGGGATAGGGGTAGGCGAGGTGGGCGCGAGGTAGGTGCGGTCGAGGCGGTGCTAGGTAGCTAGGGTACGAGGTGGGGGACGGCCTGGTACGCGCGCGAGAGGGCGAGGTACTGGCGGCAAAGTCACGGAAATCCGGCGAGCTGGTCGTCGGCGACAAGGATTGCGCGAGCAGGGGAGCGTGTCCTGCGGGATCCTGGCATGGTGGCGGAGCTCAACGCGTAGCATGGTGGTCCAGGGGATGCGTGGTTCGCCGGCGCGGCACGTGCTCTGGGTTCGCCGTGGCGTGCGCGCTGTGCGACGCGGGCGGCATGCTCTGGCAGACCTGGGCGCGTCCGTTCCCGGCGGTGGCGTGACGATCTCCGGCCAGTCCGGGGCTAGGTAGCAGTAGGGAAGCAAGGTGGAGTAGAATGGCACCAGGGCCAGGTTTGGGAGGAAGGAGAAGAGAGAGGGGAGTGCCATGTGTGGCATGGACGGCATGGCCATGTCCATGGTGTTTTGGCCCCCCTCTTAGGGTTGATGTGGATGGGCTAGGGTGAGAGGGGGCAAGGGAACCAGAGGGAGTTAAATGGGGCACTAGGGTTTAGGTCAAACACTATTTCAAATAGTGTGCAATTATGCCTATTTGCAACTTGCAATTTTTGTCAAATTTTGGTTTGTGCACTTTGGTTCAAAAATTTGAAAATGGAGTATTTGGATAAGTTGCAAGTGACCAGAGAGAATGAGAGGTGGTGGTGGAATTTATAAAATCAAAGAATTGCAAAATTTGCTAAGTGTGAGATTGTTCCACATAACAAAAAGTTCCAACTTTGGATGAGCATAGAATTGGATCCAAGATGAATTTGACCAGGTGGTCTTTACCAAAGTTGTTCTCCTTCATGTGCTCTTGGATGAGGTGCAAAGAATTGAGAGAGTTTAGTTTGAAAAATTTGACATAGAGAGGCTCAAAGTAGTGGTAGACTATTAATGGCAGATTTGACCAATATCACATGTGAGCACAATTTGAGCTTAAAATTGATTTGAATTGTGCTTCTTTGATTCCAAAAGTTTTAATAAGTGTTTAGTATCATATTACAACTAATGGTGAAGACCAAAATGGTCTAAGTCAAAGATTTAGAAAAATGGCATAAACCATATGTGAGGGTTTTGTAATTTTCTAACTTTTATTCCTTTATTTTTCTTTGCTTCATTTTGACAAGAGTAAGGTTTATTTGGTGTTATATTGAGTTGGGCGAAAGGTTCACACTATTGTGAGGCAATGGAAGTGGCTAGGTCAAGATTGGATATTTTGGCTAAGTGCCACATATGCCTCTATGCATATGTTTGATTTTATTTTGTTTCTTACTTGAATTGGTTGGTAAGTGCTTTGTTGAGTGTGTTGAGGTATTTCAATTCATCTACTCAAGGTAGACAGAGCAAAGCTCATCATTTTCAAAAAGTAGCCATAGGCTTGCATATGCCTTTTTCTTAAATAAGATCTTTTCTTTTTTATTTTGTTTTTCAAAGATTGATGACAAGAGGGATGAGGTTGAGGGTTTTGTAATTTTTGCAATGGTTCACCACCATTTAGCAAAGTAAGAAAGGTAGAGTTCAAAATCTCCATATTAGGGCTATATGCCCACATATGTCTTTTTCTTTATTTTGGGTTTCTCAAAATAGATTAAATGATTTTTGAGAAGGTTAGGGTTTAGGGTTTTTCTTATTTGATTTCTTTTCTTTTATTTTATTTGGTTTTTGTGATCTTCACTTGATCACTTTAAGGTTTTAGGGTTTATCACATAAGCATAATAACACTCATCATGGCAAAAACACAAGTAATAGGTATGAGCACTAAGCATAGCACTCTATGTAAGAAAAGTTTTTGTTGGTTCACATTTTTGGAAAAAGGAAATTCATTTTCTCTTTGTTTTAAAATTTGGGGTGTTACAAACCCTTCCCCCTTAAACAAATCTCATCCCGAGATTTTAAGAAAAGTTAGGTTCCTAAGAGAGATTGGGCGATATGATTTAACAGGAAGACATACTTGGCATGGCCTGAGGAGCTTCTTGGGCTTCAGTGGCAGTCATGTTGTAGAAGCGGCCGTTGTTGTTCTGGTTCTTTCTGGCAGCAAAGCGACGTTGGTTCTGAGCAGGTGCAGCGGTGTTGGCGGAAATCTTGGCTAATCTCTTGGGGCACTCATTGGAGTAATGCCCAACCACTCCACACTCATAACAAGTGATGGTGGCCTTGTCCTTGTTGGCGACGGGGATGGCGTTGCTTCCAGTCCTAGGGCCAGTATTGTTGTTGTTGTTGTTGTTGTTCCCGTTGTTGTTGTTATTGTTGTTGTTGTTGTTGTTGGGGTTGTTGTTGCTGGTGTGATTGTTGTTGTTGTGGCCTCCGGGCTTCGGGAGTCCTCCGTGGTTGTTGGTGTAGTTTGAGCGGTAATTCTGAGCAGGGGGCTTGTTGTATTTTGGAGTATATCCTCCCGATGAGTTGTTGCGGTACTTCTGGGTATTGTTGGACCCATGCTGGTTCATCATCCGGCGCTTGCGGTTCTCGTTGGCTTGATGAAGCTTCCCTTCCATCTGGATGGCGGAGTCCACCAGGGCTTCTAGGTCAGCAAAGGGAATGTTGACCAATACAGTCTGCATCTCGTCATGTAATCCATTCAGAAATCTTTCCTTCCGCTTCTCATTGGTGTCGGTTTCGTCCGGGGCGTACCTTGACAGAGTGAGGAATCTGTCGCGGTATTCTACCACGGACATTCTGCCTTGCTTGAGTTCGCGGAACTCGTCTCTCATCATCTTGATCAGTCCTTGGGGCACATGGTACTTGCTAAACTTCAGCTTGAAGTCTTCCCAGGTCATCATCTGTCCCGCGTTCATTGCGCGTGTGCTGGTCCACCAGGCTCGTGCAGGTCCTGACAGGTAGTGGGTGGCGAACAGTACTTTCTCTGTGGCTTCAACTCCTGCCACCTCCAGGTTGTTCTCCATTGTCTGGAGCCAGTCATCGGCATCGAGGGGCTCTTCGGTCTTGTTGAAGATAGGTGGGTTGGTGTTCTGAAAGTTCTTCAGTTTTGACCCAGGGTGGTCGTGGTTTCCATGGCCGTTGTTGTTCTGAGCGAGCTGTTGCAGTGCAGCAATGTTGGCTTGGCGTTCAGCTCTCTCGGCTTCTCGGTCGGCCATCATCATCTCTAGCATCTGCAGCATGGCGTCTTGGGTGGCATTGCGGGTTGGTGGGGCCATCTGAACATGGGAGTGGATGATAAGATAAGAGGGAAATTTCTACGGTTTGTTTGAATTAAAGTTCACGAAGTTCAAAACTTGAAAATTTGAGTAGTGTTGAGGGGTATAACCAACAACACTTTTTCATTCATACCAAACATCACTCATTACAAATCTAACACTCCGTTGGTTTGAAGAACCATTCATTCGCTCTACGATACAAGGGGATCCTGATACAACTCACACCTACTTAAGTGCTGGGGTGATACTACTCTCCGGGGTGGAGTCTTCGTCGTCACGGGTAATGTGCTTGGCGAGAGGCGAGGGCGTTGTCCAGCTCCTTGCGGGTTTTGTACAGCATGAAGTCAAGGTGTGCTACATAGTGGTTCATCTCTGTGTGCGGGGGCATGGTCATCGGTCTTCCCATGGGGTCATGTCTTGGGTAGTAGATGAAGCGAGTGTTCTTGATCTCGTTCTCATTTTGTCCACACAGACGGGAAATTGCTTCTTGCATAACTCTGACTAGTCCTTCCTTCCAGGTGTTTCCCATTACAGAAAACCATATGGTTTCCCATACCGGGGCTCCAAGCTTCCTTCGTAGGTCTGCAGAAACTTCCCACCGAGGTGGTCCTCCGGAGTGATTGTTGAGGGGTGTTCCGAAGAACTCGGGATACGGGCGTCCTAGATAATCCACTAGTTGCTTCAAATCCTTCTCGAACATCAGGTTTCCTCCGTGACCAAGCTGATAGAACTCCCATTTGTACTCCATCTGTGAGCAATTAGGATGAGTAAGTTAAAGAGGTGGTCAAGTGTGTAAAATTTTATGTAGTTCTCAAGGGAAAAGTAGAGCATGAAATTCTCATTTTGAAAAAGATCTTCAAGGATAAGAGTGAGAATAAGTTTTTCACAAATATTCTCTTCTTTTGTTTTGAAACTAAGTTTATCAGACGTCCATTCTAACAAGGGTCTTCTAACCTCAAACAATGGCTCTGATACCAACTTGTCAACACCCGGATTTTTAAGTCCAGATGCCTGTTATGCCATACATCGCAATCCCAGGAATATTGTTGTTGCGAGACATAAAAGTTGAATATCATAAGTCATCATTCATTACATACCATAGTCGTCTTACAGATAGGGATCACATGATCCAATATTACACAAATAGTTGATCTATTGATCAACGGACACAAAGTTCATAGTTTCATAGCGGAAGCGTAAGTAGAAGGGACTCTCTAGTCCACAGGCCAACGTCTGACGTCAGAAGATTCCCTAGTTGTCGTAGACATCTTGGTTTCCGTCATCTTGATAGTTCTGCTCCTCTTCATAGTCTGGCCATTTGAATAGCCAGGGACACAGCCGTGTGTACTTTAAAGTACTCGCAAACTAATACTAATGTAAGTGCTAGACAATTCTAGTAAGGGGGTGCTATGCTCTAGTTTATTTGCATAAAGCCAATTTTAGTTCACAAGTATTTGAATAAAACCTTATTCATGTGCTAACTAACTCAAGTGGGAACATTAGTGTCATTCCCACAACATTTGTTGTGATTCACCACAAGTCACCAATTCACCATTCATTTCACCAACATTTTCAAGAATTTGACATCGGAAACTGTATGGCCTTTCCAACCGTCCGTAACCGTGGACGCGGCTATTCGAATAGATTGACACTCTGCAGAGGTTGCACACTTGTGCCACAACATTTGATTTCATCCGTCGGGATTACCCCGAATCATCGTAACACAGTACGCGGATCATCAACCATAACCTTTCACTTACAAATCCTAGTATGAGCACCTCTCCCCATGAGCTTGGCCTCCCAGTGAAGACCAACTGTCAACCTGGGAACTGCACAGGGCTTGGCCGTACAATTCACCTCAATTCACATCATTTCTCAACAACGGAGGCAGCCTCGGCATAACCCCTATGACGTGTGTTCAGAGGGAACTCATACTAAGATACATAAACTTCCAGTTAAGCCCTACCCATATCAGGTATTGTGGGGGTACTCATTATTGGAAAGGTATCACATTCAAACCAATATCATTTTTATCAAAAATCACCATCTTCTCTTGTTCATATTCACCTTCAAAATTCATTCAATGAAATGATTCATCATTCCAAGGTTTCAAATTCATTTCAATGTCACATGTTCCCATCTAGAGTAGTCAAGTTTTAATCATTAGCACTAGCTTTAATCATGAGGGGTGCTATCTTGCTTTGCTAGATTGAGACTAACTTTACTACTCTAGTCACCTTCTTTCACTTTGACGAAAGTTAACTATAAAAGAAACTCTTTAAGAAAACAAGTAAAAACTTGTAAGGTAGAAACTTGGGATAGGCTTATGGTAAGAAAAGATAAGATTAATGGTGCCTTGCCCCCAAAGGGCTTTGCACTTTGCAAGAATATTAGCTTGCAACCTTATAACTTGCAATAGTCTAGCTTGCATTGGTGTTAGCTTGCCTTGGTTGTTGAGGTGGTCAAAGTGCTCTTCTTCTTCTGGGTAGAATCCTTCCTCTTCCTGGTATTCTCCGGCACTAGCGTCTATACATGAATACGAGGATACAATCACCAAAAAACACTTAAGTAACCTTAATTAGCCTTAATGGCTCACTCCAAATGATCTAGCATCATTACTTAGCATTGCTACCAAGAATTAATCTAGGGTTTTCTTTCTTAGGGTTAGGGAAATAATTGCTTCTCCTTACATATGTAAATGATAGTTTCCATTTAGTTCTTGAGGAATAATTTCCTCTTATTGAATCTTCTTAAGATTTAACTTCCTCAAACAATTATACATGAACTCATGTTGACATAAGTCAACCATTCATCATCATCATTTGAGGAATTGATTTAAATGAGGTAGAATACCTCATATCATTTAATAATGCCTATTATGATTTAAAATCACCAAGCATTTCATTTGAGAGTATTTGACCAGGGGTCAATACTTCATATGAAAGTATTTGGGACAAGATTTAAATGAAGTGAAGCACTTCATATAATTTGCATAATAGTTTTGGACAATATCACCTAAATAAACTAGCCATAGTATCCATTAATTAAACTAGGGCATGCTCATACAAAGTGACCACACCATTTTATTGCAGAAACAATTAGTGTAAGTCAAATGTGAGCTATTGGAGTTGGAATTAACTTAATATCTATTTTGGTTGATTTTTAATAATTATTTGAATATGGAAAAGTCCCTGCCTTCTTCTTTTTATCAGATTAATTCTACAACAGATCTTGAGGTGGGACCAGTGGCATATTGTAGAACTTTTAACTAGCTTTCCAAAGATATAAAATTCATCAAATTTGGATAAGCCAAACAGATTCTATTGAATTTTGAAAACAGGGTCAGTATTCAATTTCGTTTAAACAGAAAATCAAAATTCAAATGATTTGGGCTGCGCGGGAAATTTAATAGGCCAGTGAGGGAGAGAGAGAAGTGGGCCGGCCCAGCTAGCGCTGCGGGCCAGCTGACAGCAGGCCCCACCTGTCAGTGAGCCAAACTTACCGAAACGGTATCGATCACTGCGAGCCGTTAGATCAGAAGCAGATCGAACGGGGGAGAGTCGTCGTCGTCGTCGACGAGAGGGGAGTGCTGCCGCGGCGGAGGTAGGGGGTCGATGGCGATCCTGGACTCCGGTGAGCGGCGGCGTTGACGCGAGGCGACGTTGTCGACGACGGCGAGCTCAACGGTGGTTGTGGGAGCTCCGGGGGTGGACGAAATCGACGGCGTCGCTGAGGTACTGGCGCGGCTAACTCCGGTGAAATTGCGGCGGCGGAGTGGACAATGTGGAGCGGAGAGGTGTTGAGGAAGGTCAGGAGGGAGTGGGGAAGTCGAGGGCGTGCTCAGTTCGTCCAGGGGCGGCTTCCTTTTATAGGCGCTCGAGGTGCGGCAAGGGTACCATGGAGGTCGACTGCGGAGCGGCGCTTCCGGCGAGGGATAGGGGTAGGCGAGGTGGGCGCGAGGTAGGTGCGGTCGAGGCGGTGCTAGGTAGCTAGGGTACGAGGTGGGGGACGGCCTGGTACGCGCGCGAGAGGGCGAGGTACTGGCGGCAAAGTCACAGAAATTCGGCGAGCTGGTCGTCGGCGACAAGGATTGCGCGAGAAGGGGAGCGTGTCCTGCGGGATCCTGGCGTGGTGGCGGAGCTCAACGCGTAGCATGGTGGTCCAGGGGATGCATGGTTCACCGGCGCGGCACGTGCTCTGGGTTCGCCGTGGCGTGCGCGCTGTGCGACGCGGGCGGCATGCTCTGGCAGACCTGGGCGCGTCCGTTCCCGGCGGTGGCGTGACGATCTCCAGCCTGGGCGGGGCTAGGTAGCAGTAGGGAAGCAAGGTGGAGTAGAATGGCACCAGGGCCAGGTTTGGGAGGAAGGAGAAGAGAGAGGGGAGTGCCATGTGTGGCATGGACGGCATGGCCATGTCCATGGTGTTTTGGCCCCCCTCTTAGGGTTGCTGTGGATGGGCTAGGGTGAGAGGGGGCAAGGGAACCAGAGGGAGTTAAATGGGGCACTAGGGTTTAGGTCAAACACTATTTCAAATAGTGTGCAATTATGCCTATTTGCAACTTGCAATTTTTGTCAAAATTTGGTTTGTGCACTTTGGTTCAAAAATTTGAAAATGGAGTATTTGGATAAGTTGCAAGTGACCAGAGAGAATGAGAGGTGGTGGTGGAATTTAGAAAATCAAAGAATTGCAAAATTTGCTAAGTGTGAGATTGTTCCACATAACAAAAAGTTCCAACTTTGGATGAGCATAGAATTGGATCCAAGATGAATTTGACCAGGTGGTCTTTACCAAAGTTGTTCTCCTTCATGTGCTCTTGGATGAGGTGCAAAGAATTGAGAGAGTTTATTTTGAAAAATTTGACATAGAGAGGCTCAAAGTAGTGGTCAGACTATTAATGGCAGATTTGACCAATATCACATGTGAGCAAAATTTGAGTTTAAAATTGATTTGAATTGTGTTTCTTTGATTCCAAAAGTTGTAATAAGTGTTTAGTATCATATTACAACTAATGGTGAAGACCAAAATGGTCTAAGTCAAAGATTTAGAAAAATGGTATAAACCATATGTGAGGGTTTTGTAATTTTCTAGCTTTTATTCCTTTATTTTTCTTTGCTTCATTTTGACAAGAGTAAGGTTTATTTGGTGTTATATTGAGTTGGGTGAAAGGTTCACACTATTGTGAGGCAATGGAAGTGGCTAGGTCAAGATTGGATATTTTGGCTAAGTGCCACATATGCCTCTATGCATATGTTTGATTTTATTTTGTTTCTTACTTGAATTGGTTGGTAAGTGCTTTGTTGAGTGTGTTGAGGTATTTCAATTCATCTACTCAAGGTAGACAGAGCAAAGCTCATCATTTTCAAAAAGTAGCCATAGGCTTGCATATGCCTTTTTCTTAAATAAGATCTTTTCTTTTTATTTTGTTTTTCAAAGATTGATGACAAGAGGGATGAGGTTGAGGGTTTAGTGATTTTTGCAATGGTTCACCACCATTTAGCAAAGTAAGAAAGGTAGAGTTCAAAATCTCCATATTAGGGCTATATGCTCACACATGTCTTTTTATTTATTTTGGGTTTCTCAAAATAGATTAAATGATTTTTGAGAAGGTTAGGGTTTAGGGTTTTTCTTATTTGATTTCTTTCTCTTTTATTTTATTTGGTTTGTGATCTTCACTTGATCACTTTAAGGTTTTAGGGTTTATCACATAAGCATAATAACACTCATCATGGCAAAAACACAAGTAATAGGTATGAGCACTAAGCATAGCACTCTATGTAAGAAAAGTTTTTGTTGGTTCACATTTTTGGAAAAAGGAAATTCATTTTCTCTTTGTTTTAAAATTTGGGGTGTTACAAAATTTCATATACAAAAAAAAGATGGAGCTAAAAGAATGGAAATGGGTCGGTAACACATGGACTTATGTGTTGATGAATAGTGAATGTGTGGGTTGATAATTATTGTTTCCCTTGTTCCCTTAAAAAACAAAAAGGACCACCTTTGTCTACACAAAAAGAGAAATAAAATAAGGAGGTAACAAAATAGTAGATGGGTTGGTAAAACATTGAGTCAACTGTTGATGAAGAGTGCATGGGAGGGTTGATAAGTAGGTTCCCTTGTTCCCTTAGAAAACAAAATGGACCAAATTTCATATACAAAAAAAAGATGGAGCTAAAAAACGGAAATGGGTCGGTAACACATGGACTTATGTGTTGATGAATAGTGAATGTGTGGGTTGATAATTATTGTTTCCCTTGTTCCCTTAAAAAACAAAAAGGACCACCTTTGTCTACACAAAGAGAAAAAAAGAAGGAGGTAACAAAAGAGTAAATGGGTTGGTAAAACATTGAGTCAACTGTTGATGATGAGTGCATGGGAGGGTTGATAAGTAGGTTCCCGTATTCCCTTGAAAAAAAGGACCAAATTTCATATACAAAAAAAAGATGGAGCTAAAGAATGGAAATGGGTCGGTAACACGTGGACTTATGTGTTGATAAATAGTGAATGTGTGGGTTGATAATTATTGTTTCCCTTGTTCCCTTAAAAAACAAAAGGGACCACCTTTGTCTACACAAAAAGAGAAATAAAAGAAGGAGGTAACAAAAGAGTAGATGGGTAGGTAAAACATTGAGTCAACTATTGATGAAGAGTGCATGGGAGGGTTGATAAGTAGGTTCCCTTGTTACCTTAGAAAACAAAAAGGACCAAATTTCATATACAAAAAAAGATGGAGCTAAAGAATGGAAATAGGTCGGTAACACATGGACTTATGTGTTGATGAATAGTGAATGTGTGGGTTGATAATTATTGTTTCCATTGTTCCCTTAAAAAACAAAAAGGACCACCTTTGTCTACACAAAAAGAGAAATAAAATAAGGAGGTAACAAAAGAGTAGATGGGTTGGTAAAACATTGAGTCAACTGTTGATGAAGAGTGCATGGGAGGGTTGATAAGTAGGTTCCTTTGTACCCTTAAAAAAAAGGACCAAAATTTCATAAAATTAAAAAAGATGGAGCTAAAGAATGGAAATGGGTCGGTAACACGTGGACTTATGTGTTGATGAATACTAAATGTGTGGGTTGATAATTATTGTTTCCCTTGTTCCCTTAAAAAACAAAAAGAACCACCTTTGTCTACACAAAAGAGACAAAAAGAAGGAGGTAACAAAAGAGTAGATGGGTTGGTAAAATATTGAGTCAACAGTTGATGAAGAGTGCATGGGAGGGTTGATAAGTAGGTTCCCTTATTCCCTTGAAAAACAAAAAGGACCAAATTTCATAAAAAAAATGGAGCTAAAGAATGGAAATGGGTTGGTAACACATGGACTTATGTGTTGATGAATAGTGAATGTGTGGGTTGATAATTATTGTTTCCCTTGTTCCCTTAAGAAACAAAAAGGACCACCTTTGTCTACACAAAAAGAAAAAAAGAAGGAGGTAACAAAAGAGTAGATGGGTTGATAAAACATTGAGTCAACTATTGATGAAGAGTGCATGGGAGGGTTGATAAGTAGGTTCCCTTGTTCCCTTAAAAAAACAAAAAAGGACCAAAAATTCATAAAATGAAAAAAAAGATGGAGCTAAGAATTGAAATAGGTTGGTAACACATTGAGTTCGGTGTTGATGAATACTAAATGCGTACGTTGATATATATTGTTTCCCTTGTTTCCTTAAGAAAACAAAAGGACCACCTTTGTCTACACAAAGAGAAAAAAAAGGAGGTAACAAAAGAGTAGATGGGTTGGTAAAACATTGAGTCAACTGTTGATGAAGAGTGCATGGGAGGGTTGATAAGTAGGTTCCCTTGTTCCCTTAAAAAAACAAAAAGGAACAAATTTCATATATAAAAAAAGATGGAGCTAAAAATAATGGAAATGGGTTGATAAGACATTGAGTTCGGTGTTGATGAATAGTAAATGCGTAGGTTGATATATATTGGTTCCATTGTTCCCTTAAGAAAACAAAAGGAGCACCTTTCTCTACAAAAAGAGAAAAAAGAAGGAGGTAACAAAAGAGAAAATGGGTTGGTAAAACATTGGGTCAAGTATTGATGAAGAGTGCATGGGAGGGTTGATAAGTAGGTTCCCTTGTTCCGTTAAAAAACAAAAATGAACAAATTTCATATATAAAAAAAGATGGAGCTAAGAATGGAAATGGGTCGGTAACACATGGACTTAGGTGTTGATGAATAGTGAATGTGTGGGTTGATAATTATTGTTTCCCTTGTTCCCTTAAAAAACAAAAGGGACCACCTTTGTCTACACAAAAAGAGAAATAAAAGAAGGAGGTAACAAAAGAGTAGATGGGTTGGTAAAACATTGAGTCAACTATTGATGAAGAGTGCATGGGAGGGTTGATAAGTAGGTTCCCTTGTTACCTTAGAAAACAAAAAGGACCAAATTTCATATACAAAAAAAGATGGAGCTAAAGAATGGAAATGGGTCGGTAACACATGGACTTATGTGTTGATGAATAGTGAATGTGTGGGTTAATAATTATTGTTTCCATTGTTCCCTTAAAAAACAAAAAGGACCACCTTTGTCTACACAAAAAGAGAAATAAAATAAGGAGGTAACAAAAGAGTAGATGGGTTGGTAAAACATTGAGTCAACTGTTGATGAAGAGTGCATGGGAGGGTTGATAAGTAGGTTCCTTTGTTCCCTTAAAAAACAAAAAGGACCAAAATTTCATAAAATTAAAAAAGATGGAGCTAAATAATGGAAATGGGTCGGTAACACGTGGACTTATGTGTTGATGAATACTAAATGTGTGGGTTGATAATTATTGTTTCCCTTGTTCCCTTAAAAAACAAAAAGAACCACCTTTGTCTACACAAAGGAGACAAAAAGAAGGAGGTAACAAAAGAGTAGATGGGTTGGTAAAATATTGAGTCAACTGTTGATGAAGAGTGCATGGGAGAGTTGATAAGTAGGTTCCCTTATTCCCTTGAAAAACAAAAAGGACCAAATTTCATATACAAAAAAAATGGAGCTAAAGAATGGAAATGGGTTGGTAACACATGGACTTATGTGTTGATGAATAGTGAATGTGTGGGTTGATAATTATTGTTTCCCTTGTTCCCTTAAGAAACAAAAAGGACCACCTTTGTCTACACAAAAAGAAAAAAAGAAGGAGGTAACAAAAGAGTAGATGGGTTGATAAAACATTGAGTCAACTGTTGATGAAGAGTGCATGGGAGGGTTGATAAGTAGGTTCCCTTGTTCCCTTAAAAGAACAAAAAAGGACCAAAAATTCATAAAATGGAAAAAAAGATGGAGCTAAGAATTGAAATAGGTTGGTAACACATTGAGTTCGGTGTTGATGAATACTAAATGCGTACGTTGATATATATTGTTTCCCTTGTTTCCTTAAGAAAACAAAAGGACCACCTTTGTCTACACAAAGAGAAAAAAAAGGAGGTAACAAAAGAGTAGATGGGTTGGTAAAACATTGAGTCAACTGTTGATGAAGAGTGCATGGGAGGGTTGATAAGTAGGTTCCCTTGTTCCCTTAAAAAAACAAAAAGGAACAAATTTCATATATAAAAAAAGATGGAGCTAAAAATAATGGAAATGGGTTGATAAGACATTGAGTTCGGTGTTGATGAATAGTAAATGCGTAGGTTGATATATATTGGTTCCGTTGTTCCCTTAAGAAAACAAAAGGAGCACCTTTCTCTATAAAAAGAGAAAAAAGAAGGAGGTAACAAAAGAGAAAATGGGTTGGTAAAACATTGGGTCAAGTATTGATGAAGAGTGCATGGGAGGGTTGATAAGTAGGTTCCCTTGTTCCATTAAAAAACAAAAATGAACAAATTTCATATATAAAAAAAGATGGAGCTAAGAATGGAAATGGGTCGGTAACACATGGACTTAGGTGTTGATGAATAGTGAATGTGTGGGTTGATAATTATTGATTCACTTGTTCCCTTAGGAAAACAAAAAGGACCACCTTGTTCTACAAAAAAAGAGAAAAGTAGGAGGTAACAAAAGATGAGATGGGTTGGTAAAACATTGAGTCACCTGTTGATGAAGAGTGCATGGGAGGGTTGATTAGTAGGTTCCCTTGTTCCCTTAAGAAACAAAAAGAACCAAAAAATTCATATATAAAAAAAGATGGAGCTAAAGAATGGAAATGGGTCGGTAACACATTTAATTATGTGTTGATGAATAGTGAATGTGTGGGTTGATAATTATTGGTTCCCTTGTTCCCTTAGGAAAACAAAAGGACCACCCTGTTCTACAAAAAAGAGAAAGAAGAAGGAGGTAACAAAAGAGGAGATGGGTTGGTAAAACATTGAGTCAACTGTTGATGAAGAGTGCATGGAAGGGTTGGTACATATTTGTTGATCATGTTTTCGTGATGAAGAGTAACATCTAAGCTACATACACAAACACAGTACCAACTCGGTATCATTTTCGTTGAAGATTTTTTCAGGTGTAGACACACGCTTTGCATTTGTAAAAAGATCATACACCAACATAGTAGCCTTTATTCAGCTACATACTCACACACACTTGAATTTTTCACGTACACACAGCAATTTTGTTGAAGATTTTTTCAGGTGCAAAACACACTCTTTGCATTTAGTCAAGTAGTTCAACCCATTTACAAAAGCCTAGTATGAACATACACACTTCATAGAACATAGATCTATCTAGGGTGTGTTTGGGGCATCACCACTCCAATCTATCTTCGGCTTCTTCTCCTCTGGCCAATTGTCCCACTGGACCCCAGGAAAATGAAGAGGGCTTGTTTGATAAGAAATTGGAAATCTCCAGGACGCGGCACTCCAATATTCATGCCCATCGGTGATGCGAGTGTATGTCCACCCTTCATCCCCACTTGGGCGCTTGGTGCCAGCCAATTCTTTTCCCTTGCTGCTGCTCGATGAAGAAGCCTTTGTGCCGCCCGTTGAACAGGGTTGCAGTGCAGTTGGTGTTGCTTGCGGAGGTAGCCGGTGCCGCTGTCAATAGTTGCAGGCACGAATTATACGATACGGTTGATACGCCACAAAACCATCTCTGGCTGCATACTCAATATTAATATCACCAAGCGGATTCTTCTCCCAGAACTTGTGCTGAACAGATGGGGACTCCTTCTTCATTCCTTTGTAGCTACTGTCTATGAGGGTGGCTGCCATGTCAGCCATACCAGTCCTGTCACGATCGAGCTTGAACAAGTCTTGAAGATCAATGTGGCACTCATTTGGTATCTCAATATTCCAACTTTGCTTGATTGCTATTTTGTCATTCCTTATGTCAACGCTAGCAAAATGTACGCCGCTGCATAAGAAATCCATAAGTTTCGGACACCACTTCAGGCTACTGCAACATAAAAACAGAAGGATATAAGTTATGAAAAAATCTGCTTTCAACACTGATTAGAACACAAAAGAAAATAAATGGAAGTTGACATATCATACCTAGACCATTGGTATACCAATACATGATTGTTCATCGATAGTTGAACAACGGCGATATGATAGTCATCTTCATATTCTGAGTCGCAATACTCAAAGTCAAGGCCCACGAAATTGTATTCATCCTTGCTAAGCCACTGCTCGTACATGTCGACAATCTCAGCTGCTTTATGGTTGTCATCAGTATAGACAACCTCAATCTCAGCCGTATGTGCAAACATCTTACCGATTTCAGTGATGTCACTCCTAACCTCCACCTCCTGATCCGTGTCACTGCTTTGATTGCT
Source organism: Lolium perenne (assembly GCF_019359855.2). Taxonomy (NCBI): domain Eukaryota; kingdom Viridiplantae; phylum Streptophyta; class Magnoliopsida; order Poales; family Poaceae; genus Lolium; species Lolium perenne. The sequence goes on from NC_067246.2 coordinate 110,285,594, forward strand.
AACCTCTTCTTCCTGATCCTTGTTATTGCTGTGATTGCTAACCTTGCCTTCCTCATCCATTACGAGAGCGAGACGAAGAGGTCAGTGGAAAAAGAAAGATGAGAAGGAACAACAAAGGGAGATAACTTGCTGCGGAGTGCCCTGGAGAAAAAGAATATATTGGATCACATTTGTTGGCTTACTGCTAGGCAAAGTAATGTGTAATAAAAACATGAACATAAAGATATTTACTCTACAAAAAAATGTCATACATAACCAAGTATGACTGTTGTGCATCTAAAAAATAACCCCAAATAATTGACGGTGAAGAACATCAATGAGCAGATTATTAAAAAAAAAGCACCTTGGTGACTACAATGAATGAATGTTGATAATTATCATGATATGTACTTTGCTGCTGGCAAATAACCTGGATTTCAGACCATTAGATTACCAAAAAAATACATTGGATTTCATTTCTTGGCTTACCGCTAGAAATAAGAACAATGCATACTAAAAACATGAAGATTAGAAAGTTAAAATCTAGATAAAAGGTAATGAAATATACATAAAAAAGGAGGAGAAGTTCTCACCGCCTAGAGACAGAAGCAGATCTCCGACAAAAAAAGATGAACATCAACAAAGCTCCAGAGAGAAAAAAACCCTTTTGTTTGTACTTACTGTTCAGCTGCAAAATGGAAAAACACCCCGACATCAATAAGTCAATTCATAGTATAAATGGATCAGCAGAAGAGAATAGTCGATTAGGATAAGATTCGAACAAAAAGAGAAGAAGAAAATGCTTGAGTGGCAACTCAGATTCCGCAGAAAAAGGAACAGAGAGACATAGATTAGTTCCTCCAGCAAAAAGCCCTAAGAACTTGCAAAACGCTACAAAAAGCAACTAAAACAGGAATGCGACAAGAGATTAAGAAGAAAATATAGATCGAAAAGAGAGTCGATGGGCGAAGATTTGAGATTGAACCTGCAACAACGTCCTATCCGCCTGGTCTCAACCGCCTCTCCCACTTCTCAAGCGACCAGAACTGTAAATGGGAGAAACTGGACGCGTGGGGTCTCCGTCGGTTCGAGAAGACACATGCTTTGTAGAGTTTTTACTGGACTGGGCCTAAAAAAAAGAGACGGCCCAAGAAGAGAGTAAGACACGCTAGACATGAAAAACAAGTTGATAAAACATTGATTAATGTATTGGTGAAAACTGAATAAGTGGGTTGATAAATAGTCTTACCCTCAGAAAAACTCGGAAAGTTGCGTCTGCCCCGCCAATCTCCCTCCCTGCACGACTGTCCCCGCCCATCCTCCATCCTGTCCTCCTCACAACCGCCACCGTCTCCATTCTCGCGGCCTCCAGCTCCCTTCTGTCCTCCTCGCGCTCCGGATCCCTCCCGTATCCCTTCTCTCGGCCACCACCGACTCGCCCCTACGCCCGCCGCCGCATGCCCTGCGCACACTGCCCAGTACCTCCTAGTGCCAGCCACCAACTCGACTCAGTGCCTTTCTCCCCTACACACCCCTCGTCCGGCACAGCTCCGGCAAGACCCTCATCAGGCCTTGCATCGGCGAGCCCCTCAGCCGGCACTACTCCGGCGAGCACCTCAGACGACCAAATTGATTCCAACCCTGAATTCCAAAACACATCCGAACAAAAAAAAGAAATCGAATTAGAAGCCAATTACTTTCAATCTAGGGTTTTGGATATTAGTAGAATTCAATCTCGGGGTAGGTAACAAAAACACAGAAAAAGGGTTGGTAACAAAAACACATTACATGGCAAAAAAGATATGTGATGAGTGATTCGAATTGGTAGATAGCAAAATATGTTGCAATCATAGCTTGTGATAAAAAAGAATTAAAAAGGATCACATACATACAGATCACTTGAAAAACACATAAGAAAACATCGATCTCGAAAAAAGTTGAGGTACAAACATAGTTCAGTTACATAGAAAATGGCTAACAAAAGTGTTTCAGACGATACAAAAGGACTTGAACGATGTTCCAACATACACAGATTCGTTACATATTCAAATGACATCGACGGTAATAACAACACCCTGCCTGCGTGTGATGATATCACCATATTGATGGAAGAGAAACATCACGACTTGACCAGCTGCTAATCCCTTCTTTTCAGCAAAATCTCCCCATGCATGAACACTTATTATCATCCTACCATCAGTGGAGGGATAGAACTGTCCAATGACATCTGCTGTGTTGTCCGCTGATAGAACCACAGAACCTGATGGTTCGAGATTAAGATCCTGGACAACCATGCTTGGAATTTTCTGCACAGTACAAACAACAAAAAGAAACAACCCTTAGTATATATAAACATGCATGTTCATAGCATGAATTTGAGTACAAAAAAATAAACATTTTAAAAAAGGACACATATAAAAAGAGACACAAATTACATACATACCATCAGGGATTTGTTAATGTTTGTGGCAATGAGTTTGTGGAGAAACAATGGTAACAACCCAATGCCTCTCCTATTAACAATTGCTCTCCACCTACCCAAGAGATTCATAGTCCAATCAAGTGGCCTTGTCATGACAACAACACTATGTCGATCATACACTGATAACAAGAAAATCAAAACAAAAAGAAAGGGATGAATAAGTTAATGTTGTTTAAGGTCTAAGCATTTTGCATCATAGGTAAAGCATGTGCGAAAAAAGGTGAAAAAATCATACAACCTTGATCTAGTTCTCCATCACTTGAATCACTTTGATCTGGTTCTTCATCACTTGATTCACTATCAGAATCGCTCAAAGTATCAGATTGCACCTTTATGAACTGAGACATTGTTGCTGACTTGCAACATCCTACTTTAATTGGTGTGTCAGGGTTATTGGTCATCTGAAACATAAGAAAATCACCAGGTTTGGAATTGGACATGATCAGAAATTCCTTCCACCCCCAACCATAAAAACTTGTTACCGACTCATTCATAGCTACATTGAAAGTGTAATTGGTTCCAGACTCATCAGAGACAAGGATTTCAGTGTCTGCCAGCACATATCATGTTTATCTGGTTCCTAACATAGCATGGAACATTCTGCCAAAAGTAAAAAAGTATGGTGAAAAACATCCAAAACAAAAATATGTAGAACAAAATAATACATTGGTGCAGTGATAAAAAGGCTATCAGGAAATAAATCCCACAAAACAAAGTATAACACAAGAATGAAAGATAAAAATGTACCATCCAATCTTCAGAGTTAACCAATAACTCTGATATGAAAAAGAGCAATCCCTGGTTTTGGCCCTGCATGGTCCATCTGGATTACCACATACATTGCAGACTGATGTCTACGCACGCTTCTTTTCCTGTAGACAGTGTTGGGCCTCCAAGAGCAGAGGTTTGTAGAACAACAGCAAGTTTTCTCTTAAGTGGATCACCCAAGGTTTATCGAACTCTGAGAGGAAGAGGTCAAAGATATCCCTCTCAAGCAACCCTGCGATCACAATGCAAGAAGTCTCTTGTGTCCCCAACACACCTAATACACTTGTCAGATGTATAGGTGCAATAGTTCGGTGAAGAGATAGTGAGATACAAGTGGTATGAATGTATATGAGCAGTAGTAACGGCACCAGAAAGTAGCTTGCTGGCGTGCAGTTGATGGTAGTAATATTGCAGGAAGTAAAGATGCAGTAAAGCAGTAAATAAGCGATGATTGCAGTATTTGGAAACAAGGCCTAGGGATCATACTTTCACTAGTGGACACTCTCAACATTGATCACATAATAAAACCACTCTACACTCTCTTGTTGGATGATGAACACCATTAATTGTGTAGGGCTACAAGAGCACCTCAATGCCGGAGTTAACAAGCTCCACAACATTCGATGTTCATATTTAAATAACCTTAGAGTGCATGATAGACCAACGCAATTATACCAAGTACTAACATAGCACGCACACTGTCACCATCAAGCTATGAAAGGAGGAATAGATCACATCAATACTATCATACTAATAGTTAACTTCATAATCTACAAGAGATCACAATCATAAACTACGCCAAGTACTACATGATGCACACACTGTCACCATTACATCATGGAGGAGGAATAGAGTACTTTAATAACATCACTAGAGTAGCACATAGATGAATAGTGATACAAAGCTCATATGAATCTCAATCATGTAAGGCAGCTCATGAGATCGTTGTATTTAAGTACATAGGAGAGAGATTAACCACATAGCTACCGGTACAACCCTTAGCCTCGAGGGAGAACTACTCCCTCCTCATGGAGACAGCAGCGGTGATGGAGATGGCGGTGGTGTCGATGGAGATGCCTTCCGGGGGCACTTCCCCATCCCGGCGGCGTGCCGGAACAGAGACTTCTGTCCCCCAGATCTTGGCTTCACGATGGCGGCGGCTCTGGAAGGTTTCTCGTACCGTGGCTTCTTCCCCCGAAGTTTTTAGGTCAGGAAGGCTTTTATAGGCGGAGAGTCGGAGTCGGAGGGCTGACGAGGCAGCCAGACAACAGGGGGGCGCGCCCCCCCTTGGGCCGCGCCGCCCACACGTGTGGTGGCCCTGTGGCTCTCCTCTGGTCCCACTTCGGTGCTCTGGAAGCTTCCTTGAATTATAAGATACTGGGCGTTGATTTCGTCCAATTCCGAGAATATTTCCTTACTAGGATTTCTGAAACCAAAAACAGCAGAAAACAGGAACTGGCACTTCGGCATCTCGTCAATAGGTTAGTTCCGGAAAATGCATCAAAACGATATAAAGTGTGAACAATACATGTAAGTATTGTCATAAAACAAGCATGGAACATAAGAAATTATCGATACGTTGGAGACGTATCAGCATCCCCAAGCTTAGTTCCTACTCGTCCTCGAGTAGGTAAACGATAAAAAGAATAATTTCTGAAGTGACATGCTACCAACATAATCTTGATCATACTATTGTAAAGCATATGAGATGAATGCAACGATTCAAAGCAATGGTAAAGACAATGATTAAACAACTGAATCATATAGCAAAGACTTTTCATGAATAGTACTTTCAAGACAAGCATCAATAAGTCTTGCATAACAGTTAACTCATAAAGCAATAGATTCTAAATAAAGGCATTGAAGCAACACAAAGGAAGAATAAGTTTCAGCGGTTGCTTTCAACTTTCAACATGCATATCTCATGGATAATTGTCAACATAAAGTAAAATAATAAGTGCAATAAGTAAGCATGTAAGAATCAATGCACAGTTGACACAAGTGTTTGCTTCTAAGATGGAAGGAAGTAGGTAAACTGACTCAACATTAAAGTAAAAGAATGGCCCTTCGAAGAGGGGAGCATGGATTGCTATATTTGTGCTAGAGCTTTTATTTTGAAAACAAGAAACAATTTTGTCAACGGTAGTAATAAAGCATATGTATTATGTATAAGATATCCTACAAGTTGCAAGCCTCATGCATAGATTACCAATAGTGCCCACACCTTGTCCTAATTAGCTCGGATTTACATGGGTTATCATCGCATAACATATGTTTTAACCAAGTGTCACAAAGGGGTACCTCTATGCCGCCTGTACAAAGGTCTAAGGAGAAAGCTCGCATTGGATTTCTCGCTTTTGATTATTCTCAACTTAGACATCCATACCGGGACAACATAGACAACAGATAATGGACTCCTCTTTAATGCATAAGCATTCAACAACAGATAATATTCTCATAAGAGATTGAGGATTGTTGTCCAAAACTGAAACTTCCACCATGGATCATGGCTTTAGTTAGCGGCCCAATGTTCTTCTCTAACAATATGCATACTCAAACCATTAAACTCATGATAAATCACCCTTACTTCAGACAAGACGAACATGCATAGCAACTCACATGATATTCAACAAAGTGTTGATGGCTTCCCCAGGAACATGGTTACCGCTCAACAAGCAACTTATTAGGAAATAAGATACATAAGTACATATTCAATACCACAATAGTTTTTAAGCTATTTTTCCCATGAGCTATATATTGCAAAGACAAAGAATGGAATTTTAAAGGTAGCACTCAAGCAATTTACTTTGGGATGGCAGAGAAATACCATGTAGTAGGTAGGTATGGTGGACACAAGTGGCATAGTTTTTGGCTCAAGGATTTTGGATGCATGAGAAGTAATCCCTCTCAATACAAGGCTTAGGCTAGCAAGGTTGTTTGAAGCAAACACAAGTATGAACCAGTACAACAAAACTCACATAAGAACATATTGCAAGCATTATAAGACTCTACACTATCTTCCTTGTTGCTCAAACCCTTACAAGAAAATATCTAGACTTTAGAGAGACCAATCATGCAAACCAAATTTTAACCAGCTCTATGTAGTTCTTCATTAATAGGTGCAAACTACATGATGCAAGAGCTTAAACATGATCTATATGAGCACAACAATTGCCAAGTATCAAATTATTCAAGACACTATACCAATTACCACATGTAGCATTTTCTGTTTCCAACCATATAACAATTAACGAAGCAGTTTCAACCTTCGCCATGAAAATTAAAAGCTAAGAACACATGTGTTCATATGAACCAGTGACACGCGTACAGCACGCGACCGTTGGGAACCCCAAGTGGAAGGTGTGATGCGTACAGCAGTAAGTTTCCCTCAGTTAGAAACCAAGGTTTATCGAACCAGTAGGAGTCAAGAAGCACGTTGAAGGTTGATGGCGGCGAGATGTAGTGCGGCGCAACACCAGGGATTCCGGCACCAACGTGGAACCTGCACAACACAAACCAAGTACTTTGCCCCAACGAAACAGTGAGGTTGTCAATCTCACCGGCTTGCTGTAACAAAGGATTAGATGTATAGTGTGGATGATGATTGTTTGCAGAAAACAGTAGAACAAGTATTGCAGTAGATTGTATTTCAGTATAGAGAATTGGACTGGGGTACACAGTTCACTAGTGGTGTCTCTTCCATAAGATAAATAGCATGTTGGGTGAACAAATTACAGTTGGGCAATTGACAAATAGAGAGGGCATGACCATGCACATACATATTATGATGAGTATTGTGAGATTTAATTGGGCATTACGACAAAGTACATAGACCGCTATCCAGCATGCATCTATGCCTAAAAAGTCCACCTTCAGGTTATCATCCGAACCCCTTCCAGTATTAAGTTGAAAACAACAGACAATTGCATTAAGTATGGTGCGTAATGTAATCAATAACTACATCCTCGGACATAGCATCAATGTTTTATCCCTAGTGGCAACAGTACATCCATAACCTTAGAGGTTTCTGTCACTCCCCCAGATTCACGGTGACATGAACCCACTATCGAGCATAAATACCCCCTCTTGGAGTTAAGAGTAAAAACATGGCCAGAGCCTCTACTAATAACGGAGAGCATGCAAGATCATAAACAACACATAGATAATAGATTGATAATCAACATAACATAGTATTCTCTATTCATCGGATCCCAACAAACACAACATATAGCATTACAGATAGATGATCTTGATCATGTTAGGCAGCTCACAAGATCTGACAATGAAGCATAATGAGGAGAAGACAACCATCTAGCTACTGCTATGGACCCATAGTCCAGGGGTGAACTACTCACACATCACTCCGGAGGCGACCATGGCGGTGTAGAGTCCTCCGGGAGATGAATCCCCTCTCCGGCAGGGTGCCGGAGGAAATCTTCTGAATCCCCCGAGATGGGATTGGCGGCGGCGGCGTCTCTGGAAGGTTTTCCGTATTGTGGCTCTCGGTACTGGGGGTTTCGCGACGAAGGCTATTTGTAGGCGGAAGGGCAGGTCAGGGGGCGTCACGAGGGGCCCAGGAGACAGGCCAGCGCGGCCAAGGGCTGGGCCGTGCCGCCCTACCCTCTGGCCACCTCGTGGCCCCACTTCGTTGACTCTTCGGTCTTCTGGAAGCTTCGTGTGAAAATAGGCCCCTGGGCGTTGATTTCGTCCAATTCCGAGAATATTTCCTTACTAGGATTTCTGAAACCAAAAACAGCAGAAAACAGCAACTGGCTCTTCGGCATCTTGTTAATAGGTTAGTGCCGGAAAATGCATAAATATGACATAAAATATGCATAAAACATGTAGATATCATCAATAATGTGACATGGAACATAAGAAATTATCGATACGTCGGAGACGTATCAACCAGCAGAGCGTGTCTCTCTCCCACACAAGCATGAATTTATTCAGAGAATGAAAATAACAAAAACGAAAATAAAAACACACAGACGCTCCAAGTAAAGTACATAAGATGTGACGGAATAAAAATATAGTTTCAATAGAAGAAACCTGATAAATTGTTGATGAAGAAGGGGATGCCTTGGGCATCCCCAAGCTTAGACGCTTGAGTCTTCTTGAAATATGCAGGGATGAACCACGGGGGCATCCCCAAGCTTAGACTTTTCACTCTTCTTAATCATATATCATCCTCCTCTCTTGATCCTTGAAAACTTCCTCCACACCAAACTCAAAACAAACTCATTAGAGGGTTAGTGCATAATCAAAATTCACATGTTCAGAGGTGACACAATCCTTCTTAACACTTCTGGACATTGCACAAAGCTACTGGAAGTTAATAGAACAAAGAAATCCATCCAACATAGCAAAAGAGGCAATGCGAAATAAAAGGCAGAATCTGTCAAAACAGAACAGTCCGTAAAGACGATTTTTTTAGAGGCACCAGACTTGCTCAGATGAAAATGCTCAAATTGAATGAAAGTTGCGTACATATCTGAGGATTACTCACGTAAATTGGCAGATTTTTCTGAGTTACCTACAGAGAATACTACTCAAATTCGTGACAGACAGAAATCTGTTTCTGCGCAGTAATCCAAATCTAGTATCAACCTTACTATCAAAGACTTTACTTGGCACAACAATGCAATAAAACAAAGATAATAAGAGTTTACTACAGTAGTAACAACTTCCAAGACTCAAATATAAAACAAAAATGCTGTAGTAAAATAAAAACATGGGTTATCTCCCAAGAAGTGCTTTCTTTATAGCCATTAAGATGGGCTCAGTAATTTTAATGATGCACTCCCAAGAAATAAGAGTTGAAGAAAAAGAGAGCACCAAGAAGCAAATTCAAAACACATTTAAGTCTAACCCACTTCCTATGCAAAGGAATCTTGTGCACAAATGAATTCATGAAGAACAAAGTGACAAGCATAGGAAGATAAAACACGAGTAACTTCAAGATTCTCAACATAAAGAGGGGAAACTTAATATTATTAAGATGCATATAACCATGTTTCCCTCTCTCATAATAACTTTCAGTAGCATCATTGATGAAATCCACAATATACCCATCACTTAAAACATTCTTATCATGGTTCATATGCATAGAAGTATCATTAATTTTGGCATAAGAAGAGTTCTTCTCATTAATAGTAATTGGAGCAAGATTATTATCAAGAATTCGAACATGGTAAACAAGTTGCATATTAAGGCAATTGTTTTTGGCAATCCAATCATAACTATGACAAGTTTCATAAGGATAGTTATAACCTATATCATAGCATTCTTTATAATAATCATCAAAGGTCGGAGGCATAGTATCATCATAAGAAATAGAATAGTTATCTTTCACAGTAGGTTCATCTGTGACCATACCATCCTTGTTACTAGAAGGAGATGTATCAAACATATAATGATCAGTAGCAAAAGGATTTTCAAACACCTCATCCCCAAGCTTAGAGCTTTCTATATCATTATGGGAGGAAACATGGATAGTACTGATACTATGGCAATTATTATCATCATCATTTTCAGAATTAGTTTCCCAGAGATTTTTAATATCAAAAGTAGTGTGCTCTTCTAAATCGTGATCACTAATGTATGTAAAGGGCATAGGAAGATCATTGTATTCAGATTCATTATCATAATAGTCATTAGAAGCAACATACTTACGGTTACCTATCGTTATCTCATTCACGCGGGGATATGCCGTTACCTCTTTATCTTTATCCCCTTCTTCTTCTTCTTCGTTCCCTTCTTCTCCTTCTTCTCTTCCTTCTCCTCGTTCCCTTCTTTAGGAGGAAGAGGCTTGAAGGGAGGATCCTCCACATAACCTGATTTATTTCCAGAAACAATAGAAGAAACTTGGGAGGATTCCTCCTTTTCATTAATAAGTTCAAAACACACAGCGGTCCTATCATATTTTGGCAAAGTGTCATCTTCTAAAATATTTTGTATGTAAGTATTTGTATGGCAATTATTAATGCAATAAGAAAAACACCCATGCAGGAAATCATCAATATCAAGATCACTCATATGTAACAAAGAGATTTTTCTTGATAACTCTTCACACCACAAAAATAAAGTAAGTTCATCATGCTGATTAGGAGTAATTTCATCATCACAATACAAATTTGCAGCACTCATGTGGTTCGAATTATCATTGGAGGAGCATTGAAAATTAAAGTGACCCGCTCTTTGGCAAAGTTCACAAATAAAAGGATAGAGGGCACAAACTTTTTTACCAAGATCATCTAGAGCCCTAGACCACTTTCTAGTTTTTTCATTAATATGATGGATACAATATTCATCTTCGATTTGATTAATTCCACAAGGTCTATGCATTCCTCAAAAATTAACATGCTTATAGGAAATAGCATTCTTAGGAGTTTGAGCATGTTTATTGCAATCATTAACAACAATTTCATTCTTCATACAAGCCTCTTTAAAAGGTTCATGATACTTACCAAAATTCTTCCTAGGCAATTCAAAATGAGAGGCAAAAGCTTTATAAATATTTGCAGCAACTTGAGAGTCAAGACCATAGGTAGCACTCATATTTCGAAATTTACCAGTATCCATAAAAGTTTCAATGCATTCATAATCATAATTTATACTCGACTCTCTACCTTTGTCGTTCTCCCAATCTTCAGCGTTCTCCTCAATCCGATCAAGAAGATCCCACCTAGCTTCAACCTCCTTGCTTGTGAAAGATCCCTCCAAACAGGCATCTAGATAGTCCTTGTGATGTCCTGAAAGCCTTGCATAAAAATTATTAATAATAACATTACGGGGGAGCTCATGAATGGGACATTTGGGCATTAGTAACTTCAATCTCCCCCATGCTTGGGAAATACTCTCTTCATCACGAGGATAAAAGTTATAAATGTAATTCCTATCAATATGCACTTCATGAGGAGGATAAAATTTAGAATAAAAGAGAGATACAATTTCCTCCCAACCAAGAGAATGACTATTCTTCAGCAATTTATACCAATGCGCCGCTTTACCAGACAGCGAAATAGAGAATAGTTTCTTCCTCACTTCATCCATAGAGATACCTGCACACTTGAATAACCCGCATAATTCGCAAAAACAGTAAATGATCTCCAGGATGAACAGTTCTATCTCCTTCATAGCGGTTATCCATAACACGTTCAATAATTTTCATGGGTATCTTGAAAGCAGTACTTACAGTAGGTGGATTTAAAATATCACAAGCATCATTAAAGTTATCGCATATGGGAGATAAAGTATTATCAGAGCAAATTTTCTCCCCTAAAGATGGGAAGCTAAAAAGATCATAAAAACTAGCTTCCCCAAGCTTAGACTTCTCCATAGCATTAGCAGTGATTGCGTTCATACTAATAACATTGCTACTGGCATGCAAATAAGGTTCCATAGGTTTTTTAATTTTCGCATCACACAATTCATGTCTTAACTTAGGAAATAAATTAAAAAGCTCACAGTTGTTTTCCATTATGCCTTACTAGTGTAAAAATAGAAACAAAAAGATGCAATTGCAGGATCTAAAGGAAATAGCTTCGAGCACTTACAACGGCGCCAGAAAATAACTTAGTTACCTGGGACCAGAGTGTGAGTGCCTTTTACCTTTCCTCCCTGGCAACGGCGCCAGAAAATAGCTTGATGTCTACGCACGCTTCTTTTCCTGTAGACAGTGTTGGGCCTCCAAGAGCAGAGGTTTGTAGAACAACAGCATGTTTTCCCTTAAGTGGATCACCCAAAGTTTATCGAACTCAGGGAGGAAGAGGTCAAAGATATCCCTCTCAAGCAACCCTGCGATCACAATGCAAGAAGTCTCTTGTGTCCCCAACACGCCTAATACACTTGTCAGATGTATAGGTGCACTAGTTCGGCAAAGAGATAGTGAGATACAAGTGGTATGAATGTATATGAGCAGTAGTAACGGCACCAGAAAGTAGCTTGCTGGCGTGCAGTTGATGGTAGTAATATTGAAGGAAGTAAAGATGCAGTAAAACAGTAAATAAGCAATGATTACAGTATTTGGAAACAAGGCCTAGGGATCATACTTTCACTAGTGGACACTCTCAACATTGATCACATAATAAAACCACTCTACACTCTCTTGTTGGATGATGAACACCATTAATTGTATAGGGCTACAAGAGCACCTCAATGCCGGAGTTAACAAGCTCCACAACATTCGATGTTCATATTTAAATAACCTTAGAGTGCATGATAGACCAACGCAATTATACCAAGTACTAACATAGCATGCACACTGTCACCATCAAGCTATGAAAGGAGGAATAGATCACATCAATACTATCATAGTAATAGTTAGCTTCATAATCTACAAGAGATCACAATCATAAACTACACCAAGTACTACATGATGCACACACTGTCACCATTACATCATGGAGGAGGAATAGAGTACTTTAATAACATCACTAGAGTAGCACATAGATGAATAGTGATACAAAGCTCATATGAATCTCAATCATGTAAGGCAGCTCATGAGATCATTGTATTGAAGTACATAGGAGAGAGATTAACCACATAGCTACCGGTACAGCCCTTAGCCTCGAGGGAGAACTACTCCCTCCTCATGGAGACAGCAGCGGTGATGGAGATGGCGGTGGTGTCAATGGAGATGCCTTCCGGGGGCACTTCCCCGTCCCGGCGGCGTGCCGGAATAGAGACTTCTGTCCCCCAGATCTTGGCTTCCTGATGGCGGCGGCTCTGGAAGGTTTCTCGTACCGTGGCTTCTTCCCCCGAAGTTTTTAGGTCAGGAAGGGTTTTATAGGCGGAGAGTCGGAGTCGGAGGGCTGACGAGGCAGCCAGACAACAGGGGGCGCCCCCCTTGGGCCGCGCCGCCCACACGTGTGGTGGCCCTGTGGCTCTCCTCTGGTCCCACTTCGGTGCTCTGGAAGCTTCCTTGAATTATAAGATACTGGGCGTTGATTTCGTCCAATTCCGAGAATATTTCCTTACTAGGATTTCTGAAACCAAAACAGCAGAAATAGGAACTGGCACTTCGGCATCTCGTTAATAGGTTAGTTCCAGAAAATGCATCAAAACGATATAAAGTGTGAACAAAACATGTAAGTATTGTCATAAAACAAGCATGGAACATAAGAAATTATCGATACGTTGGAGACGTATCACAGACCATCTTGAAAACAAGAAAAACCCTGCACAATGAAAAAAAGGGACATTTGTGAGTAAAACTATAGGGAAATAGAAGACGAGCTCACATAGATTAGAAAAGTAAACTAGATCTACAGAAATATTGCTTGTAGATCTGCTCAAATAGGGTTAAATCTTCAGAATCTGATTACATATTTAAAAAGTTATTGTCCATAGTACTTTCTAGATTTAGCAAAAAAGGCCAACAGACAGGGGGCAGAAAAAGGGAATGAAACGAGTTCGTACTGCATAAACACATGGAGGTGCGGGATTCAGAAACATCAAAAAAGGAAAAAGAGAACAAACAAAACCCTTACCGTCCAGATGCAGCTTTGGAGAAGATCCACCAAAAAAGAGATAGATAGAAGAGGATTCCTTTCGCCTGGTCTGAGGGAGAAGGAGCACTAACAACAATGGCTCGATGTGGATGAAGACCTAGAAAGAGGGAGAATGGAATAGCCAAGAGTGAGAAGAGATGCAGAAGTGATAAGGGGTCTCTATTTATTGAGGCCTAGCCGTCTCACCTTCCACCAAATGTAGCATTAAAAAATTCACAGTGAACAAAAGCATCTAACGGGCGCCTTGAGTTGTGCTGAAAAAAAGGAGAAGAAGCAACCACTATAAAAGGAGTGAACTATGCATAAGTAAAGTGAAAAAATATACAACATTTCTATTTTATAAGCTAATAAAAAATAAAAAAGAGGACGTACAAAAAGAAATGTTTGTAATGCCCAGTGTCGGTAAATACATTCGTCCAGCGTTGGTAACTACATACAGTCACGCTCGATAGCTATTACAAACTAAAAGTATGAGTACCGATGCCTTACGAAAAAGAGAACCATTTGATCTGTCCAACTATGGAAAAACCATTTAAAGAAAACCATTGTAAAAAATAAAAAGAATAAAAAATATAGACTAGATGCCGGCGTCATGAACAATGATAATATATTCATAATTGCTTGTAAAAAAAGACGGCAAGCTAGACAGTATTTTGGACATCCAGCAGAAAATAGAAGATCTGAATACAAAGCAAGGGCAAAATGATAAAAAAAGTCAGATGAAAAGGATACAAGTGAAGAACTATAAACCACTCATACAAAAAGAGATACCAAAAACAGTGAAAAAGAAGGTTAAAAAAGAACATAGCATATCTTGCTACAAACTTATTACATCATGGTGTCCAAGAGAAAAATAACATACTGACTGCAGATAAGATAAAGCAAAAGACATCACTGAAGAGTAAAAACATGTAAAGTCCTTGCTACCAACTTATTACATGACAAGTTTTTGAAACAAAACAAAGGGCACTAGGTGACTAACGACACGAAAGCATGACTACACAGTCATAGATTGACTAGAAAAGCACATAGAAATCATCAGTATGTTGCTTCTTATGGAAAGACAGTTTGCCCGTGACATCTTGTTCATCCAACTGTTCGACAGTCTTCACATAGTAAAACTTGATCATTTTGCCTCCAATGAAGTAATGCCTCCTAGCAACAGCTTTAGCTTCCTCGGTCTTCTTGAACTTCATGTAAAAAGTTCCATTCTGGTCAATGGCAAACTTGAATTTAAAGTCTGGAGGGATGACTTCAAGTGCAAGTCCAATGGTTGAAGGTTGAACGAAGTACTTGACAATGACATTGAGAAGACCAGATTGCACTCCTTCAGATATACCCAGAAGACTCATGGTCGTCTCTGACATTATTGTGTGGCAAAAACCATCAATGTGAAGAGTAGCTTTATCATCTGTCCCACTGGGCCTGATGAACACTTTGGTTTTGTTGCCCTGATTAACAGTGTACTGAAAATCCCTAGTGAGCAGCTTCTTTGCTAGTGCAAGACAAACGAATATACCATCAAGCCGAGTATCCATCACACGGAAAAGGTAAAGATCATGCACTTTCCCAGGACACTCTCCAAGCCTACTCATAACATGACGAGTAACTGATGGCCTCTTCATCTTAGTGATGTACGACATACCCTGGTAAAAAAAGAACAGAAAACAAAAATGATAGGTTAAAAACAAAGAAGATATTGTATGTCAGGCAAAATATAAAACAAAAATTTCAGTGTACGAGAAAAAGAAAAATCAAAATTTAAAATTCATGAACGAATAAACAAAAAAGACAGAAAAAGCAAGTAACACTTAGATTTGTCACACATGTGCATAAAAAATGTCAGCACGCACACATCACCAGCACAGACTTACGTAAAATACAAATAATAGCATCCATTACACACAACAAAAAGCAGCATTAAAAAAAGGGTTCATCAAACCACCTAGACACAGAAAGGATATAGTACACAAATCAAACATCAAGGGCTTTAAGCCTTGATACAAAAGCACCACATTACACAGATTTCATACTGTTCTTCTAAAAAAACACTTAGGGAAAGGGAAAAGCACTATATCGTCTATTAAGAAATCAAGCAGACTCGAAGTGGTCTTCGAAATGGTCTTCATTCTTGAGCCTACTGTATACTGGACATTTCCTGCCAATATCTTCCATGAATGAACACTTCCTGACAGTCTTGACTAAATAGAACTTGATCATGAATCTATCAACAAAGTAGTGGCTCTTGGTCATCACCTCAGCCATCATTGGGATCTTGAACTTCATGTAAAGCTTGGAGTTGTATTCAACAGCAAACTTGACAAGGTCTGGGGATTGCACAACAGAGTATGCATGGGCAATGTACTCAGGTGAAAGCAGATATTTTAGGTTCACTCTAACTAGACCCTCTTGAGAACCCTCAGAAACACCGAGAATCTTCATCGTGGTGTCCGTCATTCTGATGTTCTCCTCATAATCCATGTCAAGGCTTACATCAGAGTACCCAGCAGGATAACCTAGAAGCTTCTGTTGAGTAATACTACTATTCTCCATGCTGGCTGAAAAGGTCTTGGCTGGTTCCTTGAGGAAAATTTCTTCATCTTCTGGAAGTGTTTCAAGGAAGCTAACCTTGCAAAACTTCACGCGAGCTTCATCAAACTTAAAGGTTAAAGGAAGCACATCGTGAAGCTTCGTACACGCAACAGGGGTCATGCACCTAACAAAGACTTTGCACTGGCGGCTTTGATTAACTATGAAATCAAACTCTGTGCCGACCAGCTTGTTGATGACATGGAGACACTTGAAGACTCCAGCAGGCTCAAAACAGGAAAGGTTCTTGACAAGAAACAGATTGGTAACTGGGCCAGGAGTAAGTCCTAGTTTACTAAGAAGGAACTTAGACACCTGAACCCTCGTCTCTTCAGTCACATAAGTAGACATACTGAATTTCACTCTCCTAAAAATGTACAAAAGCACTAATCAAAATATATCAAAAAATGTTGAAAACTGACAGTTAAGGACACCAACGAGCAGTAGATAGAAGCACCTTGATAACTACAGAATAGGAATGTTGATAACTACTATGATATCTAGAGTTATGCTAACAGACTACCAGCTGTCTACAGACACATGTTACAATTATATTGCATCACATTTGTTGGCTTCGTGGTACAAGTTGATATGTAATAAAAATCATAAACATAAAATATAGTTAATCTATAAAAAAATGGCATACATATACATAAAAAACCAAAATTGAAAGGACCAGACAAACCAGAGATGCAATTGATAAACTATATACAACAAAAGTTCATATTTATTCTACAAAAACCTATGATAACTGATGTTTGTCTCATAATAAAACAAACTGAAAGTGAAGAACATGAAACTAAAAGCACTATAAAAAAGCACCATGATGACTACAATGTATAACTGTTGATACCTACCATGATATCTACTTTCCTACTGACACATAACCTGGATTCCAGACACAAAAAGATTACAAAAATATATTGGATCCAATTTGTTGACTTACTGCCAGGAGGATAATGCTTAAATGAAAACATGAAAATAAGATAATTAAGTATAGATAAAAGGTAATACAAATACATAAAAAAGGGGAAAAGTGCTTGATACGTCTCCAACGTATCGATAATTTCTTATGTTCCATGTGATACGTCTCCGACGTATCGATAATTTCTTATGTTCCATGCCACATTATTGATGTTATCTACATGTTTTATGCACACTTTATGTCATATTCGTGCATTTTCTGGAACTAACCTATTAACAAGATGCCGAAGTGCCAGTTCCTGTTTTCTGCTGTTTTTGGTTTCAGAAATCCTAGTAACGAAATATTCTCGGAATCGGACGAAATCAACGCCCAGGTTCCTATTTTACCCGGAAGCATCCAGAACACACGAGAACCGTCAGAGAAGGGAGGCAGGGCCACCACACCACACCCCGGCGCGGCCTAGGGGGGGGGGCGCGCCCCCCTAGGGTGTGGGCCCCCCTTCGACCTTCCTGCGCCGCCTCTTCGCCTATAAGAAGCCCCTGGATCAGAAAACCCTACACCGATTGACGAAACCCACGAAAACCTTCCAGAGCCGCCGCCATCGCGAGGCCAAGATCTGGGGGACAGGATCTCTGTTCCGGCACCCTGCCGGAGCGGGGAAGTGCCCCCGGAAGGCTCCTCCATCGACACCGCTGCCATCTCCACCCCCATCTTCATCACCGCTGCTGCTCCCATGAGGAGGGAGTAGTTCTCCATCGAGGCTCGGGGCTGTACCGGTAGCTATGTGGTTAATCTCTCCTATGTACTTCAATACAATGATCTCATGAGCTGCTTTACATGATTGAGATTCATATGAGTTTGTATCACAATTTATCTATGTGCTACTCTAGCAATGTTATTAAAGTAGTTCTATTCCTCCTGCACGTGTGTAAAGGTGACAGTGTGTGCACCGTGTTAGTACTTGGTTTATGCTATGATCATGATCTCTTGTAGATTATGGAGTTAACTATTGCTATGATGATATTGATGTGATCTATTCCTCCTACATATGCATGAAGGTGACAGTGTGCATGCTATGCTAGTACTTGGTTTAGTAGCGTTGATCTATCTTACACTAAAGGTTACTTAAACATGAGCATTATTGTGGAGCTTGTTAACTCCGGCATTGAGGGTTCGTGTAATCCTACGCAATGTGTTCATCATCCAACAAAAGTGTAGAGTATGCATTTATCTGTTCTGTTATGTGATCAATGTTGAGAGTGTCCACTAGTGAAAGTGTAATCCCTAGGCCTTGCTCCTAAATACTGCTATCGCTACTTGTTTACTACTGCTGCGTTACTACTGCTTGTTTACTGTTTTACTGCGTTACTACTGCCTGCTATATCACCATCCATCACTACGCGCCAGCAAGCTATTTTCTGGCACCGTTGCTACTGCTCATATATATTTATACCACCTGTATTTCACTATCTCTTCGCCGAACTAGTGCACCTATTAGGTGTGTTGGGGACACAAGAGACTTCTTGCTTTGTGGTTGCAGGGTTGCATAAGAGGGATATCTTTGACCTCTTCCTCCCTGAGTTCGATAAACCTTGGGTATCCACTTAAGGGAAACTTGCTGCTGTTCTACAAACCTCTGCTCTTGGAGGCCCAACACTGTCTACAGGAAAGGAGGGGGAACGTAGACATCAAGCACTTTTCTGGCGCCGTTGCCGGGGAGGAAAGGTAAAAGGCTCTCATACTACGGTCCCAGGTAAAGTATTTTTCTGGCGCCGTTGTGTGTGTGCTCAAAGCTATTTCCTTTAGATCCTGCAATTGCATCTTGTTGTTTCTTGTTTACACTAGTTTGGCATAATGTACAAGAGTGGGCTTCTTGTTCTATTTCCTGATTTAAAACATGGATTGTTTGATGCGAAAATTAAAAAACCTATTAAATCTTGTTTGCATGCTGGTAGTAATATTAGTATGAATGCTTTGAACACCATTGTTGATAATAATATAGAAAGTTCTAAGCTTGGGGAAGCTGGTTTTCATGATCTTTTTAGTCCCCCAAGCATTGAGGAGAAAATTTTCTTTGATGATACTTTGCCTCCTATATATGATGATTATAATGATAGTGGTCTTTTGGTGCCACCTACTATGGAGAGTGAATTTGATTATGATTACAATATGCCTCCTATATTTGATGATGAGAATAATAATGATAGCTACTTTGTTGAATTTGCTCCCACTACAACTAATAAAATTGATTACGCCTATGTGGAGAGTAATAACTTTATGCATGAGACTCATGATAAGAATGTTTCATTTGATAGTTATATTGTTGAGTTTGCTCATGATGCTACTGAAAGTTATTATGAGAGAGGAAAATATGGTTGTAGAAATTTTCATGTTACTAAAATGCCTCTCTATGTGCTGAAATTTTTGAAGTTACACTTGTTTTATCTTCCTATGCTTGTTACTTTGCTCTTCATGAACTTGTTTATTTACAAGATTCCTATGCATAGGAAGCATGTTAGACTTAAATGTGTTTTGTATTTGCCTCTTGATGCCCTCTTTTGCTTCAAATACTATTTCTTGCGAGTGCATCATTAAAACTGCTGAGCCCATCTTAATGGCTATAAAGAAAAGAACTTCTTGGGAGATAACCCATGTGTTATTTTGCTATAGTACTTTGTTTTATATTTGTGTCTTGGAAGTTGTTTACTACTGTAGCAACCTCTCCTTATCTTAGTTTTGTGTTTTGTTGTGCCAAGTTAAGCCGTTGATAGAAAAGTAAGTACTAGATTTGGATTACTGCACAGTTCCAGATTTCTTTTCTGTCACGAATCTGGGTCCACCTCCCTGTAGGTAGCTCAGAAAATTAAGCCAATTTACGTGCATGATCCTCAGATATGTATGCAACTTTCATTCAATTTGAGCATTTTCATTTGAGCAAGTCTGGTGCCATTTTAAAATTCGTCAATACGAACTGTTCTGTTTTGACAGATTCTGCCTTTTATTTCGCATTGCCTCTTTTGCTATGTTGGATAAATTTCTTTGATCCATTAATGTCCAGTAGCATTATGCAATGTCCAGAAGTGTTAAGAATGATTGTGTCACCTCTGAATATGTTAATTTTTATTGTGCACTAACCCTCTAATGAGTTGTTTCGAGTTTGGTGTGGAGGAAGTTTTCAAGGGTCAAGAGAGGAGGATGATATACTATGATCAAGAAGAGTGAAAGCTCTAAGCTTGGGGATGCACCCGGTGGTTCACCCCTGCATATATCAAGAAGACTCAAGCGTCTAAGCTTGGGGATGCCCAAGGCATCCCCTTCTTCATCGACAAATTATCAGGTTCCTTCTCTTGAAACTATATTTTTATTCGGTCACATCTTATGTGCTTTACTTGGAGCGTCTGTATGATTTTATTTTTGTTTTGTTTGAATAAAATGGATCCTAGCATTCACTTTATGGGAGAGAGACACGCTCCGCTGTAGCATATGGACAAGTATGTCCTTGGTTTCTACTCATAGTATTCATGGCGAAGTTTCTCCTTCGTTAAATTGTTATATGGTTGGAATTGGAAAATGATACATGTAGTAATTGCTATAAATGTCTTGGGTAATGTGATACTTGGCAATTGTTGTGCTCATGATTAAGCTCTTGCATCATATGTTTTGCACCCATTAATGAAGAAATACATAGAGCATGCTAAAATTTGGTTTGCATATTTGGTTTCTCTAAGGTCTAGATAATTTCTAGTATTGAGTTTGAACAACAAGGAAGACGGTGTAGAGTCTTATAATGTTTTCAATATGTCTTTTATGTGAGTTTTGCTGCACCGGTTCATCCTTGTGTTTGTTTCAAATAAGCCTTGCTAGCCTAAACCTTGTATCGAGAGGGAATACTTCTCATGCATCCAAAATACTTGAGCCAACTACTATGCCATTTGTGTCCACCATACCTACCTACTACATGGTATTTCCCGCCATTCCAAAGTAAATTGCTTGAGTGCTACCTTTAAAATTCCATCATTCACCTTTGCAATATATAGCTCATGGGACAAATAGCTTAAAAACTATTGTGGTATTGAATATGTAATTATGCACTTTATCTCTTATTAAGTTGCTTGTTGTGCGATAACCATGTTTACTGGGGAACGCCATCAACTCATTGTTGAATTTCATGTGAGTTGCTATGCATGTTCGTCTTGTCTGAAGTAAGGGCGATCTACACTGAGTTGAATGGTTTGAGCATGCATATTGTGAGAGAAGAACATTGGGCCGCTAACTAAAGCCATGCTCCATGGTGGAAGTTTCAGTTTTGGACAAACATCCTCAAATCTCTAATGAGAAAAGAATTAATTGTTGTTGAATGCTTAAAGCATTAAAAGAGGAGTCCATTATCTGTTGTCTATGTTGTCCCGGTATGGATGTCTAAGTTGAGAATAATCAAAAGCGAGAAATCCAAATGCGAGCTTTCTCCTTAGACCTTTGTACAGGCGGCATAGAGGTACCCCTTTGTGATACTTGGTTAAAGCATATGTATTGCGGTGATAATCCAGGTAGTCCAAGCTAATTAGGACAAGGTGCGGGCACTATTGGTACACTATGCATGAGGCTTGCAACTTATAAGATATAATTTACATGATGCATATGCTTTATTACTACCGTTGACAAAATTGTTTCATGTTTTCAAAATCAAAGCTCTAGCACAAATATAGCAATCGATGCTTTTCCTCAATGAGGACCATTCTTTTACTTTCAATGTTGAGTCAGTTCACCTATTTCTCTCCACCTCAAGAAGAAACACTTGTGTGAACTGTGCATTGATTCCTACATACTTGCTTATTGCACTTATTATATTACTCTATGTTGACAATATCCATGAGATATACATGTTACAAGTTGAAAGCAACCGCTGAAACTTAATCTTCTTTTGTGTTGCTTCAATGCCTTTACTTTGAATTATTGCTTTATGAGTTAACTCTTATGCAAGACTTATTGATGCTTGTCTTGAAGTGCTATTCATGAAAAGTCTTTGCTATATGATTCACTTGTTTACTCATGTCATATACATTGTTTTGATCGCTGCATTCACTACATATGCTTTACAAATAGTATGATCAAGATTATGATGGCATGTCACTCCAGAAATTATCCGTGTTATCGTTTTACCTGCTCGGGACGAGCAGAACTAAGCTTGGGGATGCTGATACGTCTCCGACGTATCGATAATTTCTTATGTTCCATGCCACATTATTGATGTTATCTACATGTTTTATGCACACTTTATGTCATATTCGTGCATTTTCTGGAACTAACCTATTAACAAGATGCCGAAGTGCCAGTTCCTGTTTTCTGCTGTTTTTGGTTTCAGAAATCCTAGTAACGAAATATTCTCGGAATCGGACGAAATCAACGCCCAGGTTCCTATTTTACCCGGAAGCATCCAGAACACACGAGAACCGCCAGAGAAGGGAGGCAGGGCCACCACACCACACCCCGGTGCGGCCTAGGGGGGGGGCGCGCCCCCCTAGGGTGTGGGCCCCCCTTCGACCTTCCTGCGCCGCCTCTTCGCCTATAAGAAGCCCCTGGATCAGAAAACCCTACACCGATTGACGAAACCCACGAAAACCTTCCCGAGCCGCCGCCATCGCGAGGCCAAGATCCGGGGACAGGATCTCTGTTCCGGCACCCTGCCGGAGCGGGGAAGTGCCCCCGGAAGGCTCCTCCATCGACACCGCTGCCATCTCCACCGCCATCTTCATCACCGCTGCTGCTCCCATGAGGAGGGAGTAGTTCTCCATCGAGGCTCGGGGCTGTACCGGTAGCTATGTGGTTAATCTCTCCTATGTACTTCAATACAATGATCTCATGAGCTGCTTTACATGATTGAGATTCATATGAGTTTGTATCACAATTTATCTATGTGCTACTCTAGCAATGTTATTAAAGTAGTTCTATTCCTCCTGCACGTGTGTAAAGGTGACAGTGTGTGCACCGTGTTAGTACTTGGTTTATGCTATGATCATGATCTCTTGTAGATTATGGAGTTAACTATTGCTATGATGATATTGATGTGATCTATTCCTCCTACATATGCATGAAGGTGACAGTGTGCATGCTATGCTAGTACTTGGTTTAGTAGCGTTGATCTATCTTACACTAAAGGTTACTTAAACATGAGCATTATTGTGGAGCTTGTTAACTCCGGCATTGAGGGTTCGTGTAATCCTACGCAATGTGTTCATCATCCAACAAAAGTGTAGAGTATGCATTTATCTGTTCTGTTATGTGATCAATGTTGAGAGTGTCCACTAGTGAAAGTGTAATCCCTAGGCCTTGCTCCTAAATACTGCTATCGCTACTTGTTTACTACTGCTGCGTTACTACTGCTTGTTTACTGTTTTACTGCGTTACTACTGCCTGCTATATCACCATCCATCACTACGCGCCAGCAAGCTATTTTCTGGCACCGTTGCTACTGCTCATATATATTTATACCACCTGTATTTCACTATCTCTTCGCCGAACTAGTGCACCTATTAGGTGTGTTGGGGACACAAGAGACTTCTTGCTTTGTGGTTGCAGGGTTGCATAAGAGGGATATCTTTGACCTCTTCCTCCCTGAGTTCGATAAACCTTGGGTATCCACTTAAGGGAAACTTGCTGCTGTTCTACAAACCTCTGCTCTTGGAGGCCCAACACTGTCTACAGGAAAGGAGGGGGAACGTAGACATCACCATGCTTGTTTTATGATGATACACACATGTTTTATACATACTTTATATCATATTTATGCATTTTCCGACACTAACCTATTAACAAGATGCCGAAGAGCCAGTTGCTGTTTTCTGCTGTTTTTGGTTTTAGAAATCCTAGTAAGGAAATATTCTCAGAATTGGACGAAATCAACGCCCAGGATTTTATTTTTCCACGAAGCTTCCAGAAGTCCGAAAGGGAAACGAAGTGGGGCGACGAGGCGCCGACACAACAGGGCGGCGCGGCCCAGGCCTTGGCCGCGCGGCCCTAGCGTGTGGGGCCCTCGCGTCGCCCCTAAACCTACCTCTCCGTCTATAAGAAGCCTTCGTCGATAATAACTCCAGTACCGAGAGCCACGATACGGAAAACCTTCCAGAGACGCCGCCGCCGCCAATCCCATCTCGGGGGATTCATGAGATCGCCTCCGGCACCCTGCCGGAGAGGGGAATCATCTCCCGGAGGACTCTTCCCCGCCATGGTCGCCTCCAGAGTGATGTGTGAGTAGTTCACCCCTGGACTATGGGTCCATAGCAGTAGCTAGATGGTTGTCTTCTCCTCATTGTGCTATCATTGTGAGATCTTGTGAGCTGCCTAACATGATCAAGATCATCTATTTGTAATGCTACATGTTGCGTTTGTTGGGATCCGATGAATATGGAATGCTATGTTATGTTGATTATCAATCTATCATCTATGTGTTGTTTATGATCTTGCATGCTCTCCGTTATTAGTAGAGGCTCTGGCCAAGTCGTTATTTGTAACTCCAAGAGGGAGTATTTATGCTCGATAGTGGGTTCATGCCTCCATTAAATCTGGGACAGTGACAGAAAGTTCTAAGGTTGTGGATGAGCTGTTGCCACTAGGGATAAAACATCAATGCTATGTCTAAGGATATTTGTGTTGATTACATTACGCACCATACTTAATGCAATTGTCTGTTGTTTGCAACTTAATACTGGAAGGGGTTCGGATGATAACCTGAAGGTGGACTTTTTAGGCATAGATGCATGTTGGATAGCGGTCTATGTACTTTGTCGTAATGCCCAATTGAATTTCACACTACTCATCATAACATGTATGTGCATTGTCATGCTATCTTTATTTGTCAATTTCCCAACTGTAATTTGTTCACCCAACATGCTATTTCTTATGGGAGAGACACCACTAGTGAACTGTGGACCCCGGTCCATTCTTTACATCGAATACAATCTACTGCAATACTCGTTCTTACTGTTCTCTGCAAACATCATCATCCACACTATACATCTAATCCTTTGTTACAGCAAGCCAGTGACATTGACAACCTCACTGTCACGTTGGGGCAAAGTAATTTGGTTGTGTTGTGCAGGTTCCACGTTGGCGCCGGAAACCCTGGTGTTGTGCCGCACTACACTCCGCCGCCATCAACCTTCAACGTGCTTCTTGGCTCCTACTGGTTCGATAAACCTTGGTTTTTTACTGAGGGAAAACTTGCTGCTGTACGCATCACACCTTCCTCTTGGGGTTCCCAACGGACGCGTGATGTACGCGTATCAATAAGCTCTTTTTCTGGCGCCGTTGCCGGGGAGATCAAGACACGCTGCAAGGGGAGTCTCCACTTCCAATCTCTTTACTTTGTTTTTGTCTTGCTTTATTTTATTTACTTCTTTGTTTGCTGCACTATATCAAAATACAAAAAAAGTAGTTACTTGCTTTACTTTATTTACTGTCTTGTTTGCCATATTAAAAACACAAAAAAATAGTTACTTGCATTTACTTTATCTAGTTTCCTTTATTTGCTATTGCTAAAATGGGTACTCCTGAAAATACTAAGTTGTTTGACTTCACAAACACAAATAATAATGATTTCTTATGCACACCTATTGCTCCACCTGCTACTACAGCAGAATTCTTTGAAATTAAACTTGCTTTACTGAATCTTGTTATGAGAGAGCAATTTTCTGGTGTTAGTTCTGATGATGCTGCTGCCCATATTAATAATTCTGTTGAGCTTTGTGAAATGCAAAAGTATAAGGATGTAGATGGTGACATTATAAAATTAAAATTGTTTCCTTTCTCATTAAGATGAAGAGCTAAAGATTGGTTGCTATCTCTGCCTAAGAATAGTATTGATTCATGGACTAAATGTAAGGATGCTTTCATTGGTAGATATTATCCTCCTGCTAAAATTATATCTTTGAGAAGTAGCATAATGAATTTTAAGCAATTGGATAATGAGCATGTTGCCCAAGCATGGGAAAGAATGAAATCTTTGGTTAAAAATTGCCCTACCCATGGACTGACTACTTGGATGATCATCCAAACCTTTTATGCAGGATTGAATTTTTCTTCACGGAACCTATTGGATTCAGATGCTAGAGGTACCTTTATGTCCATCACTCTAGGCGCCGCAACAAAGCTTCTTGATAATATGATGATTAATTACTCTGAATGGCACACGGAAAGAGCTCCACAAGGTAAGAAGGTAAATTCTGTTGAAGAAACCTCCTCCTTGAGTGATAAGATTGATGCTATTATGTCTATGCTTGTGAATGGTAGGACTAATGTTGATCCTAATAATGTTCCTTTAGCTTCATTGGTTGCCCAAGAAGAACATGTTGATGTGAACTTCATTAAAAATAATAAATTCAACAACAATACTTATAGGAATAATTCTGGTAACAACTATAGGCCATATCCTTCTAATAATGGTAACGGTTATGGTAATTCTTATGGGAATTCTTACAAAAATAATAGGAATGTGCCCCCTGGTCTTGAAGCCATGCTTAAAGAATTTATTAGTACACAAACTGCTTTTAACAAAACTGTTGAAGAAAAGCTTGGTAAAATCGATATTCTTGCTTCTAAAGTTGATAGTCTTGCTGCTGATGTTGATATTTTGAAATTGAAAGTTATGCCTAATGAAAATAAAGATATTAAGTCATTTCCTACAACAAACGCCATCCAAGTTAGAATTAATGAGAATATAAGATTGATGGCCGAATTGCGTGCTAGGTGGGAAAAAGAAGAAGATGCTAAAGAGAATAATATAGCTAAAGTTTGGACTATTACCACCACTAGCAATGCTAATTCTTCACATGTTGCTACACCTCCTACTATCAATGGTAAAATAATTGGTGTTGGCAATGTTTCCACTCCTAATGCAAAGCTTGCAAAACTGCCTGAACCTGCTAAAACTGCTGAAACTGCTAAAAAAAATTCAAATGTTGGGGACAATGATCCCATTGCTTTAGATCATAATGGTTTAGATTTTGATGATTGTCACATCTCTGAAGTTATAAAGTTCTTACAAAAACTTGCTAAAAGTCCTAATGCTAGTGCTATAAATTTGGCCTTTACAAAACATATTACAAATGCTCTCATAAAATCTAGAGAAGAGAAATTAAACCGTGAAACTTCTATTCCTAGAAAGTTAGAAGATGGTTGGGAGCCTATCATTAAGATGAAGGTCAATGATTTTGATTGTAATGCTTTATGTGATCTTGGTGCAAGTATTTCCGTTATGCCTAAGAAAATCTATAATATGCTTGACTTGCCACCATTGAAAAATTGTTATTTGGATGTTAATCTTGCTGATAATTCTTCAAAGAAACCTTTGGGGAGGATTGATAATGTTCGCATTACGGTTAACAATAACCTTGTCCCCGTTATTTTGTTGTCTTGGATATTGAATGCAATGCATCTTGTCCCATTATATTGGGAAGACCTTTTCTTCGAACTGTTGGTGCTATTATTGATATGAAGGAAGGCAATATTAAATATCAATTTCCTCTCAAGAAAGGTATGGAACACTTCCCTAGAAAGAGAATGAAGTTACCTTTTGATTCTATCATTAGAACAAATTATGATGTTGATACTTCATCTCTTGATAACACTTGATACACACTTTCTGCGCCTAGCTAAAAGGCGTTAAAGAAAAGCGCTTATGGGAGACAACCCAAGATTTTACTTCTGCACTTTTTTTTTATATTTGAGTCTTGGGAGTTGTTACTATTGTAGCAACCTCTCCTTATCTTTATTTTGTTGCATTGTTGTGCCAAGTAAAGTCTTTGATAGTAGGGTTCATACTAGATTTGGATTACTGCGCAGAAACAGATTTCTTGCTGTCACGAATTTGAATAGTATTCTCTGTAGGTAACTGATACGTCCCCGACGTATCGGTAATTTCTTATGTTCCATGCCACATTATTTATGATATCTACATGTTTTATGCATACTTTATGTCATATTTATGCATTTTCTGGAACTAACCTATTAACAAGATGCCGAAGAGCCATTTGCTGTTTTCTGCTGTTTTTTGGTTTGAGAAATCCTAGTAAGGAAATATTCTCGGAATTGGACGAAATCAACGCCCAGGGGCCTATTTTCACACGAAGCTTCCAGAAGACCGGAGAGCTAACGAAGTGGGGCCACGAGGCGGCCAGATGATAGTGCGGCGCGGCCCAAGCCCTGGCCGCGCCACCCTATGGTGTGGGCCCCTCGTGACGCCCCTTGACCTGCCCTTCCGTCTACAAATAGCCTTCGTCGCGAAACCCCCAGTACCGAGAGCCACGATACGGAAAACATTCCAGAGACGCCGCCGCCGCCAATCCCATCTCGGGGGATTCAGGAGATCGCCTCCGGCACCCTGCCGGAGAGGGGATTCATCTCCCGGAGGACTCTACACCGCCATGGTCGCCTCCGGAGTGATGAGTGAGTAGTCTACCCCTGGACTATGGGTCCCTAGTAGTAGCTAGATGGTTGTCTTCTCCTTATGTGCTTCATTGTCGGATCTTGTGAGCTGCCGAACATGATCAAGATCATCTATCTGTAATGCTATATGTTGTGTTTGTTGGGATCCGATGGATAGAGAATACTATGTTATGTTGATTATCAATTTATATCTATGTTTTGTTTATGATCTTGCATGCTCTCCGTTATTAGTAGAGGCTCTGGCCAAGTTGATGCTAGTAACTCCAAGAGGGAGTATTTATGCTCGATAGTGGGTTCATGTCTCCGTGAATCTGGGGGGAGTGACAGAAACCTCTAAGATTATGAATGTGCTATTGCCACTAGGGATAAAACATTGATGCTATGTCCGAGGATGTAGTTATTGATTACATTACGCACCATACTTAATGCAATTGTATGTTGTTAGCAACTTAATACTGGAAGGGGTTCGGATGATAACCTGAAGGTGGACTTTTTAGGCATAGATGCATGCTGGATAGCGGTCTATGTACTTTGTCGTAATGCCCAATTAAATCTCACAATACTCATCATATCATGTATGTGCATGGTCATGCCCTCTCTATTTGTCAATTGCCCAACTGTAATTTGTTCACCCAACATGCTATTTATCTTAAGGGAGAGACACCTCTAGTGAACTGTGGACCCCGGTCCTATTCTTTACATCTGAAATACAATCTACTGCAATTGTTCTACTGTTCTCTGCAAATAATCATCATCCACACTATACATCTAATCCTTTGTTACAGCAAGCCGGTGAGATTGACAACCTCACTGTTTCGTTGGGGCAAAGTACTTTGGTTGTGTTGTGTAGGTTCCACGTTGGCGCCGGAATCCCTGGTGTTGCGCCGCACTACATCTCGCCGCCATCAACCTTCAACGTGCTTCTTGGATCCTACTGGTTCGATAAACCTTGGTTTCATACTGAGGGAAAACTTGCCGCTGTACGCATCACACCTTCCTCTTGGGGTTCCCAACGGTCGCGTGCTGTACGCGTATCAGTAACTCAGAAAAATCTGCCAATTTACGTGAGTAATCCTCAGATATGTACGCAACTTTCATTAAATTTGAGCATTTTCATTTGAGCAAGTCTGGTGCACCTAAAAAATTCGTCTTTACGGACTGTTCTGTTTTGACAGATTCTGCCTTTTATTTCGCATTGCCTGTTTTGCTATGTTCGATGGATTTCTTCATTCCATTAACTTTCAGTAGCTTTGTGCAATGTCCAGAAGTGTTAAGAATGATTATTTCACCTCTGAACATGTGAATTTTTTATTATGCACTAACCCTCTAATGAGTTGTTTTGAGTTTGGTGTGGAGGAAGTTTTCAAGGATCAAAAGAGGAGGATGATACAATATGATCAAGGAGAGTGAAAGCTCTAAGCTTGGGGATGCCCCCGGTGGTTCATCCCTGCATATTTCAAGAAGACTCAAGCATCTAAGCTTGGGGATTCCCAAGGCACCCCCTTCTTCATCGACAACATTATCAGGTTCCTGTAGTGAAACTATATTTTTATTCCATCACATCTTATGTGCTTTACTTGGAGCGTCTGTATGTTCTTGTTTTTGTTTGTTTGAATAAAGTTGGATCCTAGCATTCATTGTGTGGGAGAGAGACACGCTCCGCTGTTTCATATGGACAAATATGTCCTTAGATTTACTCATAATGTTCATGGCGAAGGTTGAAACTGCTTCATTAATTGTTATATGGTTGGAAACAGAAAATGCTACATGTGGTAATTGTTATAATGTCTTGAATAATTTGATACTTGGCAATTGTTGTGCTCACATTGATCATGTTTAAGCTCTTGCATCATATACTTTGCACCTATTAGTGAAGAAATACATAGAGCTTGCTAAAATTTGGTTTGCATGATTGGTCTCTCTAAGGTTTAGATATTTTCTAGTAAGGGTTTGAACAACAAGGAAGACAGTGTAGAGTCTTATAATGCTTGCAATATGTTTTTATGTGAGTTTTGCTGTACCGGTTTATACTTGTGTTTGCTTCAAATAACCTTGCTAGCCTAAGCCTTATATTAAGAGGGATTACTTCTCGTGCATCCAAATCCTTGAACCAAAAACTATGCCATTTGTGTCCACCATACGTACCTACTACATGGTATTTCTCTGCCATTCCAAAGTAAATTGCTTGAGTGATATCTTTAAACACTTCAAAAGTTATTACCTCTTATTTATGTCAATGTTTTATAGCTCATGAGGAAGTATGTGGTGTTTATCTTTCAATCTTGTTGGGCAACTTTCACCAATGGACTAGTGGCTTCATCCGCTTATCCAATAATTTTGCAAAAAGAGCTGGCAATGGGGTTCCCAGCCCCAAATTAATTAACTTTCATAATTTTACAAAAAATAGACACTCCTCCATGGTATGTGATTGTTGGACGGCACCCGAGGATTCGGTTAGCCATGGCTTGAGAAAGCAAAGGTGGGGAGGAGTGTCATCTAAATAAAACTAAAATAAAAAGGCACTCCTTCATGGTATGAGATTGTTGGCAGGCACCCGAGGATTCGGTTAGCCATGGTTTGTGAAAGCAAAGGTTGGAAGGAGTGCCACCCAAAAATAAAAATCTTTCATGGGAGCCGCTCATTGAAGGTCTGTCTGGCAAGGGGGTTAGAGTGCCCACTACCATTCGTTGACAACAACAAACACCTCTCAAAATTTTACTTTTATGCTCTCTTTATGTTTTCAAAATAAAAGCTCTAGCACAAATATAGCAATCCATGCTTCCCTCTGCGAAGGGCCTTTCTTTTACTTTTATGTTGAGTCAGTTTACCTACTTCCTTCTATCTTAGAAGCAAACACTTGTGTTAACTGTGCATTGATTCTTACATACTTGCATATTTGCATTCATCATATTACTTTATGTTGACAATATCCATGAGATATACATGTTACAAGTTGAAAGCAACCGCTGAAACTTAATCTTCCTTTGTGTTGCTTCAATGCCTTTACTATGAATTTATTGCTTTATGAGTTAACTCTTATGCAAGACTTATTGATGCTTGTCTTGAAAGTACTATTCATGAAAAGTCTTTGCTATATGATTCAGTTGTTTAACCATTGTCTTTACCATTGCTTCGAATCGCTGCATTCATTACATGTGCTTACAATAGTATTGATCAAGATTATGATAGCATGTCACTTCAGAAATTATCTTTGTTATCGTTTACCTACTCGGGACGAGTAGGAATTAAGCTTGGGGATGCTGATACGTCTCCAACGTATCGATAATTTCTTATGTTCCATGCTTGTTTTATGATGATACGCACATGTTTTATACATACTTTATATCATATTTATGCATTTTCTGGCACTAACCTATTAACAACATGCCGAAGAGCCAGTTGTTGTTTTCTGCTGTTTTTGGTTTCAGAAATCCTAGTAAGGAAATATTCTCGGAATTGGACGAAATCAACGCCCGGGATCTTATTTTTCCACGAAGCTTCCAGAAGTCCAAAAGGGAAACGAAGTGGGGCGATGAGGCGCCGACACAATAGGGCGGCGCGGCCCAGGCGTGTGGGGCCCTCGCGTCGCCCATAAACCTACCTCTCCGTCTATAAGAAGCCTTCTTCGATAATAACTCCAGTACCGAGAGCCACGATACGGAAAACCTTCCAGAGACGTCGCCGCCGCCAATCCCATCTCGGGGGATTCAGGAGATCGCCTCCGGCACCCTGCCGGAGAGGGGAATCATCTCCCAGAGGACTCTTCACCGCCATGGTCGCCTCCGGAGTGATGTGTGAGTAGTTCACCCATGGACTATGGGTCCATAGCAGTAGCTAGATGGTTGTCTTCTCCTCATTGTGCTATCATTGTTAGATCTTGTGAGTTGCCTAACATGATCAAGATCATCTATTTGTAATGCTACATGTTGCGTTTGTTGGGATCCGATGAATATGGATGACACGCGTACAGCACGCGACCGTTGGGAACCCCAAGTGGAAGGTGTGATGCGTACAGCAGTAAGTTTCCCTCAGTAAGAAACCAAGGTTTATCGAACCAGTAGGAGCCAAGAAGCACGTTGAAGGTTGATGGCGGCGGAGTGTAGTGCGGCGTAACACCAGGGATTCCGGCACCAACGTGGAACCTGCACAACACAACCAAATTACTTCGCCCCAACGTGACAGTGAGGTTGTCAATCTCACCGGCTTGCTGTAACAAAGGATTAGATGTATAGTGTGGATGATGATGTTTGCAGAAAACAGTAGAACGAGTATTGCAGTAGATTGTATTCGATGTAAAGAATGGACCGGGGTCCACAGTTCACTAGTGGTGTCTCTCCCATAAGAAATAGCATGTTGGGTGAACAAATTACAGTTGGGCAATTGACAAATAAAGATGGCATGACAATGCACATACATGTTATGATGAGTAGTGTGAAATTCAATTGGGCATTACGACAAATTACATAGACCGCTATCCAGCATGCATCTATGCCTAAAAAGTCCACCTTCAGGTTATCATCCGAACCCCTTCCAGTATTAAGTTGCAAACAACAGACAATTGCATTAAGTATGGTGCATAATGTAATCAACACATACATCCTTAGACATAGCATTGATGTTTTATCCCTAGTGGCAACAGCACATCCACAACCTTAGAACTTTCTGTCACTGTCCCAGAGTTAGTGGAGGCATGAACCCACTATCGAGCATAAATACTCCCTCTTGGAGTTACAAGTAACGACTTGGCCAGAGCCTCTACTAATAACGGAGAGCATGCAAGATCATAAACAACACATAGATGATAGATTGATAATCAACATAACATAGCATTCCATATTCATCGGATCCCAACAAACGCAACATGTAGCATTACAAATAGATGATCTTGATCATGTTAGGCAGCTCACAAGATCCGACAATGATAGCACAATGAGGAGAAGACAACCATCTAGCTACTGCTATGGACCCATAGTCCAGGGGTGAACTACTCACGCATCACTCCGGAGGCGACCATGGCGGTGAAGAGTCCTCCGGGAGATGATTCCCCTCTCCGTCAGGGTGCCGGAGGCGATCTCCTGAATCCCTCGAGATGGGATTGGCGGCGGCGGCGTCTCTGGAAGGTTTTCCGTATCGTGGCTCTCGGTACTGGGGTATTCGCGACGAAGACTTTAAGTAGGCGGAAGGGCGGAGTCGGAGGGCTGACGAGGGGGCCACACGCTAGGACCGCGCGGGCCCCCCTTGGGCCGCGCCGCCCTAGTGTGGCAGCGCCTCGTCGCCCCACTTCGTTTCCCTTTCGGTCTTCTGGAAGCTTCGTGGAAAAATAAGCCCCTGGGAGTGGATTTCGTCCAATTCCGAGAATATTCCTTACTAGGATTTCTGAAACCAAAAACAACAGAAAACAGCAACTGGCTCTTCGGCATCTTGTTAATAGGTTAGTGCCAGAAAATGCATAAATATGACATAAAGTATGTATAAAACATGTGTATATCATCAATAAAGTAGCATGGAACATAAGAAATTATCGATACGTTGGAGACGTATCAATGGAATGCTATGTTATGTTGATTATCAATCTATCATCTATGTGTTGTTTATGATCTTGCATGATCTCCGTTATTAGTAGAGGCTCTGGCCAAGTCGTTACTTGTAACTCCAAGAGGGAGTATTTATGCTCGATAGTGGGTTCATGCCTCCATTAAATCTGGGACAGTGACAGAAAGTTCTAAGGTTGTGGATGTGCTGTTGCCACTAGGGATAAAACATCAATGCTATGTCTAAGGATATTTGTGTTGATTACATTACGCACCATACTTAATGCAATTGTTTGTTGTTTGCAACTTAATACTGGAAGGGGTTTGGATGATAACCTGAAGGTGGACTTTTTAGGCATAGATGCATGCTGGATAGCGGTCTATGTACTTTGTCGTAATGCCCAATTGAATTTCACACTACTCATCATAACATGTATGTGCATTGTCATGCTATCTTTATTTTTCAATTGCCCAACTGTAATTTGTTCACCCAACATGCTATTTCTTATGGGAGAGACACCACTAGTGAACTGTGGACCCCGGTCCATTCTTTACATCGAATGCAATCTACTGCAATACTCGTTCTTACTGTTCTCTGCAAACATCATCATCCATACTATACATCTAATCCTTTGTTACAGCAAGCTGGTGAGATTGACAACCTCATTGTCACGTTGGGGCAAAGTAATTTGGTTGTGTTGTGCAGGTTCCACGTTGGCGCCGAAATCCCTGGTGTTGCGCCGCACTACACTCCGCCGCCATCAACCTTCAACGTGCGTCTTGGCTCCTACTAGTTCGATAAACCTTGGTTTCTTACTGAGGGAAAACTTGCTGCTGTACACATCACACCTTCCTCTTGGGGTTCCCAACGGACGCGTGCTATACGCGTATCAGTGCTCACCACCGAGGAACAAAAGCAGATCTCCACCAAAAAAGGTTGAACAACAACAACCTCCAGAAAGAAAACCCCCTTTTGTTCGCACTTACTGTTCACCTGCGAAATAAAAGAATCTATCCGACATCAGATAGTCGACTCAAAGTAGAATATATGAGAAGAAAAAAGTCCATTAGGATGAGATCCGAACAAAAGACAACAAAAAAAGCTACAGTGAGAACTCAGATTCCACAAAAAGAACAACAAAAGGAGACATAGATTGGTTTTTCCACCAAGAAAAACACCATAGAAACTTGAGAAAATGCTACAAAGCAACTAGACAGTAATGCGAAAAAGAAAAGTAAGAAGAAATATAGATCGAAAAGAGAGTTGATGGCGGAAGATTTGAGATTGAACCTACACTAGCATTCTATCCGCTTGCTCTCAACCGCCCCTCCCACTTCTCGGGCGAGAAGAACTATAAATGCCGAAACTGTAGATGTGGGGGCTCCGTCGGTTCCAGACCAGGAATACTTATAGAAGTTTTTTACTGGACTGGACCTGAAGAGACGGCCCAGAAACAAAATAAGACTAGATAAAAAAGGAGTTTAATTACTGGGCCACGATGGGCCAAGCACAGTGCGAACCCCCCAAAAGAATGAAGTAAGAGGAATAAGTCGACATTATAATCCAACTGACAAAAAATAATAACAATTGCTAGAGTCTCAATTAGCTAGTTTTGCACAACAAAAAATCAGATTAATAGATATGTGAAAAATCAACTGATAAAGTCACAGGTGAAAAACTCGTAAGCTGGAAAATAAAAGAAAGAATAGTTTAAAAGTCGGTACACTTCCACAAAACTAGAAGAATGACTAGTCAATTAATTAAAAAAAGAAGAAGAAACATAAAAGGATTGATAAAAAAAAGATTGTCTACACTACATCTTATCGGTCGCATCTCATCTCTTCTTCACAGCAATGGGACACTCATATCATGAAAAAAGATCAGAAAATAAGCATTTCTTCGATGGAATCAGT
This sequence comes from Lolium perenne, assembly GCF_019359855.2. Classification (NCBI taxonomy): domain Eukaryota; kingdom Viridiplantae; phylum Streptophyta; class Magnoliopsida; order Poales; family Poaceae; genus Lolium; species Lolium perenne. Next base: position 110,321,735 of record NC_067246.2, read on the forward strand.
ATCATCTGCATTCAAAGAAAGACAGGCAACTCATATCATGGAAATAGAATAAATTTCATTGCAAAAAATGAACAAACAGAAAAGAAAAATGAAGATCTGACAAAAAGGACTATGTGATATTCACCATTAACAAGCTTGTTTTGCTCATGCATCCAGGGATAGTAACCTGGTGTCTGAAAAAAAGAAGTACAGTCAATTGTGTGCAAAAACAAACCACAAAAATGATATGGGAAAAAAGCCATATAAAACTAGATTTAAGAAATACAAACCTTGTGGTCAAATGGGATTCCCTGTATCATGAAATGCATGCCAAAAAAAGAAAAAGAATACTGATCAATAGATTGATCAAGAAAGATTAACAAATTCAGGAAAAAAGAAATCAAAATGTGAAAAAACGTACATGCTTCCTAAGGATTTCTTTTGTTTCCAGTGGCATCTTCTCATTGAAAGGATGAGCAACCATACAGTAAGTAAGACTTTCGCGCAGTGGTTTTGCATGGTTCTAAAAAGACAATAAAGAAGACATATATTAAATAAACATTTTAAAAATATATTTCATTCATCGGTAACAAAAAGAAACGAAAAGGAAATGAAAACACATATGATAAGTAATTAACAAAAAAGAGAAAACATACTGGTTCAAAACAGAGTTTGTTTCCTCCCTTCTGATTTCTTATTAATTCCATGACGAACACACCACTGTCACAAATGAAAAATACATGAAAAGAAAGGATAAAAGTTACAGTAGAACTTGTATGGCATTAGGATATATAAGAAAAGAAAACAAAAGTCCTTGTAATGACACAATCAAATGGCCTGACACCTTCTTAAAACAAACATAATTTGAGAACACTCAAAAAAGCAAAACCTATAAAAATGGAGAAGCTGTACAGAATCATAACTTGCCCCACCCTCCCCCACCCCTTGGTAACTATATAATAAATGACCTGGTAACTTATTATCACAACCAATGGTAACTACATAACAATACCCCTGATAACTTTTAATCAAAAATACAAACATATAAAAACAAACAAAAAACTGCAGGGTGCATGATTGCTTATATACATAACAGAAGAAACAAAACAGCACAAAATATCCATAAAAAAATATATAAAACATGTGAAAACAAACATAGGAAACTTCTGACATACTCTTTGTCTGAAGAACATACACTCCTGTAAATTGTTTGCATGCCATCAACTTTGATCAATGAGTGCTTGTACGATAAATTGAATGCCATTTTAAAATTCTTAATTGCAACCTCGACATGATCAGACACAAGATTGAATTTTGTGTTAGGGTATAACACTTCAAACAACTTTAACCTAAAGTTGATAAGAAGAAGGTAGTAGAACCCAGATGTCATCAACGGAACATGCACCTACGATAAAAAAAAGGCATAACAAAGAAAGGAGAATAATAAGTGTGAGAAGAAAAATACAACATCTGATAGATAAAAGTTTCAAAAGCTGCTGAAAAGAATAAGGCAAAATAAAAAGAGGGTTATAAAACCATTATTTGAAACATATATAAAAGTTTATAAAAACATACCAGATCCATTGAATCGATCTTAAAACCAATCATTTCATGTGATATCAGTCTAGACAGGGCTCTAGGGTTCTCATAAGGTTTTGCAAACAGAGCCTACATATTGATAATGAAAACATTAATACAGGTTTATCAAAAAAAGTCCAACCTATATGTATCAAAAGCATATATATATATATATATATAAAGATGAAAAAGAAAAGAAGCTTACAGATTCATCAAAAGGGATGAAAAATCGTTTCCAATGGCCTTCAGGTAAAAGTTTCAGTGAACGCTTCTCTGTATCCTCTACAATGACAGCTTTCCCCAACATGTTGATAACGTATTTTTCACATTACCATACACTTGCATGCTAAGAGCAAAAACACGGTGCTCGGCCCAAGTACTACCCATCCGCACAATATTAGCACTGGCAAAAGGAACATCAACGAAGCACAAAACAATTAAAACAGTGAACACAACACACACACAAAAAGATGGACAATATAAAAAATAAGTACTGTCGATAAAAAATGAAAAAACAAAAGATCAATGGGAGATCAACTTACGTCTTTGATTTGGCAGTTTTGGGGACTCTGTGCACGATGTCCTTGAAAACATCCTGTTCGACCAGTGTAGAAGTGAATACTGATATGACCTTGTTTGGGCTGATCTCTGTAACATTGAATGCTTGATTTTCATAACTTGGAAACTGCGTCGAACGTAGCTTCGATTCGTGCTCAGCCTCTGCTTGAAGTGTTGTTCTTAATAACTCCCTGTCAAATTCACTTTCATCCCATGAATACGAGGTGTCGGGAGCTTGAACATGTGTGTGCGACATGGTACTGTTGCTGGGAGATATAAAGGATGTTTCTCCATCGTTAAAACAAGTTTCCTTTGTATTATCTATACCACCAGCATCAATGCTCTGAACTGCAGCTTCTTCGTTAATTCCAAACATCCTTGGCCTCTTTATCAAGCAAGCAGATTCAGACCCAAAATCATTGCTTCAAATCATTGCATTTCTTTTGTTGGAGGATAATATTTCATTGCAAGGGTACCCTGCGCCATTGGGTCTCCTGAAACTGGTGACACTATCCAAATCGACAGAGAATTGAACTTTTTCAAACAACAGCTGTGACTGCATTTCTCTTGCATCCAGCTGTTTCCTCTCTTCTGCAGCTTGATCTTTAACATACTGAAACATGTCAACTCCTGATGATGCAGAGTCATAAAACTGAGTGAAGTCAGGCTTGGCAGGGTTCATCTGCTCCAACAACTCAAAGTTACAGGTGAGTTCACCTAGACTGCTTGGGTATTGAAGAGATTCCATAGCAGAAATAATGGAGCCGATATCAGGAACCTAACCATCCTTCAGGCCTTCTTTAGTCGATCTCTCAAGGATATCATCGCCAGGAACTGGTAACAAGCACCCATCATTGCAGACATGTTCTATTTCACAGTCCACATCAGACATAGTCAGAGGATCAGAAAATTTTAATGATGCTGCTTGCCCAGGAATACACATAGTGTTCGACTGAACTAATGGACTTTGGCAAACACTAGAACCATGTGAAGGTACTTTGAAAAACACAGCTCCACTCTGACATTTACGCTTCTCATCAGTATTCAACATGGATGAACTAACTGAAGTCATCCTAAGAAAACTCATGACATTCTTGACAATTACTGGTTGTATGGAGTCCATTATGTCTTTCTGCATTTTGCTTATAAACAAAGGGACTTGTGCCTTAACCTTTATGAACAAAACAAAATAAAAACAAAGACACATTAATAAAAAAATATGCAACTAGTATAAAAAAGAACTATTGAACAACAGACTTAGAAAAGTGTATTTATCAACTCCTTGACCAGTTATGTATCAACTCACCGATCAGTTATTTATCAAATGTAGATAGGTGAATTTATCAACCCAGTAGCCTACCCTGGCAAAAATAAAGTTTATTTATCAACCCCCTGAGCAGTTATGTATCAACCCCACGATCAATTATTTATCAAATGTAGAAGGGTGGATTTATCAACCCAGTAGCCTACCTGTCAAAGAAAGTGTATTTAACAACCACCTGCCCAGTTATGTATCAAACGCCATATAAGTTATTTATCAAAATGTAATAACGTCAATTTATCAACCCTGTCGCCTGCCTGTCAAAAAAGTGTATTTATCAACCCCCTGACCAATTATGTATCAATCCCACGAAAAGTTATTTATCAAATGTAAAACCGTGAAATTATCAACCCAGTCGTGTACCAAAACTGTAAAAAAACGTGAACATGTCAACACCCTCCCAGAAAACACCATCCTCCCAACCCCCCCCCCCCCCCGGCCAGGGTAGAATTCTTCAAAAGCAGTTGGTGCTATCACAGAATTATAATTATCTTAAAAGCATACATACCTCTTCATGCGACTCCAAAGGTGTTGTTGACAAGACAAATTGTAGAAGGTCTTCATATGAATTACGCTCAATGGTTTGACCTTCATTAATTAAATTTCCAAAAGGGGTCCTTGGAACATCTTTCGTCTGAATGAATAAGAGAAGAAAAACAAAAATGGTTGAAGGATGATTGTGTGAGAAAAATGAAATTTGTATGAAATAAACTAAGTCTGGAAAAAGGAAAACATACGGGCAAGCTACCGAATATTCCTTTGTCTTTGCAAACACAATCTAGCATCTCGATTTCCGAAACCAAAGAAGAAGACCATATTGATATTCGAGGAACATTGCACTTCAAGTGTGACAGAATCACCTCAGTGTCAAGAAACTCAAAGTACACAGCCTATGACAAACAAAAGCAGAAAAGATATTAATACAGAAAATAACCAAAAATTCAGAACATGAAAAGTTAACATGGTATTACAAAAAAATACATTTAGCAAAAAGAATAAAAAGAGAAAAAAAAAGTTGTCAAAAAAGGAATGGAGAGATACTATAAAACATTACGTACCATTAAGCAAAACAGGTTCCCTCCTAACAGTGAAGTTGTACCTCCATTATAAGCTTCGATTGAAGAAACGAGCTTTTGGAGTACTGCACTGGAGAAGTCGTATGAAGATATCACAGAAGGATTCTCCACGATATGTAAGTAATCAGGACTGACAGCATCATGGCTAGAAGGACAGAGAAAAGCGGTCATGGCATACAAAGTGAAGACAATTTTGAAAGCGTCTCCATCCAATTCCCTTGTCAAAATTTTATCCAGCTCGGAAATGGTAGGGTAATGGCCTTTGCAGTTGGTAAAATCACCAATAGCTGCCCTTAAATGAGGATCAACTTTTCTACCAATCAGCAAACCTCCGATGGGTGTACCGAGAACTTTGTTGATACAATAGGCACTGAATTTGACAGGAGGGCCATTAGGTAAAGACAACGACCTAGTCTGCGAATCGAAGTTAGCTACTAGGTAAGCGATGAGACTCCTAGGAAGGTAATCACAGGTCACATAGAGCAGTTGCTCAAGACCAATATCAGCAACAAGCTTCTTCTGAGTAGCTGTCAACCGTCTAGTCACTCCAAGAAACTTAGGAAGCGAGAGCTTGGTCCTAAAGCCCTGATAATTGCAAATTACATGATTAAAAAATAAATAATCGAATAGTCGGTACATGTTGATGAACAACCCGTATGTAGTCTTAACATACAAAAAAGTAGGTCACAACAACTATTAACGATGTAATGTGAACATGTAGTATTCGATGGCGTGTGCTTTCTTTTTCTATAAAAGAGGAACATGCACAAACAAAATTAAGAAATGAAAGCATATAGCCAGTGAATAGTGAACAATCCCTAAAAGATATTCTTCAATATAAACCAATACTACCCCAGTGAGACAAGAGACAGTACACTTCATGTCGACACCTTCTACACACAGATAAAACGCCGTATAATGAACACAACAGTCAATCAAATGATGGCATTCATGCTACCTTGTACACATGGCATCGAATAGTCGTTTCAGGTTGATGAACATCAACTATATATTCTAAAACAAATACAAAAAGAGGTTGACAGACCTATCAACGATGTAATATGAAAAATAAGGTATTCAATGACATGTCAATTATTTTCTTGGAAAAGGAAACAAGAACAAACGAAAATTCAGACATGAAAACATATACCCAATGAGTAGTGAACAAATTCCTATCAAAAGTAAGCTTCCATACTAACCAGGAACTAGGCACACAAAATTTTAAAAAATGATCAACCAGAAGCAAACATATATAATTTGGGACAGACATAAAACAGATAAACACAAGAAAAAAGATACTACACAACAAATCATGTTATACCTTTGCTGCATCATTCCCATCCATGGCTTGCAGATGGAAGAAAATATATGAAGAAGGATTGCTAGTTTGAAAGATTATTATCCATACCCTGCAAAAACAAAGAAGTTGATGTACCTTGATTAACAAAAATAGATATTTCAGTCATTCGAATAAAGGAACTGCTGAGAGAAGAAGAGCAATATGAACAAAAAACCAAACAAAATCCTCGAGGAAAACAAAAAATCATCCAGGAAAAGGGACAGGGGAGTATAGACGAATCATCATAAGATAAGCGGGACAAAAATCATTGGATCTGCAAAAGAAAAAAAGCCAAACAAAAAGAGGTACGAAAACCAGTGATCGTACGAGCTGGAAGAAACGTATAGGTATGAAGAAATTAAAAAGGAAACATAGGGCAGGACAAAAAAACAGATCTGAAAACACGACCTAGATGGATCTGCCCATGGTTTCTCCTCCGTACACGCCTAGCGCTTTCTTGGAGGAAATATATGATACGCGTACAGCACGCGTCCGTTGGGAACCCCAAGAGGAAGGTGTGATGCGTACAGCGGCAAGTTTTCCCTCAGTATGAAACCAAGGTTTATCGAACCAGTAGGAGCCAAGAAGCACGTTGAAGGTTGATGGCGGCGAGATGTAGTGCGGCGCAACACGAGGGATTCCGGCGCCAACGTGGAACCTGCACAACACAAACCAAGTACTTTGCCCCAACGAAACAGCGAGGTTGTCAATCTCACCGGCTTGCTGTAACAAAGGATTAGATGTATAGTGTGGAAGATGATTGTTTGCAGAAAACAGTAGAACAAGTATTGCAGTAGATTGTATTTCAGTATAGAGAACTGGACCGGGGTCCACAGTTCACTAGAGGTGTCTCTCCCATAAGATAAACAGCATGTTGGGTGAACAAATTACAGTTGGGCAATTGACAAATAAAGAGAGCATGACCATGCACATACATATTATGATGAGTATAGTGAGATTTAATTGGGCATTACGACAAAGTACATAGACCGCTATCCAGCATGCATCTATGCCTAAAAAGTCCACCTTCAGGTTATCATCCGAACCCCTTCCAGTATTAAGTTGCTAACAACAGACAATTGCATTAAGTATTGCGCGTAATGTAATCAGTAACTACATCCTCGAACATAGCACCAATGTTTTATCCCTAGTGGCAACAACACATCCATAATCTTAGAGATTTCTGTCACTTCCCCAGATTCACGGAGACATGAAACCACTATCGAGCATAAATACTCCCTCTTGGAGTTAATAGCAAAAACTTGGCCAGAGCCTCTACTAATAACGGAGAGCATGCAAGATCATAAACAACACATAGATATAAATTGATAATCAACATAACATGGTATTCTCTATTCATCGGATCCCAACAAACACAACACATAGAATTATAGATAGATGATCTTGATCATGTTCGGCAGCTCACAAGACCCGACAATTAAGCATAATGAGGAGAAGACAACCATCTAGCTACTGCTATGGACCCATAGTCCAGGGGTAGACTACTCACTCATCACTCCGGAGGCGACCATGGCGGCGTAGAGTCCTCCGGGAGATGATTCCCCTCTCCGGCAGGGTGCCGGTGGCGATCTCCTGAATCCCCCGAGATGGGATTGGCGGCGGCGGCGTCTCTGGAAGGTTTTCCGTATCGTGGCTCTTGGTACTGGGGGCTTCGCAACGATGGCTTTAAGTAGGCGGAAGGGTAGGTCAGGGGGCGACGCGAGGGGCCCAGGAGACAGGGCGGCGCGGCCAAGGGTGGGGCCGCGCCGCCTGCCCTCCTGGCCACCTCGTGGCCCCACTCAGTTGACTCTTCGGTCTTCTGGAAGCTTCGTGGCAAAATAGGACCCTGGGCGTTGATTTCGTCCAATTCCGAGAATATTTCCTTACTAGGATTTCTGAAACCAAAAACAATGACAGACAAGCGGCACTTCGGCATCTTGTTAATAGGTTAGTTCCAGAAAATGCACAAATATGACATGAAGTGTGCATAAAACATGTAGATATCATCAATAATGTGGCATGGAACATAAGAAATTATCGATACGTCGGAGACGTATCAATATACGAGATTGATGGAGAATGGTCGGGAGAGGAAAGAGAATGAAAAGGGAAAGGGGACAGCTCCAACTCCAGACAAGACGAAACCGTCGGGTTAGGTAGGATCTACTTATTGACATAAAACCCCTCGAAAAAGATAAGTATAAACAATACCCACGGAACAGGTGGACAGGAACACACACAAGGATAGAAATGCAAAATAGGGGAAGATAAGAAACAGGGTCATATACAGAATAATCAAAACCTCATCAGTAAAAACCGAAAAAATAAGGAGATAAAATCCTTCTTCCCCAGGATCTGATAGGGGACAGATCCATCTCCTCCGCCACCAACCATCGCCACCATCTCTCTCCTCAACCAAACAAAAAAGCTTCTTCCTGGTGCACATCAAAATAATGGAGCAAGTGGACCAGACGGACGAAATCTAAGAATCCTCCATTTCTTTAACCCAGCCACGAAGAACTTCTACCCCCCACGGTCAAAAATACAAATTTCAGGCAGAAAAAGAACTAGAGAGAGAGATTTAGGGTGCTCAGGTTATAGACAAAATCATCCAAGTGGTTTATGGGATGAGTCCTTGATCTGAGAGAGGAAATTCACCCACCAGCATATGGTATAAAAGGAAAGGTTAGTCCTTAATTCAACTATCACATGCATTTTTCATCTAGAAAAATTAGAAAATCATCTGTTCATTACCTTCATTTACAATAATAGAAAAATATAGAAAAGGTTCAGCATAGTAGAATATTACATGGGGAAAAATACTATGTACATCACAGAAAGAAACTTACAGAACACTGATCGCTTTACACAGCTCAAAAAAAGAAATACAAAAAGAGACAGAAAATAAGAAAAACTCTGGTAACATCTTCCTGTGTACTAAAAATTACACAGGACACGAAGAAAAAAATGGTGACACTGTGTATCATCTGTCCATAATTCTTTGTCCATAGCTCCACAGACTCCTATTGACTTGCACACAAAAAAGTTAAATCCTCCATTATCTGAAAAAGGCAGGTATGAAAAAAAAACATTGATTAAAACTCATATACATAAACATGTGACTATGAAAAAAATGTAAAACAGAAAGAATAACTCTGATCTAACAATAATTTCTATTGCAGATGGATACAACAAAAGCGAATGAGTCAGGAAAAACACAACAGGAGGATGGAACAACTGCTGCAGAAAGTATATTTGGATCTATGACATGGAAGACACCAATACATTGCCGGAGGATGGTAGATAAATTTGCACAGGTAATGAACCTCTGCAGACTATGGAGATGGGATTTGTTCATATCCTCAAAAAAGAAAACTAATAAAAGTCTTTGTTACACATTACAGGCATTTCTTCAGAGAAGGAAAGAGAAAGCTGAGCTCGAAAGCTTGGCAGAGCTACAAGCAGTTGAAGAAAGTTTTTACATGCACAAGCAAAACTCCGAAGCGGAAGGACATATGTCATCAAACATCACAAGGGCGAGCAAACAAAAATGCAAGGACTTCGATTTAAATGAGGTAACATGTCAAATTGCTTCATGTAACATAATTTACAACAAAATAAAGTAAAACATTGAGTTTCTTTGGGAGACATTAACAAAACACTATAGCTGATACCCCAAAAAACCATGATGCATCTATGTGAAACCAGGTGCTCAAATTCGAGAACGAAGACAACGAAGGATATGCTGATAGCAACATCCCAGAAATGCATGCAGATGGTGCATCATTTCTTGCGAGAATGCACTTGATGACAATGCTGATTATTCAAATGGTAATGAGCATGGGAACAAAGAAGATGATAAATATGAAGAAATTCTTGAGTCAGTGCTGAATCCAGAGGAACCGACTGCTGAAGAGCTTGAAATGGACAGAATGTTTGCAAACAAGAAGTATCCAACAATGCAAGAAATATCAGAGGCATCTACTCCCACAGTTGGGATGGAATTTGATTCAAAAGAGGATGCATTCTTCTTCTTTGCAGTGTACGCAAGAAGGGTTGGATTTGCAATAAAAAAGGACACCTCCTACGAGTCTAGAAAAACCAATAAAATAACAAGACAGACATTTGCATGCAACAGGTGTCATGACGATACATACGTTGACAGTGCACTCAGACAGAGACGGACTTCCAGGATTGTGCAGACAAAATGCAAAGTCGGAATGTTTGTGAAGGAATACAGAGGAAAGTGGTCAATAAGTAACATAAGACTAGAACATAACCACAACCTAGCTCCGTCAGAGTGGATAGTAAGGTTCATGAAGTGTCACAGGTCAATGTCTGCCTCAGACAAGACTCTAATCCACATCCTACAAGAGACAAGAGTTCCACCCAGGAACATAATGAAAATATTCAGGAAAACAAGGGGAAGCTTCAGGGCAGTTCCAATTGATACAAAAAACCTAGAAAATGAGCTAGCAAAAGAAAGAAAGAAAATTAAGAACAGGGACATTGAAGAGTTGCTGCTACTATTCAAGGAAGCACGTGAAAAAATGCCTGGATTCAGACATTCAATTGATGTTGATAGCGATAATAGAGTGAAAAGTATATTTTGGACAGACCAAATAGGGAGGGCAAACTACTCAAAGTTTGGTCAATTTGTATCATTTGATACAACATTTTCAACCAACCAGTATGGGATGCCATTTGCTCCAATATTAGGGGTTGATAACTATGATAAAACAGTCGTGTTTGCAGTAGGATTGCTGGAGGATGAGAGAGCAGACACTTTCAAGTGGCTATTTGAGGAATTCCTGTCTGCCATGGACAACAAGCACCCAGAAACTATAATAACAGACCAAGACGTTGCAATGGGGATTGCAATATCTAAAGCATTACCTTACACAGTGCACCGTTTCTACAACTTTCACATCAGCAAGAACCTGGATGACAAGTTGTCCCTATTCTTCGCAGTAAGAGGGAATCTAAAGGAAGAACTAAGAGCAGTTATAAGGAACTCATTTACTCCAGAGGAATTCAAAAATAGCTGGCATGATCTACTAGAGCGTCATAATGCTTTGGGAGAGCCACACCTGGACAGGATATATGACATCAGAGCTCAGTGGGTCCCAGCATATTTCAAAGAGAGATTCTTCCCATTCACTTCATCGATGGGAAGAAGTGAGAGCACAAACTCCTTATTCAAACACTACGTAAAAAGGAAGGATTCGATTGCAATATTCTTCAAGGAGTATATCATAATACAAGAAAAGAAACAGTCCGACCTAGATCGCCTAAGAGAGAAAAGTGAGTTCAAGGAGTCTGTGAATTGGGGATTCAACCCTCTTGAAAGGGAAGCTATGAAAATCTACACAGACCCAATATACGGCAAGTTTGCTGAAGAGCTAAGGAAGGGTACTGCTTACAATGTTGAAGTTGTGGAAGAGAAGAGATTATATAGAGTGATTAGGGTGACTAACTATAGGAATGCAGAGTTCCCCAGATCAACATATATGGTTAGTGTTTCCCCTGATGAGGATGTGTACAAATGCTCGTGCTGAAAGATGGCTCGTGATGGAATACAATGCTGCCATGTCTTGAGGGTGGCTACTCATATTGGTTTGACTGAGCTTCATGTCAGTTTCATCAACCCTAGATGGACTACTGCAGCTGGGATAGAAGTAGCACGATTGACGGAGAGAAGAGGCAATACAGCATCACAGAATACACACTTGGCTGTTAGACACTCAATTGAAATGAGCAAAATATCACACATACTATCTATTGTCTGCACGGATGATAGGTCATACGACTTGTTTGCTGAAGGAGTTGCTGAGCTGAAGAAAGCTATATCCAAAGATGCAATTGAACGCCTCCAGACGAAAGAAAAAGTCACACGTAAGAGAAAAAAGGTTGATGACCCAGTTCAACAAGATACTGACAATACGCGTCATGAACACAGAGAAGACAACAATCATGGACACAACAATGAACAGATACACCCCGAGGAGAAAAATTCAAGTGACGAAGAAAAAAATGAAGATGAGCATCGCCCTTATAAGGATCCACCACAGTCAGGAAATCCAGGGTTCAACCTAGGTGAAAGACCTATGAATTTCCATGAGAAATCTGCTGCAAAACTAAAGAAAAAGGCTGCACCAATATTGTGTGGACTTTGCAGGTTGCCTGGACACAAAAGACCAAAATGCCCAGACAGAGACAAGGTACTGTACTAACTTACAGAAAATATACACAGAAGTACAAGAAACTATTAAAAAAGTTATTACCATTTACTAAATTTATCCCATGTACAAAAAATACACAGGTTGGCATGAACATACCAGGAATGAATTCCCAAAAAGAAGAAGGGAACCCATGACAAAGCAAGAAGGATGAGGGAAAAGCAGGATGGAACTATGCAATGAAAAAAGTAGTACATTCATTTGTGTAATGGTCATGCTGTGTATGTCGTACGAACTTGTAATACGAAAATTTGGATAATTATTTTTCCGTTGTATAAATTATGAAAACTATCCTTGATAATTATTAACCCAGTCGTCTGTCAAGAAAATGTACTTATCAACGCCCTGACCAGTTATGTATCAACCCTCCAAGTAGTTGTTTATCAAATGTAACAAACGTGAAAAATTATCAACCCAGTCGCCTATCAAACAGCTGTGAAAAAGAACATGAACTTATCAACACCATCCCCCAAAAACACCCCTGACTAGGTCGAATTCTTGAAAGTTATCAACCGCTCTTCAAAGTGTTTATCAACCTCTGAGCATATTGTTTACCAGCCTTTTGATAATTCCATGAACAACAATAAATTAAGTTACAAACAAAAAAATAGACAAAATTACATTTTAGCTCGTAACAAAATACCAACCTGCCCCCCCTCACCAACCACTAAATCATATATTTACCAACGGTTAATGTTACAAATTACCAAGCCAAAAGAATAAGAAAAAATGCTGATTAATCAGACTGCAAGTAAAAAGAGAAGTAGCTTATTAATGCTGTAAGTGGTAGTTTATTTGAGTTGCATCTGGTAGTTCATACCTCACAGAGCGTTGCTTTCCAACAGGTACCTCCAATTCTGCAACTTGTTGAGAGGGTGGTTTAACCAATTCCATGTTAGGACCTCCCTAAGTTCTGGTATCTGATCATAAGTGATAGCAGGTACAACACGGCCATTCCAAAGTTCAAGGAACTTAAGCATAAAATAACCACAATCAATGCTTCAAAAAAAAGATACAAAAAAAGATTTGTGAGCTATCATATACAAAAAAATGTCCAACAGTGAACAAAGCATAAGTTAGATAAAGAAGAGAACATACTTGTTATTTTGCTTAGGAGCTTCAACGAAAATCAACTCATAGTCATCAATCTGTTTTGATGAACTGGAGTAATTTATACGATACATGCACTTGATAGCATCAACTAGATCGCTAGAATGATTAATGAGCGATTCGTCATCAGGACCACGCGCAGAATCAAGAACTTCAAACCTTTTTTTCTTAAAATTCAAGAACAGTAAATACCAATGACCACAGGGCTTTTTTTCTATTCCAAGATTCTGAAGGACAGCAAAACACAACTGAAAAAAACAAAAAGGAAAGATGAAAACAAGGGTCAGGGAAATAAAAAATAATGTTCACAAGTAACACAAATCGAAAAACATCAACACAGAAAAGTTTACCAGATTTTGGTGACTAAGTTTATACTTATCATCCATCCTGAAATGTTTCTGCAGTATTCTTGAATTAAATCTTCTTTCAAGCAAATAAACAGTTACTATCCATGGGAAAATGATCTTCTTCTTCGGACAGTCAACCTGAAGAACAGCAATTCCAATTTCGGCAACCGTTGTTGACAGTTCTCCAGAAGGCATAAGACTACTAGCCAAGTCACCAGTGGAAACCCACATAGGGTCAATCATCAAGAACCTTGATCTGCCAAAAAAAGAATGCATGAACAAACTAAGTTGCTAAAAAGTAATGAATTATCTGAAAATAACATCATTCCGTATACATGAAAAACCTGACATACTCTTTTATTTTAGAGTGTTCAGAGTAGCTGTTGTGCTTTATAACTTGCTGGTACAATAATTCTTGCTCATCGGTGCAAGTAACTCAGTTGTATGGAGGTAGCATGAACTTCGAAGGAAGAACAACCCTTTCCATGCGTAGCCCGGTCCTTGGAGTTCTACTGGCAACAGATAAATTCTGAACAGGTACTGGCAAAGCTGGAGTAATATAAAGGACCTCCAAATCATCTGAGAAATCAAAAAAACAAAACAAAAAAGGAACAAAAAAGAGAATTACAAAGTGAACAAAGTGTACAAAAACAAAGACATGATATTATATATGAAAAAACAAGAAAAGAAAATATAACTTAAACTACAAGATAGAGTAGGACATACCAGCTTCATTGTTACTGATTTCGGTGGCGATTATAGGATGCAATCCATCTACAGAGTCATCAAAACAATATTCTTGAAGGTCAGTTGCACCTCCGTCTTCATTGACAAAATAAACATCGCCGCACATGTAGCCACAATAAAAAACAAAAATGAAGGTATAAAAGAAAAAAGAAAAAGGTCTAAAAAACAAAAGAGAGAGGAAATAAGAAAAGGGAACACAAAAAATACATACAAAACAATGAATTTAAACAAAATACAAAAATAAAAAAATCATATGCACTCACAGCACAAAAACAAACAGTAGTCGCTCACACAGAGCCAAATTATTCAATACAAGGTAATCATCCATTACATATAAAAGGGATAAATTACATAGCGTTCATACAGGATATTGTTCCCCCATATAAAATAAAATAAAAGTTAATACATCGACCAACTCAATAGCACCATCACTTCGCCACACCAAATGATCCATAAAAAAGCAGGTTTTGTAAAATAACAATTAGTTCTTCTTCTTCCTCCCTCTCTTGTTCCTTGAAAACGTATTACGAATACGTGCATTTACTTGCCCTGATGGTACGCATTCTACATATATAGATTACAAGTGGGAGATAATACGTGGAACGGGCGTAGATGAATTGATGGAACAAGACATGCACAGAAACATATAATAAGTAAAAAAAGGTTGAGTAAAAAACACAAAGAAAATGAATAAGAAAGTAAAAAACCGTAAAAGTAAAACACAAAGATAGAAAAGTGATCTAACCAGTAGGAGGGATAGATGACACATTTGCAGTTTCTGATTCTTTAACAATATCAGCAGAAATGGTAGAATCATGACCATCAGCATTTTCTAATGCCTCTGCGCAAAAACAATGATATTGTGAGCAGCAGCGTGACAAACAAAACAAATGAAAAAAAGAAATCAAAAAGAGCACAACACAAAAAATCATATTACCAGCTGGAGAAGCGCTTTTTTCAGACGCAGATGTATTTACAACAGAAACATGGTAAGCAGAAAGATCTATAGGGATACCAGGAGTGAGACTCAGTTTGCCATCAGCAGCAACAAATCTAGCTCTCTTAACAACAGTAACAATTTGATCTGATAAAAAAAAGTTTCATACTTCGTCAAACGAACAATAAGAATGAAAACTAATGAATACAAAACATAAAGCGATACAACAAAAAAAAAGAGCAAATACCTTGTGGAGAAGTTGTTGCATTTTGTTCAGCATCACGAGCAACATCTATAGTTGTTCCAGTAGAAGCAGATGCATGATGGTCAACATCGCCAACAGGATCAGCCATCTGATTTGTAACACTGGTACCAGAATCTGGAGGTGCAAAGCTAACTTCAAGTGGTTCCTCATGTGCAGATTCTTGTCCTGATGGGACAATTTCACTTGTAGACTTAGAAGGGACAACCACATCAGAACCACCCTCTGCTGAAATCTGGGTACCAGTTGCAAAGCTAACTTCAACTGGATCCTCATGTGCAGATTCTTTTCCTGTTGGGACAATTTCACTTGTAGACTTAGAAGGGACAACCACATCAGAACCACCCTATGTTGAAATCTGGCTACCAGTTGCAAAGCTAACTTCAACTGGATCATCATGTGCAGATTCTTTTCCTGTTGGAACAGTTTCACTTGTAGGATTGGAAGGGACAACATCATCCTTAAAAACAACCTCATCAGAACCACCCTCTGCTGAAATCTGACTACCAGTTTCAACTAAAGGAGATGTTCCAGCAGCGTGAATTTTTGTTGAGCTTTCAAGGCGGTCTTTCAAAGTATACAATTTTGATTTAACTGCAACGTTATCAGCAACACCTGAAGAAGTACCTCTAGGAGGTCGTCGTGGTGAAGATCTTGAAGCAACCTGACTTTTAGAAACATCTGGCCTGTAAAAAAGGAAAAACTTAAAATTATTAGAAAAAACTCCAAAACAATTAAGTATAAAACATACTATGTCATGCAAAACAAATCAGCGTTTGATAACTACCAGAAAAAGGCATTGGTAAGTTCATGAGATAGTAATTGGTAAAATTACACGAAAAAAAGGAGCAAAAAGAAAAAACATGAATACATTTACAGGGAAAATGTAAGAAAATGCAACAACAGAAATGTTGATAAGTACACATGAAATACATTGGTGAGTAACTTCAAACGGGGTCGATCAAAAATACCTTCTGCCTCTCACATTGGGCTTCTTCTTAGGAGCAGATGACGGTACATTCTGTACAGGATTAACAGAACGATCCTCGCGTACAACACAACTACGTTTCGCTTCAGAAGCATCGAGAGCAGAGCTACTCCTTTTCAAATCATTCACAACGTCGTTGATTGTCTCACTGACAGCATCATAACCATCAGATAATCCTTTCCCATTGTCTTCATTCATTATAGCAACCTCAGGGCTAGAACTCACATCTTCGCCTGACTTCGTACCGACAGAAATGACATCACCATCAACACTGGCATCTTTGGCACGAAGAAGATCAGCTTCATTTTTTTCAGATAAAACTTGCTTCCCATTATCTATATCTCGCTCATCAACAACACCATCAATATGCATAGCAGCAGTTTCTACAAGATTTTCAAGACCCTGAAACACAATCCTACTATCTGCTGATGGAACAGTGATATCAGTTTCCATAAAACGTACTAGAGCATCAGCATCAGATGGTTCTGCAACAGCACCATCAATATCCATGGGTACACTGCTGGAAACCAGTTGAGGAGAAACACCGGGAACAACTATCGCAACACCAGAAAGAGTTGTCTGGCTTGGCACGGCTGCACATTCCAACAACACGATATCAGCATGCTCACCTCCATCCACATGACATCTGCTTTGAATAACAAAGCGAGCAGTGACGACTTCATCAGCATAATCACTGTCATTGCCAGAATGATAACTCTCGCCGTCAGACATATTGTCACTGAAGTTGACCACAGGTACCTTATCAGTTTGACATGGCACTTTGGCAGCACAAGCTGCTTTTGCAGAAGACCTGGTAACACGAGTTTGCTCAACCACAGGGGCCTCGGCTACAACATTAGTTTGCTCAAAGACAAGTGATGAAACGGAATCAACAACATTCAATGGATCAGCAGTAATAGCCCCTCTGACATCTGTAGCATCAGCACTCTGGTTGCAAAGGACATCCCCTCCGACATCTGTAGCATCAGGAACCTGGTTGCAAGGCACATCCCCTCCAACATCTGTAGCATCAGCACTCTGGTTGCAAGGCACATTCTTCAGACGGCGTATTGGTGATTTCCCTACAATCTTAGCAGGACGATCACAAGTTGATTGCGCAATAGGAGAGGATGTGTTTGCAGCACCCCCATCATCCAATGAACGAGAGGCGACCATTTGAGAACGTAATGTCTTATCAAATTTTGCAGTATCCACAACTTCATCATCATCAACTCCAGTCAAACCTTGAACAAGCTTACTCATTAGACCTGTGAGACCAGAAGCAAACTCACCCATTAATCTAGCAACCTTGTCTTTACGCTACATCAAAAAACAACACAAAAAAATGAAGGGGAAAATCATTTAAAAGAAGAGAGATACTAAAAAATGTAATGGTGCCATACAAAATTTAAAAACAAAAAACTGAATAAAAAACTTGTCACTGTATCATACATTTTTCGGGCAGTTAGGTGCAGTATTGGTTTCAACCCATCTTTCAAAGCTAGCTGCCCCTCCAAACAAGTTGAAATTTATAGCAAGGTGTGGCTTCAACTGATATTAGTGACAAAACAGAAAACAAAAATGCATCAGCTTGCACAAATCGACCATAAGTTCATGTCATAAGATGAGAAACCCAAAAAGATTAACTAACCTCGAGATTCCCATAACCAGATCCATCCCTCTTCAAGTCAGCATCAAGCACAGTATCAACATCTTTTTTTGACCATATATTAGCAACAAATCGACCATCTGGAAGGTTAAGGTTAAGAGAGCTAATATCCAAAGAGTCAACATACAGTAACTGAACATGGAACAGGCAGCCTCCAGAAGGCTTCCCAGTACAAAGCTCATCATGCAATCTATCGCACACAAACTGACAAAGGTTCATGTTCCTGACATTGCTAATGTTGTCCTACAAAAAAATAATATAAACACCGCATAAAAATGATTGTTCACATATATTAATAAACACGAGCACATATATTAATAAAAAAATGCTAAAATTGAATGAAATTTTAAAAAACTATAGGATAACACATATACCAGTATAGGATAACATCTGTTGCTGACTTTGTTCGACATTGTTGGTGCAAGCAAAGTACAGACAAGGTACATCATCCAAACTTGCTTGAAAATGTCATCATACTGATTCATCTGTGATAGCATTGTGAACACACCAGTAATCTTCGGCGTACTGCTATGGCCCGGAAATAACAAAGGACCTAGACGAGCCTCTATGACAGAATCCATTGCATACACAACAGGAATATCCCCCGCGGAAGACCGAGTGTGCGGTAAATGGAATCAGCATTGAGAGGGATTCTACCACGTCCATGAATGACAAACTCTCGAGAATGACTATCATACAAAGGAGCAAGCCATCTTATCAAAGGGTTGTGAAGAACATGGCACTTGATTTCAAGCATTGAACCAAGATCCATATCCTCAATCGATTTCTTCTGATCAGAACTTAGATGTTCATATAACCTGACAACAGGAAAAGGAGAGGCCCGATTCCTAGCACGCTCACTCGCATTGGGCATTTTGCGAACACCTAGCTGATCACCACCTTATTTCTTACTGCCCGCCATGGAAACAACAACGCTGCAATACAAAAACAGATGCCATGATAATGAGAAAAAATCTGAGTGACATCAAATGATAACAAGTCGAAAAATCAAAATAACAATGCCTTGATTAATATATCAAGCCCAACCAAAAAAACGCCACTGTAAAAAGGTAGAAATAAGCAGCAGCAACAAACAAAAAACATATGGAGGAGTACAAAAATGAGTTCATCATTCCCTTAACATAGAAAAAGGAGGTGGGTAACTTCAGAACGTATGTGTTGGTTAAACGTTGAGATACTTGTTGAAGAAAAGTGAATAAGTGAGTTGATAAAACAAACCCCATATCAGGGATTTGTGAACCCCTAGAAAACAAGTCCCATGATCTCTGCTATCTCCTGCTACAATCTATAATATCTATAAAGTTGATCCCCACTTTTTTCATTTAATGTTTGCAAGCTCAACATGCACAGTATCCACGTCATCTGTCATCTGTTAGCACGGTAATTACCTTGCGCTAACACGCTAAGCCTGACTTGATTTCCTTTGTCACGTTTTTTTTTTGGAACGACTCCTTCCTTGGTATGGTCTCCAGTTGTCCGCTTTCCACTACCGGCTGGATAATAGTACTCTATCGCATCGTCTGGCCCAGCCCAAAACTCCCTGCCATCACCGCTATTTCTTCTTCTCCGGCAAGGCCATGCCGCCGCAGCAAGTGCTGCATGTGCCATCTCTAGATGCTTCCTTCGCCGCCAACGGAAACTGAATGGTGCCCACTGATCTTCCATGTAAATGACGCTTTTATTCCTCCCGCGAGTCGCGATTGGAAGGGCGCATTAATCTCTGGTCCTCTTCCATCAACGTTCGCTGTCTTCACATCTCCCACGCAGCAATACGAAGGGTTGCTCCGACGATTTTAATGATTTCTGACGGTTGCTTGCGACGGTGGACACTTATATTTGAGCCCCTCCGTTTCCTGAAACCCCACAATCGCGCCTTGCCTGCATCCCCCTCTGAAGTCTGTTGCCAGATTCTTACATCCGGCAGACCTCCCGATAGGTCATCCTATGGTCTGAAGATTTAATTATCTTCAGGTTGGAAGTAGTTTGTCCGAGATGTTCACAGGTCTTCATCTCATCTCCTCACCTTCCCCTCTCTGAGTTTATCATATATATTCGGTAATTTTTCTGCAGTTCGTAATGTTTTTTTATTTTTTGCTTTCTCATTACATCCAAGAAAAAGGTTTCTACATCGGTTAATTTATTCGGTCCGTTAAGCCAATGCCTAACAATATATCTTGAACACCCTTCTTCTAGTAGCTGCTCTACATTTTGGATTATCTATCATGTATAGCGTAGTGAAATCTGCAGTCCCTACGTCATGTTCCAAGTAAAAATATTGAGGATTCAGTCTTTAGATCCTTCATGGTAGCATTGATGTGTAGCACTTACATGCATAGCCTGGAAATTCTTCTCAGCAAACATTTGTGTTTACTCCTAAAGTCATGATCGTATCTGAATACCTTCAAGCTAATCACAGTCCTGCCTTTCCCTTGCAGCCATTCAGCTAAAGAAGATTTCTTATATCAGTTAATGTTTCTTTACAACAAGTTTTTTACGAAAGGTATGCCTCAACTTAGCATTTTCTATTGTTCTACTTCAGATGATCTCTTTATTTCAAACTGTTAAATGAATTTTCAATTTGAAAACCTAACCCGCTGTTGATGCTGCAGATACCAGGCATGTTCTGATGACTGAAGGTCACAATGATGATAAGTAACTGGCTATTCATGTTGCAGATCCCCGGGCATGTTTTCACGAATAAAATCACCACGATGACAAATTTCAACTATACTGCTATAGTTGTTGTCAAATACTTTATTTTCCCCATCAGGCTGTCAGATATCCATAACAATCATTTAGTGATGACACATTGGATATAATATTTTTTTGCTGTAGTGCTATTTTCCTACTACTCCCTCTGTCCCCAAAGACGGGGGAAATATTACTTATATATTGTACTCAGTTAACCCTTACTGTTACCGTCCATGTTAGTATTACCATATTTGTTTTTGTTGGTTGACATTTCATAACCTTGGATTTCCATAATGTTCATACTATATTTTTCTTATATGTCTTTGTTCCTAATGCGAGGAAGCAATAGAAAATTAATTATCACTTAGTCATGACAAACTCGACAAATTCTGTATAGTGCTATGAATTATGCACAAGCAAGCTTTCACTGCCAAAATTTAGTTGATTCAATGTTCCAAGCACCAATTGCCACAACACATATGCTCGGATTCCTTTTTGATCTATCATTCCCGCAGCAACGCGCAGGGTGTCAACTAGTTACCCTAGAAATTGAGGACGAAAAGCAGTGCAACGGGCCAAAATCATAACTACAATGAACATGGAAAACAGTGATTCGAGGGACGGAGCAGGAACCTAGGCGGAGAACAAAATCCACCCAAAAAACAATCCCTCGCCGGACAAAACAAAATCCCATCAGAAATAATCCACGGTGGAACAATCCCTCGCCGGACAAACAAACCGGCCGACGAGACCCAGATAACGGAGATTTGTGAACCAAGAGACGGATCAGGAACCTAGGCGGAGAACAAAATCCACCCAAAAAACAAACCCTCGCCGGAACAATCCCTCGCCAGACAAACAAAATCCCATCAGAATAATCCACGGTGGAAACAATCCCTCGCCGGACAAACAAACCGGCCGGCGAGACCCAGATCTCCCCACTAGATCCAGTTCGAATACTAACCTTACAGCGCCGAAATCGACTGGCCCTTGCTAGTGAACTGGGAGCAGGAGAAATCTAGGTCGCGCACTAGCCACAGGGAATCGGACCCTCGCCTCCACCGTCGCCGTCGCCCTCTCCGTCGGGGCTGAATGGGAGGAGAACAGGGGAGAGAGGAGAACGGGCGGAAGGAGGGGAACACGAAATCGATACGAAATCTAACGTTGTATATGATGCCCCCCATAGGGGGTCTCACAGCGTTTTGGATTTTCGGCCGTCCGATCGAGCTGACGTGGCGCGATCTCGGCCGGCCGTTCCGTCCAGGGCGCGAGGCCTCGCACGAACCCACGTTTTATCCATGGGTCGTGTAAAAGCCCGCCTGGCCCGGTCGTGCCGCCAATCATGTGTCGCGCCTCTCCTCCCCAATCCCATCTCTGCCCGTCGCCCTCCCTGGCCCAATCCTCCCTCGCCTCGACGTCGCCGCCGTCGGGCTGCCCGGCGGAAGTAGCGCCGCCTCGTCGTCGCCATCGCCGGCGGCTGCCGGTGGAGGCAGCAGGTCACCGCCTCGTCGCCGCTCTACCGCTGGATGGCTCCGACCCGCGGCCGCGCCTCCGATCCCCTCTCGCCTCGTCGTCGCCGCCGCCGGGCTGCCCGGCGGAAGTAGCGCCGCCTCGTCGTCGGCATCGCCGGCAGCGCCGCCTCGTCATCGCCATCGCCGGCGGCTGCCGGTGGAGGCAGCAGGTCGCCGCCTCCTCGCCGCTCCAAGCGGAAGCAGCGCTGCCTCATCCTCCAATCCTTGGTCTGTCCTCCTCTTCTCAATCCTCACTCTCTTCCCAAGCGCGGCGTGCTGCCTCCACGAGCGCGAGGGTCCTGGTGGGTTGCCCCTGGCACTGCATAGAAGCTCCAATGGGGTCCTCGCTCCTTGTTTTCTCGCGGACGACCTCTACACCAGTACGTCACCATGCCACCACGAGCCCCATCGCTCCCTCCTCTCCAAGGAACAGCTGCATATGTACGAGCTCATTGCTTAGTTTGCCCATTAGAAGATTTGTAGCTTTCAGGTTCCTAGGTCTCTCCCAGATTTGTTTAGCTTACATACACTAGAGGTATTTGATAGTTTTCCCATTAGCAGATTTGTAGCCTAAATGACCTCAAGCTTGAGTTTGATTCCATTATGTCCGGTCTTCTATCTCTTATATATCCATCCAACCTATTTTTCAGATTGGGATTGCCAAATAGAAGAGGTCACCTGGGAGTGGATTCAGGAGATGAAAGATTCCATGATGACTCTGTTGGAACATACCAATTGCATGGACAAGTATTGCAGCTGGTTAATTTGTTGCTTGCTAATTTTTATTCCATTATCCATGAAAGTGTTCTGATATATATATAATATAATTAAGGTGTTCCATCCACGGACACTCAACAAGCAATAAGATTGGATGATACTTAGTTTAACCAAAGATTTCCAAGTCCTAAGGTGCTGGTTCCAGTTGTTGAAAGAGCCCAGCAGCTTCGTGGCGGCAGTGCGTCTTCTGCTCTTTCCGTATGATATATAGCTCTCATGTGGTTTTGTATTCTGTGTTTCTTACCTTTGCAATGGTTATCTTTGACAGAGACTGTAAATTTCCTAATGATTTTCCTCTTATTGTAGATTTCCTCTATAGTGTCCGTGTCTCATGTTGTTTTCCTGATGCTTGTAGGCCTTTGTCGATATGTAGAATGAAGCATAGATTATTTTGCACTTCATTTCTGAAGTTTATAAAAAAAGAGGAGATTCCTACCTCTTAATAAAGTATACAGATCTAATTTCTGATTAAGGATACAGTTTCCTCCATTGAAACAACAGATTAACAGTAACTCTTGTAGGTTGTGTCCAATGTCCTCCCTGTGTTGGCGATGACCCAGGCAATTAGCATTCCAGGTATTCGTGCAGTGTACTACTTTTGCTTGTTGCTGCTTGGAGCTATGGAAATATTCCCTTTCTATTTGTCATATATCCCGCAGGTTAGAAATAAGTAAGTAAGATACAAACTCCGGCATGATATTGAAATAATTAAGTTTGAAATGGATGTGGCATATTTTTAAATATGTGCCAGGGGAGGACCAAGACTTTAATAGCATGTGTTATCTGCCTGATTTGACAGTTTACATACTTCAGCAGGAGATACAAAATGATTAGAGCTTAAACTGTGAGGCTAATAAAGAGCACTTGTGTACAAACATGGATATTTCCATACCTGATTAAACACATCCGGGAGAATAAGATTTAGTTCAGTACAACGTTTTGAGTGATAAATATTTAGACTTGGTAGAAGTGATTCATGCTATAATAATGCTAATCTCTGGGTTAAAACCTCCTTGATTAGGTGTCATATTTTAGTGTAGTTAATATCTTGGGGCTACCACCTGCATATGATGCAGATACTTTGTTTATTAGAACAGAAAATCAATCTTGCGAGTTATCCCATCAGGCATTTCACCTCCTTGATTCAGAACAGAAAACCAACTGATGTTTGTTGGAATGTTGTACCTGTTTTCTTATAGCCATCGAACTCAATATTTATGTTTTGATACAAACGTATATAATTTTATACCTGATACATGTTTAGGGAGGACATGCAACTGACGCTCAAGAAAAATAAAGTATTTTCATGTATTTTTTTGGCAAGACCTTCATTTATACTTATGTACTGTTATAAATGACATCTGAGATAAAGAATGAACATTTGAGTATTACCAGGTGATAAAGAAGCATTTCCATAGTGGAATGTCTCGCTGCGGAGGAGCGGGGTCACTCTGAGCGTAATCATAAGATTATCCTCGGAAATGAAGGATCAATTGCAGTTTCTATTATGCTAGAGTCAAAGTTCTCGAATTTACTGTAGGTAGTATTTTCCAATTTGTTGGCCTTCGTACTGCAGTTTGATTTTGTTTCTTCTTCCCAAACGTTCAGATATTAGTATGTTTACACAATCGAACTCAAAATATTTTCGATTGTGTACTGATGGCAGTACATCATTGGAATTGCAGAGTATGACTCAGACAACAAACCATTCCAAGAGACAGTTAAACCTATGGTAGATGGTGGAACAGAAGGTTTCGAAGGTTATGCTAGAGTCATTATGCCAAGGATAACACCTTGTTTTGAGCGCAACATATGGATTTTCTCTCCCTATATAAAGTTTCCATTATGTACCTTCGCCAAGACTTAGAGTACTGCTGCTCATTGCATTGAGTATGCTCGTTTCATCAAATGGGACAAGGTATAGTTCTTATCTCTGTAATTTTCTCTTTAATTTATTTACTTTTGTAATTATTAAGTTCACTCATGCAAGTTCACTGGAAAACCTTTTGATGCTGATGATGCAGAACATATGCAGTGGATTTATTCAGAGGTTTGTTCTACTGTTATGACATGTAATTTAGGTAGTGCTATTCTTTCCCAGTCTAATTTTCCATTTACACATGTACATGCTTAAAGAGAACATAACTTTTTGGTGTTTCTGGAGTTACATATTCTTTGACTCAAGTTGTTTTCTTCTTCGTTTATTCTCCAGACCTTAGATGTAATTTTATTTCTTCCTTGTCTATCCAAGAGTTTAATACATTTTCTAAATTCACTAATAATGTATTCCATCATTAAAAATTATAACATTCTTGCTAGAATCATAGCATGTGGTATTTTATTACCTTTATTACACATGAAACCAATCCAACCTTATTATGTTAACCTCATATTCAAATGTCCCAGCAATATGGTGTTCGGCAGGTGAAAATTCCGCTGCCAGTGGCGGACGTTTCGGACGTTTCGTGAGTGTGGATGGCATTGCAGCTCAAATACGAAACCTGACATATAGAATTGTAGCCCTGTCAAGATTATCACGTTTCTCTAGCAGTCTGATGTACTCCAATACTAGGCTTTTATTTCTGCTGCTTTTTCATTGGAACCTTTGAAGCTTGTTTTTGGCTGCACCAGAAGTGTGTCAAATTCGTTGCATCAGGCCCCATTCTTAGTTTGTTACTCAAATAGTTGGTGCCACCAAATAGTAAGAACGAATGTTATATTTAACAAGTTATTTATGAATATTTTTATTCTTACATATTAGCCAAATCTATTACCATCTAAATGCAAAATATATGTATGCCAAAAATCCTGAGATTTTCCAAGTGGACCATGCATAAATGTGATTTAGTCAGAAAGGCATAGCACAACATTTTTTCAGAAAATGCCACACGATTAGCATTTCTTGAATTGCTCTAGAGATTTGGTTTGGTTAGTTATTCTCTATTCTCTATTCTTGTGGCAGACATATATTTTGCATTTAGATGGTATGACTTGGCCAGTGATCTCGGGTCATATTACAGTTTTTGCATTGTTGATAAACTCTTGTTCGGGAAATCTTTTGTTCGAGCCATTTATTGCTTGAATATGTTATATATACATGACTGGAGGATGGACACTAAGTAATTCATATTCTCTGCTAAACTTGGTTGGTCATACTTATGAATTGGCTTCTGCTAAAAGTAGTGCACGTGGTCATGCCATCCTTATCTTTATACATGCCAAGAAGTGGGCCTAAGCTCCAGGTGAGATCACCGGTAGATTCAGATATGACACCCTTTCCTTCAACTCTTTTTGAAACATCCATTGAAAAATGAGGACTGATGGAGACATATTTAAATAAGTACTTCATCACTCGTGTTTTATTGCGCTACTCAACATTAATGTGTCCCAGATGTTTTTTAGCAAGTCCCTGTTGTATGGAACTACCTGCCGATTATCAAGTCACTTTCCATTCTTATATACAAAGCACCCATTGTCACTGCATCTATAAATAGCAGAACCATTCCACTCTTATATGTATCATACTCAGTTTCTTCTGTATTGTATAACCTATTGTTGCTAATTTAGGTACAACAAACGTTTTCTATTTTTTTTGATCTTCAATTTATATCACTCAGCTAATGGACCTAAGATCATATAGGTAATCTACTCCTGTAACTATTCTTCATGTGCTCGATTTGCTTATTTGTTGTTTATCATCAACTTTCATAAACCTTTAGGATTTGCTTTTGTTTACCAGCAGCTTCAAGGTTGTCCAGACTGTTTGAAGTGCTCTGTTTTGAGAGGCCGGAAATGCTCTTTAATTCTTCTTATTAAATTTGAGTTTGCATTTTGCAAAAAAAAAAAAAAGACAGGTAATGAGTGCTAGGGATAATGACCGGTTCTTCATTACAATTCATCTTTTGTTATTAGGCTCGATTGTTTGTCACGAAATGATAGATGTAATAGGCATGGTACTTCACTACCATTAAATTATAGCTTACGTACCCTCTACATGTCATTGATTTTTCGTTCATGATATCTGCCTTGGGCTCTACTCTAAGATCGCATCTGCAATGTTGAGCCACGACTGGAGGTGCAGTGGTGGGGTTCGCCGTGGTCGGTCAGTCCTTGGCAAGATGTCAACACTGGCGATTCTAGACGCCGAGGCCGCCAAGTGAAGTTGGCCGACTCACTTTTCGCCAATTGACATGGCAGCTCCCGCCATTGGCAGCGGCGCGGTCTTCCCACAAGAAAGCTCCCTCTATTTTCTCCATCAGCTTCAGGATTTTTTTGGGCGGTGCCAACACCAGAAATTGGTGGATTGGGATCACACCAAATACAGACTTCACCAGAGCCAACCTCCCTGGTTTTTGCATCAATCTTGATTTCCAGGAGGGTAGTTTGCCTGCCATTTTGACAGCAAGGGGCAGTAGTTGGGCAGCAGTTATATGAAACAAAAATGAATTCTATGTCCAGTACGACTATCTAGAATAAAATAACTGCTATGAATCCTCAGTTCATAAAAATATTCAAATTTAATTTTACTTGATCATATTGACAGTTAGAAGCTTTGAACCATGTTTTTTTGTGTATAGTATGCAGTTTATACCATCAGAGTAGCTGCTAAAACAGAAGTGGATGTAAGATACTTTGCATTGCATATGGTTTTAGATCATTGCCTCACATGGAGCTGAACCATCTGTCCGCAATGTCATCGCCAAGGTCAGAGACGAAGCTGCCCTTTGGTTCAGAGCTGGCGCGTCGAGCCTGCGTGTCCTCCTGCCGCCCACCTGGGATGTCCACTGAGTTGTAATCTCTGTTTATCTTTTCAGAACCATGGCCTCTTAGGAGGATTGTAACAACTAACTCTTCCCTTGTTTTTAATGAAATGAAATGCAAAAGTTTTTTGGGTTTTCTCAAAAAAGATCATTGCCTCACCGCCGTTGCCTTTTGGTCAATTTCTATCTTCCGTAGGTTGGATTGAGGTAGAGCATGGTCACCGACTACCGGAGGTGTTGCAAAATGGGTCTGCTGGCTGATACGGAGAAGAAGGCAAGGTGATGCCATTGCCACAAACTGATTTCTTTCCTGGTTTCCCAAGAAATTCTGTTAAGCTTTTCTAAAACAGTGCAATTGGTTTCCTTATATTTTGATGTATGTCGGTCAATTTTTCCTAAATATATTTAATAAATGCAGCATAGTGGTGTTGATGGCAATCTTCCTTGATTCACTACTGTGTTTAAACATTTATAATCCGTTGATCTTGGTTCTTATCTTCTCCATTGAGCCATATTTGTCGCAATAGTGGATCTAAGTACTTTTTTTACTTAGATATGTGCTCTCACCGCATTGGTTAAATAGGGTTATCAGGTTGACCTAGAAGAACACATCATTTCGTATATTGCTTTGCGGTAAACAAACTAGAATTATATGATTACCTCACAAAAAGTTTTTCCGCACACATAAATGTATGTGTTGATCCGATGAAATTAAATATTTATCTGACCTTTATCTGACCATGGAATATTTTTATTTTAAGTGTGCGATGTAAGAGCTTTTTGATGATCTTCTATCTAGGTTAGCCGAACATGATTCACTTGAAGTAATTTTTCCCCTCTCTTGAGTGTTTTGTCTTCTCATGTCTACTGAACCACTTGCATTTTTGATTTTTTTTCGATAAAGGATGTTTTATTACTTTGATAAGCAATTACATCCAGCCTCTGCATAACCAGGATGCACACAGCTGTTTCAACAGTCCAGAACGAGCATTAAAAGAAAAAATGTGAAATACATATCGAGACGATAAACTATATAACGCCTAAGGCAAGTGTGGAGCTTCAATCCGTAGACTATGCTGCCACCCATGTCGGGAAAAAGTATCCCTCGCCGTAGCCTCCAACCGTGTACAGACCTCCGTAAATAGGTCTTGGTTCTCCGCCCGCTGAAGAGGTAACCATGAACAGAGAATACCTGTACATCTGTAGATGACCTGCAACAAAGAATAGTTTTTATCGTTAAAAATCTTGTCATTTCTACATAGCCATAGCGCCCAGATAACTGCAAGCGCCCCCACCCTAAGAAGCAACTTAAACCTTGCATCAACACCATGAAGCCAATTGCCAAAGACATTTGCCACACTAGTCGGGGGATACAGGGTAGACGCTACTTGGATGATTGACCATATAGATTTCGCAAAACTACACTGGAAGAAAAGGCGTTTGATGGTTTCGTCGTGACGACAGAAAACACACCGTGTATTTCCGTGCCAATTCCGCTTAACAAGACTTGCATTTTTGATATTATTTGAAGAAGCTTTACATATTTATCCACCTAAGGTTGGACATGCTACCACAAACTTTGATAGTTATTATTATTAATTATATTTAGCAAGTGTTATTTAGATACCTATAGCTGAATCTCTTCTCTTTTTTTCTAGGTTTTGGTGCATGGATCAGTAGAAGCTACCTAACAAGTACATTTTAAATACATTGGGAAAATACCTCAGACTTGCTTATTTATGATCCTCGTGTATAAGGAAAAATGATATAGCATCAGATTTATGTGCTTACTAGGTTTGTTTGTTCATTCTGGAGCTTTTTTAATTCTCAGAAAAAACATTGTGTTAATTCTTACCTGATGGATTTGATAAGATAAGAGATAACATTTAATAGCTATCGACTTATCATTGCCAGTCACTTTTACCACTTCGCTGTCATGATTCAATGTGCACTCAAAAAAGCCTTGGCTGAAATAATGAAATGGAAGATATACACTCTGTTCTGCTCAATCTTTCACAACGGATCCTTTTTTTTAAATGCTATACTTCTGAAATATTTGCTTCCTATTTATAGGTATTTGGTTCAAGTGGGCAAGATTAACTTTTTGTTTTCATCATCTACTGCAGGGAAAGAGCAGCTTATGCACAAAAGGTGTATATCTTATGCCTTTTACTATATTGTGGTTGCACATTGTCACTCAACTTTTTAGTCTTTTGGATCTATTTGTATATTTATATGTTGTTTTTCGGCCACAACACCCGAACAACAGAATGGTTTTGCCCATATACCTGTCCATTTGATTGAACACCTATTTTGGTACATTTGGTCCGCGGCATTGCTTTGTGAAACTTAAGAAATGTAATATCATATAAGCAGATTTTTGTTGTCGTTATACAAAATATACATTGACATGACCTCCACGGGGTCGTGCGCCAAGGCGCACATCTAAATCTAGTAATTAGAAAACGCGGGCCGAAAAGGGAAAGTCGATCGGTTACCAGAAATAGAAAGAGGCGTGACAGGGGGCGTGACGCGGCGAAAAGCGCTGCCGCGCGAGCGCTCCGCGCCGACAAGATTCGATCGCTCGAGCGAGCGATTGCCACGGAGGGGATTCCGTCTTCGACACCGCAACATCCACATTTATTTTTGCATGGCCGGCCGGGGGCTAACTACTTAGCATGAGCTCTAACCAAAAGCTGGTTAGCTCTACTTTTATTTTAACTTAAGCTGGTTAGCTCTACTTGTCGAAGCAGAAATTCCTTTCTACCTTTTTTTTTGAGAAGATTTCCTTTCTACCTAATTCCTTTCTACCTAATTCGCTCAGCGGGATGAAGGCATGAAGCAGCACAGCTGGGCCGGCCCACAACCACCCGTCCTTCTGCGAAATCGCGCCAGGGAGTCGTTTCCTCCATCCCTCGTCTAGGGCTACTGGCCGCCAACGCATAGAAGGGGACTCAGTCCGCTGCGGCGGCGGAGGAAGGGTGGGGGAACCCCGGGTCCGTGCGTTCGGCTGTAAATAGGGTAGGGTTCGTTACCGGCGGCGGCGTTTGCGGGGGGGCGGCGTCGGCATGCAGTCCGGTGTTTTGGTCTTCTCGGATCCGGCCCTCTCCCGTCGCCGTTCGTTGCGGTGGCGGCGGATCTGTGGAAGTTCTCCTGCGCGGCTGGCATGGCGACGATGCGGGCCGTGCGTGGTGGAGATGCCGTCCTCGAGCTCTTCGGTCGTCGCGGCGTCGTCTCCTCCAACGATGGCGCGGAGCTACTGAGGTAGGTGTGTGGAGGTTAGGAGGATCTGGCGGCTGGGCTGGTTCAGGGAAGAAGGTGGACGGGTGTGGCGGCGTGGCGGTTGCCACGGATCTGGAGCTGAAGATGGTTGGGAGCGAGTCTCCCGCCGATGTGATTTCCATGCCAAGATCCAGCTTCATGGAGCTGGTGACGACTGCGGTTCTTCATAGCCTGTGGGCTAGCGGCCTCTTCTATTCCAGGGATGGTGCCTCTCCGTGCGGTGTTCTCCCTCCGGCGACGGTGGGCGGATGTGTCCGGGGCGGCGGCGGCGGATGCGGTGAAGACGGCGGCCTGGACGTCTCTGGTTTCTTCTTTGTAGCTAGGTGGTGCCACCTGGTTGGCCTGTATCCTCTCTCTTTTACTCGTATTTGTACTGCTCTGGTTTGTATTTCCTTACCGTATAAATACAAGTAACGTATGCCTTCGGGCGTACGTGGTCAAAAAAAAAAAAAAAGAAGGGGAAGGGGAAAGAAAGTCCAGAAACCACCCCCAAGAACCCTCCGTTCACGGCGGACGAGGGTTCGGCAGTAGTCTTGAGGATTCGTCTACGCTTCTTGGTACGTGAATCCGAACTTGCCTTTACTTCGTGGTTCCAAATTCCTACATTGGAGCACTGACCAATTGGATCGGGTCGGGTTCGATTTCTTTTCTTGCAGCAATGGCCGCCGCAGTGGCGGAGACGGCTGTAGAGGCCGCCGCAGAGGGGAGCGACCTGCGCTCCTTCCTAACCAAGCGCGGCGTTGACACTGCCGAGGTGGATGACCAGGCTCTCAAGGAGCTGGAGGAGAAGTACATCATCGTCAGAGACCTCGACGCCGACACGGTGCTCTCCAAGATCCAGAACCTGCTGGGGCTGAGGCACAAGGAAGACAGCATCGTCGCCTACGAAGGCCTGACCTACCAGCTTCCGTCTCGTGGCATGGAGCATCAGGAGTACGAGCCCCTGCTCCGGCAGCTCTGCCTGCGCCGCGGCAAGGTCGATTGTTGTGCGGTCAGCGACCCCAAGACCTCGCGCTGGGCCAAGGCCATCACGGCCGTGCTCTCCGCGGTCCAGAAACAACTCCTCTGTGGCAAGCGCACCAGCAGCCACTTCCTGTGCTACGGAGAGAAGCTCTTCGGCAAGGGGCACAAGACCGTGGATGATGCCCTGCTTGACATATGCTGCCTGCTCGAGTGCACCAGGACATCTCTCAATTTGTATCACGTGTCTCAGGGCATGGTCATTGGGCCAGTAATATTCACAAGGGAAGATGGTGTAGTGATCCCTTGCAGCTCCTTGGGTCCGGATGGAGCCTATATACAGCCGAAATTCTCTAAGATTACTGCCGCACCAGGTGCAGAGGTCAACTTCATCCTAGTAGTCCAGGGGGCTTCTGTTTTCGACACTTTTGCCAGGGGACGAGGCGACCAATTCCTCCGTGAATTCAGCTGCGTGCTCGTCACAGGCGGCGATGGGCAGCCGGATATCACCACACGGGCTTTCTTGCGCAAACTTAAGGATCAACTGTCTGTCCCTGTGTACGCGCTCGTCAATCCGGATCCGGAGGGCCTCTCCATCTTCTGTACATACAAGTATGGATCGCCCGAGGGGCCATTTGACAACGCGGGTCTTACCGTTCCTGACATCGAGTGGATCGGAGTGCATTTAGGTGATGCTCTTGATCTTGACATTAAAGAGGGGCTGCCGCTGACCAAACAAGACGTGTCCATTCTGGAAGGATTATGCGCCAACAAGTATGTAATGGGTGATGACCTATTCAGGACCAACATACATTTCATGTTGTACAGGGGGTTGAAAAGCAAGATCGAAGCTTTGTTCTATCGTCAGTACCCTCCTTCCGACTACATCCGCAAAGAAATTAACAATCACGAGGACACCTAAGTAGTAGCTCCTTGTGTTAACTTTGGTGGATACACATCTGTGTAGTTTGCCATGTTGACTCTGGTAGGATAGACATTTTAGTGCATTAACCAGATTGTTCCTGGCTTAGCTCTTCTGTCATGAGGAAGCCTATATTTTGGTTCACCTGAAATCAGATTGCAAGATGAGCATTTTTGGCATGTTTGTGGTGAAAATTTCAGAGGTGGGGTGTTCTCTTCAGGTTGCAAAAGCCTTGATTTGAGATATCATTCCTGGCACCACTAGAGTTACAAATGTCAGGTATTCTTGAAAAACCATTTCAGTTAAATCCTATCTTCCAATGATCCTGCCATCTTTTGGTAGTCACTGAAATTGACTCCTTCACTAATAATATGATTTTGTTCCGTTGATATTGATCCACCCAGACCATATTACGTACCTTTGATATCGCAATATTGTGGTGGTGTTGATCATTTATAGACAATATTGCTTTTTTCTGAAGCTATTATTTGTTGAGAATAATGAACTGGGCTCCATGTTTCTTCAGACTGTAGCTGCACCTACAAGTAGCATGCAATCTTACTTATTTCCACTATTCAAGACATGATCTAGGGACATTTAACAGTTGACCACTGAAATAGTTGGCACATCTTACTTAACAATGTGTTAAGATTAATGACCTTCTCAACCTGTTATCTTGTGATAGCCTGATAGGTTTGAAATATCACTAATGTGGCTTGAAATATTAGTATCATACGCTTAATATGCTAACACCGCCTTGAGAAGATTGAAGATCACATCGCTTTCACATTGGTGGTAGAATGGGTGCCTCTTCTGGGTAATGTTTACACACCTACTGTTTCATCTGAAACAAGAGGAATCACATTCAAATGACATCAGACTTAATGTAGTGTATCGCATTGGAAACAACAAAGTTGATGTTGTTTTCAGGAAGAACTGTAGTAATGGCTTACATCATCCTCACTGTCACCAATAGCAGTCATATCCGGAAGGGATTGAATGATCAAGGATTTGGTTGTCAAGTACGGAATAATTCCTGAATCAGTGTAAGTATTGACCCACCGTTGATTCAGATTATGCAAGCATTCAAAATGCAGAGTTGGGATAACACAGTAAAACAACATCCCTTGGAGCCTCCAGAGCTCCCTGTGATGTGGGGGTGTTAGGGACTTGCTGGATGAAATCAGTGGGAATTAGTGCTACATAGGTCGTGGCCAAGGTTCTTGGGATCGGGTAGAACATCCTCTGATACGTGGTGGTATGTTTTGCTTTGTCCTAGGAAATTATCGGCGTCCAGTTCGCTCTCATTCACTAGAATCCTTTATCTATAGGACTTGCACTTTTGCTTGGTCTTGTCAGTTTTGAGTTCTCTTAAGAGAGGATGTTTGCATCAGCAGAATTATTTATATTTACTGGTTCATTAACTATTTTTTATGTATATATACTCCCTATGTTCCTAAAAAAGCTTCTCAACTTTGTCTAGATACAGAAGTATATAGACATGTTTTAGCTATAGGTTATCCTTATCTAGAAAAAGTTGAGAAGATTTTTTTTGGAACGAGTGGAGTACATCTTTTTCGTAAATGAGACCCCCTCAATTGCTCAACCTTTACCATGTGTCAGTTTTTCCTCTAAAATTAAAGGAGATACCTACTCCTACGTGTTGCTGGTTACATTACTTATCAATAATTGTAGTTTTAGCTCGGCCAAACTTTATAAGCTATTTTTTTGCTGCATGGTTCAGAAGTATCATGGGAAGAACAAATAAGTTGGTTGTCTATCCAAACACCTGGGAGATAAACACGCCTGCTTCAGGGAAGTTCGATATCTCCTTTTTGGAATCTGCAGTTCTGTGTTTCTTATTGTTTGTTGTTTTGAATAAGCACCACACTACAGCTACTCTGAGAACACATGATAAACCGAAATGCACATTTTAGTTCCTTCTTGGTGCCCTTTGCATTATCTCAGAATGTCAAGGTGAACGAGGTAAATATGAACAACTAGATCGTGGATGACTCTTGGTGCACTGTATGCACACTTATTTTGTCACAATCTAGGTTTTTTGTTATGTTATATAATGGCATTAACCAGATTGTTCCTGGTTCTGCGCTTCTGTTATGAGGAAGCCTATATTTTGGTTCACCTGAAATCAGATTGCAAAACAAGCATATACTTTGATCGCCTTAGGGATGTTAAATATGCGAATCACTTGAATAGCGAAGCTATGGATGGGGTGGCCGCCCTAGCACTTGAAATTTGTACTTATGATGCCCTCCACCGACATGATGCCTGCCCCTTCTCACGGCAGGTTTGACATGAGGTGTTGGCTCGTCTACGCATGACCTGCTAGCCGCCCAACAATGACGACGCCTCCCTCGATGAATGGTGGCGCAAGGCGAGGCTGCTCGCCCCGAAGCCCATGCGCAAAGGACTGGACTCCTTCACCCTTCTCACGCCATGGCTGATCTGGAAGCATCGCAACTCATGTGTCTTTGACAGAGCCTGTCCCTCAGTGCATGACCTGGTGAACGAAATCTTCGAAGAGGCTGCTCTTTGGGCCAGAGCCGGTGCGAAAGGCATTAGGGTAGTGTTACCGACGACCTGGGATGTGCACTGAGACGCTATCATATCTGTACCCCGCCTCCTAGGAGGATTGTAAAACTATCTATTGCTTCAATGAAATGAAACGAGAATTGTAAAACTATCTATCTCTTCAATGAAATGAAACGCAAAAGTCTTTTAATTCCCTATAATGAAGTGTATCAAGGCAAAACAAGTGTTGCTGAATCGATCAATTAATTCCCTCGCGCGCGCTTGATGGATGCATGCATCTGTGACTCAATGATCACGGAACAAAACAGAAACTAAACTGCTATGGTGGAAAAACTAAAAAAGAAAAAGTATAACTAAAAGTAGGGGCGATCTGTATAGTATTCAACTACTATATGGGATGGGATGGGATCACACCCTAGATACTTAGTGCTACTACTTTTACATCTCCCAGTTGATGAATTGAACCATGTTAGTGTTGACGTGCTTCTTCCCTCTATTCTATATCTTCCACCCATGTATCTCTCTTTCGAACAAAGTCGCCACTAGTGCATGTTCAGATAAGTGGTTTTGTAGCACCAGGAAAAGAGTAATGGCTTAATTTTTGTGTATTATTAGTTTATTACTGATTACCGTGAATATGGCTGAACTTTTCGTAGCCTTGGAATATCAATTCTTGTGCATGCGCTCATCCCCAGAATTGAAGGTAAAGTACTGTCGTCTGTCGATACATTTTATTTATCATTCTCAAATGCTATTCCGACCTTGTATTGTGAATTTTGTGTGTACATTTTCTCTAGGATAGTTGGATGTGCATCTGGACATAAATAATATCGTACTTTTCACATCCTCTCTGCATGTTCAGCAGCATTGCCGTACGTACCAAGAGATGGAGGAGGAGAAAGGGCCGCCCCGGTATAGTCATCAACAGCAAGAGCCCAAAGAAGCGTTTTCAGTCACACAACAGCGATTGATATCCTCGTCCCCGTCCCTTCTTCTGTCGCCGCAGATTTCTCACCGCCACCGGCGGTAATCCACGCCGTCAGGCACGCCATTCGCACCCCACTCCACTCCCATCCATTGTCATCCATCCCACACCGTGCCCTCTCTGTCCTTGGGTTGCGCCACTGCGGAACAAAGGGGAAAACGAAGACCTAACGCCTGTTCCCAAATCCAATCTTCACCCCTATCATGGCCGGCAAACGTTGCCGGAGCGGGGGTGCTACTTTCCCGACGCCCTTGCCCAAGGTATACGATGGCCCGAACTGCACCGCCCGGCATCGGGCGCTGCTTCTTGACCTCATACACGGTTTTTACGAGGCGGCGCTCGCCCGGCTACCGTTGGAGGAGATGCCGGAGCTGGCCCCTCGGCTCCTGGAAGCCGGCCTCTGTTTCGGCTTCATGGACCCCGTATCCAATATCGTCGTCAACACAGTGTCCTACCGCCAGGCGTCGGCGGGCGGGGAAAAGAAGAGGAGAAAGGGATCTGCCAAGGAGTTGAGAAAGGTGTCTCTTTCTAGGATCGTCACGGACATCAGCAACGTCTCCTCCAGCGATCCGGACCCGGACCTCCTCCCCACCATGAGCGTCGCGGTGAGGTCTCTGCAATGCTTGGTCTCCTTCCTTGTCTGCAGCTTCCGCTACCTCTTCACTGCGACGGCACTTGAGTATCTCCTTCTGGCCAAGGCCGACCTCCTCACCGCCGTGCAGCTGATCCAGCAGGATCGCAACTCTGACGCTTTCAGGGTCGCATCCCCTGTCATCAAAGCTGCCCTCTCATGTGCAGCTCTGGCTGGTTGCCATCCCAAGTCCGAAATCCTCGTGGCTGGGTGGCAGATGATATATCTCCATCTGGACCTGGTCTCTAGTGCCCTGGTGGCAGAGAGCATCATCCCTTGTACCAAAATAAGAGAAATGTACGCCTTGCTCAAGAACCTCCCACAAGAACCAACAAACCAGATGGATCCTTTGAGGCTTGCTACTGACCGAATAGACAGGGAGGTGACTGTGAAGAAGCCGCGAGTCATAGGCCCGAGGATCATGAGGAGCATCCTTTTGGACAGGATCCACGGGTTCTATATTGATGCACTAGCACGCTTGCCGACGGATGGCTTGCAGCGGCGCCTCCACCGTAGTCTCCTCAAAGCAGGGCATTGCTATGGACCCATGGAGGACCCTATCTCCAACATTATTCTCAACACCATCTGGTATGACACGGTCTTTCCTGTGGAAGAAGAGTTTAAGGCAGATGCAATCTTGAGCAGTAGCCTGATACGCATGGCGTGCCGTTCCCTTTATGGCCTTGTCGCCTTCATCAGCACCCACTTCGACAATCTGTCTGACCTTGACGTCCTCTGGTACCTGCTCTTAGCAAATGCTAATCTGGGGCATGCAGTTACAATTTTACAGCAAGATGGACATACTCTCATCGGCGACCGTCGTAAGGCCTATAAGGCTGCAGCGAAAGCAGGATGGCACCCGATTCCTGATGCACAAGTGGAGTTTGCTGTTTCAACAGTGTTGCCCAAGGAGCAGTCATTGCTTCTTCAGGCTGATGGCACTCTATCCTCAGGGGATGTGGAGCTCATCTCCCAGTTTTTGTCAGTACAGCCTTCTCCTTCGGTTGGTTCACTCAAGCCGGTTCCGGCACTTTCCAAGAGGGCATTTAGGATGCTGTTAGGCATGAAGGGAGAACTTGAGGATGAAGAAAGTTCTATCCGCAGAAAGGTTAAAGCAACAATGAAAAAATATGCTCTACTGAGAGCGGTTAGTTCCTTTTACTCTTTTGCTTTCTCACCTATATATGAACTGCTCCTAATTGTTTTGCTCCGTTCATTTACCGTGCTGTACACAGGAAGCTGAATACGAGCTTCATGTTATATGTGGTGTGAATATGAATGTCGTTCATACTGGTAGTTTTAAGATGCATTATGGCTGGCTTCGCAAATGCCCTGTTCTGTACCAGTACTGCCATGTCAACTTCTTGGCAAGACGAAAAGGTTCACGTTCTGCTGTTGAAGTTCCCACTCTCTTCTTCATGGAGTGTACAGTTGATGAAGACGAGAATGATGAACTGGCCTGCTGGCCAGTGGTATCTACAGATGCTGGTATGCTCTATGATTCTCCATTTTTAATATTACTGTCATCAAGGAGTACTGGTGGTGTTACTTGTATTGCTTTGACAAGCACATTGTTGTCGGGGGCATATCAGGTCACTAGCACCCTTTGGGGTGTATTAGTGCACTAGGTCCACCAAATCTCTATTCAAAGGGTCATGAAAATTTGAAAGACATTTAACAGCAAGCACACAAGAAGCGTACACATTATTGAAAAAAAAAATTCATAATGGAAGAAACTAATTTGATGTTTTAAATGTTGTCACCTTGTTCTCTAAACATGGTCAAACTTAAAACTTTGACTTGGACCAATGCTAAAACAACATACATCGTGGAATTGATGAAGCACAGTTCATAGTTGGAATTTTTCTTTTTGTTTGTAAAGCTGTGGATCAAAACTGCATTTAAAATTTTGTGGCATGATATATGTATGTTGTATCTATGTTTTATTATTTTTGCTTATTGCTTTTCATGACAAAAGAAACAAATCCCATTGTTCACTCTAGATTTGCATTTGGTAGCAGTCTTAGCTGGATTTTCGTTTTTGTTACTCAAGTTGTTGGTTGAATTTTGATTTCGAGTTTCTATGGCAATGGTAGATATGGAGATCACAAAAAAAACCAGAACTTTTCACGACTCCTAGAGGTCTGTCTTGATGACCAAATGCACCAGTGCAGCTATGTGCCCCCATTGATGTTGCCGATGACCATGGTGCACATGGAGGATATTTTTCATTATTCATTTACTGAAGTAATTTCTCTAGTTTGTTCTGTAACAAAAGGTCACTGCGTTTACCGTGAGATGTATGGTGCCAAGATTGTGCATCCAGTCTCTGAAAATTATCATGACTTCCACATGGAGAATATTTATCACTATTCATTTTACTGACTGTTCTCTCGTTTGTTCTTTGACAAAAGGTCGCTGCGTTTACTGTGAGACGTATGGTGCCAAGATTGTGCACCCGGCTTCTGAAAATTATCATGGGAGAGATGCAGACTTTAAGAAAATGGTTCTAGGGGAGCATCCCACTTGGTGGACCAGTGATGACATTGTCATGGATGGCATCAGGGCTAAAGATTCTGTGGGCATACTACAAGAGGATTGCATCTACTTCGATCACCTTAGGGATGCTAAATATGCAAAGCACTTGAATAGCGAAGCTAAGGATGGGGGTGGCCGCCCTAGATTGTGTTGCTGATAGAATTTGTAATTATATATTTATTCGGCATTCTGTTTCTATCATGATGTTATCTAGATGCTCAAATGGTAGAGTAAAGGCTAGTTAAATTTGCCTTTTTATCACTTAACATTCCACATTGCAAATTTCTGAGCAATTGACCTGGTGCTAACTATAAATATTTGTTACAAATTTTTGTTTTGCATGACCTGATGTATTGCTTTCTCAAATCATCACGTCAATATTTGCTAGTTATTTGGCTTGTTGTGCTCGTGAAACAAGAGTAAAGGGGTGTGGTGTTTGGATGGCTCTGCGTGTCTAGTTCAAATTTAAAGTAAATGCCAAATCTGTACCCATCAACCAACAACCACCAAATCTATTATTTTTTCTTTAAAACCTGAAATTGGTTGAAACATACTCAGATGCAATTGTAATTTCATAACTATGAGAGCTGAGCTCTTGCATAACTTTGTATGCCGACAGCAAAAATGAGACCGAACAAAATGAGATTTCATCCCTCTCCTCTCAACTCCCCATCTCTCCTCTTCTTGTTATCATCTTACCTACCTACTATATCTTCAATTTCACCGTGGGGTCTTTACTGCATTAAGGGATGCTCTAATTTTGTTGCGATCTTGTCCTAGGAAAGTAAAGGAATGGAAATAAAAACTAAATCTTGAAAACAACTCTATACATGCGGTCAGTACAGTAAATCTTGTAGAGTCCAACCCTACACATTAGACAACCCATGCCATGCCAGCGCCTAGGTTCCTGGAAACAGTCAATGCCTGTGCAAAAACAAACAAAATGGATACAGTCAATCGCAGAATCTTAAGTGTCGGGCGTGCCATGCAATCATGTAAAGTAAGGTAGCACAGAAACATAGATGAAGCTTCTATCCTATGTCAGTGTACACCAAAATCCCAAACTCAAACCTGTTTTTCTATGTGCTTATTTTCAACCACCAAGTACCATAACTCTTGGAACATGTGAATAACTTACTATTTTGTGTCCAAACATTGGATTTGCATTGAGAAGCATTATCCAATTATATCCTTTTTGTCCAAACATTGGTCAAATTTGAATCCTATAACGTGTGAGTGCCTGATGGAAGGGGTACTGTCTAGTGGGTGAGACAACGCCACACATGCAGCTTCACATGGGCAAACCATGGTTATTAGCAAGATAATGCACAATTCGAAAATGAATTGCTATTGCTCTATAGTTATGTTCGCTGAAGAACATGCCAATAAATACATTTAAGTTACTACATTTCAATGCCCTCCCGCTAACCAACCCAACAGTGTATACTCTTCACCCAGTAAAATAGGACATAGGTGATCTACCTATGATGGTTAAATTATACTTGATAAAAATATCTATATTTGGTTGTCCAGCCAACAACACGCCTCTTTTCATTAGATCATTAAAATGGGGCCCTTTTGATGGAATGATGAAAAAAAACTCACCAATTCAATAGTAATAAACCTAATTCTTGAAATGACTGTCAAAGTATCACTCAAGGTTTTGCTA
This sequence comes from Lolium perenne, assembly GCF_019359855.2. NCBI lineage: Eukaryota > Viridiplantae > Streptophyta > Magnoliopsida > Poales > Poaceae > Lolium > Lolium perenne. The sequence continues at coordinate 110,363,185 of NC_067246.2, forward strand.
GGCTATGACTTGGCCAATGTTGGTAACAACGATAAACTAGAGTGGGCAAAGGGGCATTGGCATGCCAAAAAAATCGGCAAACTTTTCGTATAATTTTTCTTGGCAGCCATCCAAACAAAGACCAAATTTCTGGTCATGAAAAAAAATTTGGTAGAGACATCCACAATATCATAAAGAATATCTCAACACTGACTTCTTAGGATTTTGAAGAAAGTCGCCACCTACTTTTTGCACATTTACCAATCCGTTGCAAAATGCACACATTTCATGACAACTCTACCTAGCACACAAAGGCACTCCTATAAATTTAAAAGCTAGAAAAAGTGTCATGCTAAAATACATAGACTTCTTTAACGCGATGTTTCAACCCCTGTATTTAGTGCAGAGTTTAATCAATTTAATATTTTCTGGGGGAAATGTGTTGTAAAATACTAAGAACCTTCATGCACTACAAAAAAAATATGCATATGTGTATTAAGAGCCTAGAAAATCACTAAGTTTACAATATAGTTTCACCGGTCTATTTTGAGGTTTAGCTAAAGAGGAATGTCTTCAAGAGAAAATTGGGACACTGAAAACCTGAGATGATAGCTCAAGTAACTAAACTGTGCCACGTTAATAAGGCCAAGTTACCGGTACATGAGAACTGCAGCATTGGCTTATCAAATGTAATGCATAATTTGATTATTTTGCATCAAAGGTAGCTGTAGCATGTCCTTGCATTTGGAAATTAGGCAATACTAGTTGAATGCCCGTGCTTCGCCACGGCTCAATAAACTGATCCAACTAAAAGAATTAATTGTAAAACACAAAATTTATGCTTAATTAGTTATGCGTTAAATATGTGAAATGCCATATACAACTCATTTTGGTTGTATGATTGGTTACTACGGAAAAAATAACATCAAACTTCCCTAGAGCCTATATAGCACAAATATCAGTGCGGTTGCTACGGGTTCATTTTCTATTATGTGGATGAATCTGGCGTGAGATGAGGCTGACTCCATCTAAGCCAAGCGATCTGAAAGTTGTTGTTGATGACCAGCTTGGGGAGGATGATGGCGCTCAGCTTGTTGCAATGTCGCCTCTTCTTAGACGGCTAGTGTTTCAATATAAACATAATTTACATAGGGAATAAAGTAAAATAAAAAAATATAATACTAAAAGGTGCATGTAACGCCTGCTACCCTAGCCTACTCCTCGTCATCGTCGAGCACCACAAATTCGGGTATATATCACATAACCTTTAGAAGCACGTATCAAATAACCTTTACAAACAAACTGATTTACACATGAATTATTTGGAGCTTCCGTTCGCTGGCATTGTTGCCAAGCTTCCAAACAGCTCGCTTGGGCGGCACAACACCGGTACCTCCAGCCAGCTTCCCTATCCCTATTATTATTTTTCATAAAAACACGTTTTATGCAAAGTTGGAACTTGTCAATTTTAGAGAAATTTTGCCTGCCAACAATCTCTGCTCACTTTCTCGAGTCCTTTGTTACCAACCCGCCATTGAGCAACCAGATGGTGCTCCTCACGCTCATTGACCCTGTCAATCTATGTCAAATATCAAAAAAAGAATATACACATGAACTCTCTAGACTTAATAGGTTACATGATTTTTTGCTTTAAAATAGAGATAAATTTTATTACGTGAATTTTCTTTTTAATAAGATAGTTTGTTAAGGTTTCAAAAAAAAAAAAAGATAGTTTGTTAAGAGGATGGATTTGTTCGGTAAAGACAAGGATATTTAACCTTCAGTCCTTCACTGTGTACAAATTAACATATATTCTTCATCGGAGATATGACAAAATATTAAGTGCATGATAGTTAGAACACCCTGTAAACATCCGATTTAAATATAAATGCTTCCTTTGAGCATACACAAACGCACGGGCATTCTGTTTCGTACCGGATCAAAGAGAATCCTCTGTACTTTAGAGCAAAGTATTAAACCTATGGCAACAAAGAAACCCAGAATGCTTACCAACACAAAAGGATGGTCATCTAAAAAAAAGAGCACAAGGACGACACCACACCATGATTGCTCATCTCCATGTATGTGCATTAGAGACACCACTGCACCATCATGCATTACACCTATAGTATTCGATTGAGCGGAAGAGTGATGAAGAGAGGAAACATGTAGAGCAATATCCCTATCTCTTGATCATATGCATGTTCAGAGCCACCTTCAAAACCATGTCCAACTCCATGTATTATCACACCGGTAATCCATCGTTTGGCATCCATGATGTGGAGAATAGTACCGCACCATCGTGTGACCGAAGGTTGACAGAAGGCACAAACAACTACAAAAGTTCAGATTTGTGGACACCCAAGAAAGCGAAGCTTCCTCCGGTACGCTACGCATGCAGAGCCTGAGCCTCTGATTGTTCTTGGACAAACATCCTCGGAGTGACTGGTCATACTCTAGTGTGTTCCCATGGAGGCCTCCGCCAGCACGGGAGAGGACAACGTAGGCTGACAGGTACCACCCAGCACAAATAGCTTTAAGTCTGCATTGGAGTCTTGGAGAGCATGGCCTTGAGCCCTTGACCTTGGCTATGCTAGTTTTACCTCCGCCCGCCTTCTTCATGGGCTGGACGCTGGAGCGTGCAGGAAAATTTGAGGGAGCAAGAAGTTACCGCATATGAGAGCCAAAACATTTCCCACGACGTCGCTTCGGTTCCCCAACGACCATGGTGAGACTGTCAAATGCAAACAACAAGAAGCGAAGTAAGTGATGTGTGCATTCGTCAGTCGTCGTTGCTTCCACCCATCTTTGGACTCTGATCAGCCACAAATACCTTGCGAAACACATAGGTATTGGTCTAGAAAAAAGGTATTGGTCTAGAACCTGACCAAAACGGAAACGCCTGCGCCCAACGCTCAAGTATCGACACCGTCCCAGCCACCTTTGACTCTTCTCCTCTCTCCAAGTCATGTTGCCGACTTGCCGCTAACCTGTCCCCTGCTGCGCCGCCTCACCGGAGCATGTCGTGGTACATACTTGCACTCGAGCGAGCGGAGCATGCCTCTTGCTCGAGCATCTTGTAATACGGTATGCTGATGACTACCGCTTTGTCTGTCGCGCTGGCTAGCGCACCCACACTGCGAAGGAGAGTAGTCCAAGACCGACCTCATGGGCACCAGCGATCGTCGGCACGCAAGCGCAACGAAGCCTAGGCAACGGCTGGGGAGGGTTTCATAGGCACACGCGATTTGCGACGGAGACGGTGGGTTTGGGCAACTGTGCAGAAAGATGTAGAGAGAGTTTTTTTTTGAAACAAAGATACAAAGAGAGTTTGTTAAGCGGATTTCTTTAGAATCAGATAGAGTTTGTTAGATGCCAAGTCGTGTGAGATAAGTCTTCCTTATATCTCTCCCGTTGAGGTTAGTTTACAACAGAAAAAACACTACAGGGGAGATGAGCGGATTATGGTATGCGGTTGGGATTACAAAGAGGTGAGAGCGTTTTTAGGAGAGGATTGGAGGGAGTGCGGGGTGGCATGTTGTTTGTAATTTTTGGATGTGGGGGGTATTATTGTCCATCCTGAAAATGTGACACCAGGTATTCACCAGTTTGCTCTTAATAGTAGAGATAATCATTATCTGTATTTATGAATCAAGCAGTGTAGATAAGAGAAACAAATGAATGGCATGCAGTAATTTTTTTATTAGGACCAAGATAGCCAGAAGATGCTGAGAACCAATATGAAAATTATATATGCATGTTAAGAAAAATTGGTTTCAGCATCTATTATAGCATCAGCCATAAATCAATAAACATTACAAGCCTGTGATGTAAAGAGAAAAAATTGATATGAAGTGAAGTTACTATTTCTATGCTTCACTGGAGTGAACAGGCAGATATCACAGGCTCTTATAAAAAATATCCCCATGTGGACACCGCAACGATTCTACAAATGGCATATATATTGTGCGAGATGTTTCCTTGTGGACTTGAAACTTGTTGTGTTTATCTATGCTTTTCTTTAATTATTCCTCAAGTTCATAATTAGATCTGGAAAAATATTACTCATGCCGTAAGCCATAGCTAGCTATCTTCTATAGCTCTAAAAAAACCAAAACAATAGATAAATAGTAATTTTCACACCTTAGTGGAGTTTTGCACGTTTTCTCTTTTTGAATTCGGCTTCTTGGGAGCCTCTATGGGCTGTCAGATGACAAGGATTTGTTGTCGTCACTCATGAGATCAATTTTTGGTGCATCCTTTACATTCATTGTGACATGACGAACAACTGAAAACTAGATGATACCCCGCGCAATTGCTGCGGGAAACATTGTTATAAATTTAGGTCCACTCTACATATTCACTGTTCAAATTTAATTAGCTGCTACATATTCACTGGAAAAAATGCTAAACTGAATAAGTAATGATTGTGTCAGCCATTTGTTTTGCATGCTACTATTCTAGGTAATTCTGGGTTCTAGCCACCAGCCCACCACCTGGCTCCGGGAAGCAAGACTTGGCGATGAGGAATTGAAGTCATACGATGCTTCAATACTGGGACACACTAATCAGCTCACAAATAACATCTTGCAAGTTCTTGAGATCTTGCGTAACATTGAATTCATGCGAAGTTCGAGAGCGAGATGCCAATGACTCCTTTCTATGAAACAAAATACGTAGGAAGACGAAGAGCTTACGAAAAAAATGTACAGCCCTGAGAATGCAAGTTCGTTTATTTTGGATCTTGGTAATGCTATCTTTATACCACTTATATCATATCAAATGGGATATTTGTCAGTTAATAAAAAAATCTTTGACTGCTCACAAAAAGTGAATAATTGAGTCAACAGGAAGTATGTAATCAAAAGGAAGAATTATCAACAATAATTGCATAATTCTGTCGTTTGACTGTCTTCTCCTGCTATCAAATGAAGGAAGTTTGAGCAATTGAATAGATACATCATACTGTTCCGTTCTCAGCTGTGGTCGCGCCAAACGAAATTTCAGGATATAAACCGTGCAGTGCAGGTAGATATCAATAAACAATTAGCTTTCAAACGTACGTCTTGGTATTCCTCTGTTGATTGGTGGTAGATACCTGACAATATAAGCACATAAAATGTTTCCTCGCAACTCAAAATTGCAGGATAGTTCCGATTTGTGAGATTATACGATCAGCGGAGATATATTTTCCAGAGATAGAATACCAAATAAGATCTGTGCAAAAACAGTGCAATCCTGCAAAGAAAATGGAAGAGGAGATCTGATTGGGGATATACCTACAATCCTAGATCGAGTCACTTTTTGTTGCAGCCTCTAACTCAGGTACGGGGGAGAGGAAGAGATCCTCCTTGTGTATGGCTTTTATGCTTGTTTCATCTTGGAGACGAAGGGCCGGACGGATGAACTGGTCGTGCAGGATTTTTCGGGAAGCTGCACGAAACTACGTATTAATTGTCTGGGCAAGCCTCCATTTGGAATGAGAAACTGGGCGTACGTGCTGGTTAGTACGGGTTTGGAAGCTGAAAGGAACGATGAACTGAATAAAATGGTTGCCTGACATGGCAAGTTTTGTGGGGTGGAAATTAAGGCTAGCTGAGGTGGCAGGTTTGTAGTGCAGGCCCACCTAATGATGTGGATAGCTTACATGTTTAGAGAAATAGGTAGTGGGGATGAACTTCTTAGTTATATAGGATTACAGACAAAAAAAAGTGGTGAAGACAAGAACACAAAACAAGTAAATACCTTTTTTTTTTTTTTTTTTGAGACCCCTCGATCTGTGTTACAGCTGTAGTATCTGAACTTATGCACTAACTCAACACCACACTCACACCACACGCACACCACTAGTGCACAAGTTAGACTCTAGAACTATACACACAGCACACATAATTTGGGTGTCCCTAGGAACTAGTAGTTGTGGCACATATGTGTGGAGGGGATTTTATTCTGGAGCAAAGCCCCGGTGAGACACCTGAAAATCGTCCCCTGCGGGGATCGATCCCAGGCGGGCTGGCTGGCCACTGCCATGCCAAGCCACTGCGCTGAGCCGCGCGTCTCAAAAAAAAAAAAAAAAACAAGTAAATACCTAAGCAGAAATTACCCTTTCCCATTGTGGCACTTCTACTGCTGGTGGTGTCATCTGTGTTAATGCTGGTGGTGTCATCGGAGTTAGTGTCACTTGAGGTACTTCCACTGCCAGCTTGGTCTGATTTTGTATTAAAAAATTGTATCACAAACATATACTCAAGCCGGAGCCAACCCCGACTACGATTCTACTCTCCCGCGCGGCGAGAATCGAGCCGACGGCGAGTATTGCGCCGCTGCGGCGGGTGGGGTTGGGGTGGTGGCGCCGCACGAGGGAAGGAAAGAAGGGGAAAAAGAAGCAAAGACCGGGTAAGAAAAGGAGGACTCGGCGCGTCCACGCAGCGTCCGTGAAGACGCAAACCTAGCGTATATTTGTGTCAGATTTGCGTCGCCGCGGACGTCTTTGCGTCGCTCCGCTGAAGCAGGACCACACGTATTTTCGATTACGGCGGACGGAAACGGTGGCCACCCTTGGAGATGCGCTTAGCTGTGGGCTGGTTGTGAATTACAGTATATATGAGGCTAGTTCTCAATTTCGCGCTAGCTTGCTAATTTGGGCTGTATTGGAGCGCTTACGGGCTGAGTAGTTTTGTCCTCCAATTATAGCATAAAATATTCAAGTCCATTGTGGCCCATTTGACTCGAGAAGCCCAACCGATATACGTAGCACATCCCATCGTCCAGGGCTACTGGCCGCCAACGCAAAGAAGGGGAGAAATCCCCAAGAACCCTCCGTTCGCGGCGGACGAGGGTTCGGCGGCGAGGGTCCGGCAGCACCGTCTTGTGGATTACTCCACTCTTCTTGGTACGTGAATCTGAGCTTGCCTTTACTTCATGGTTCCAACTTCCCACATTGGAGCACTGACCAACTGGATCGGGTTGGGTTCGATTTCTTTTCTTGCAGCAATGGCCGCTGTGGCGGAGACGACTGTAGAGGGGAGCGACCTGCGCTCCTTCCTCGCCAAGCGCGGCGTTGACACTGCCGAGGTGGATGACCAGGCTCTCAAGGAGCTGGAGGAGAAGTACATCATCGCCAGGGACCTCGACGCCGACACGGTGCTCTCCAAGATCCAGGACCTGCTGGGGCTGAGGCACAAGGAAGACAGCATCGTCGCCTACGAAGGCCTGACCTACCAGCTTCCGTCTCGTGGCCTGGAGCATCAGGAGTACGAGCCCCTGCTCCGGCAGCTCTGCCTGCGCCGCGGCAAGGTCGATTGTTGCGCGGTCGGCGACACCAAGACCTCGCGCTGGGCCAAAATCATCACGGCTGTGCTCTCCTTGGTTCAGGAATTACTCCTCAGGGGCAGTATCATAAGCAGCGACTTTATGCGCTGCCGAGATGAGCTCTTCAAGCAAGACAAGAAGACCGTGGATGATGCCCTGCTAGACATATGCTGCCTGCTCGAGTGCACCAGGACATCTCTAGGCGTGTATGAACTGACCCCGGGCTCCGTCGTCGGGCCACTGAAGTTCACAATGAAAAATGGCAAAGAGATGCATTGCATGACCAGCGCAGGAGCCTGGATAGCTGAAGAAATGCACAAGGTTACTGCCAAACCAGGTGCAGAGATCAAGTTCATCCTAGTAGTCCAGAGGAATGCTGTTTTTGAGGATTTTGCCAGGGGGCTAGGTGACCGGTTCCTCCGTGAATTTAGCTGTGTGATTGTCACGGGCGGCGATGGGCAACCAAATGTCACGACACGGGCTTTCTTGCGCAAACTCAAGGATTCTCTGTCTGTCCCTGTCTACGCTCTCGTGGATCCGGATCCCAAGGGGCTTTCGATCTTTTGTACCTACAAGTTTGGATCATCGGAGAAGCCATTTGACAATGCGGGTCTTACAGTTCCTGACATCAATTTGATTGGAGTCCATTTAGATGAGGCCATTAGCATTGAGAAGGGGCAGCCGCTGACCAAAGAAGACAAATCAATTCTAAAGGGATTATGTTCCCAAAAGCATGTGATGGGTGATGAACTATTGAGGAAAAACATACATTCCATGATGCACAGGGGGTTGAAAAGCAAGATCGAAGCTTTATACCGTCGTCAGTACCCTCCTTCCGACTACATCCGCAAAGCAATAAACAATCAGGACGACATCTAAGTTGTTTGACTTTGGTAGAGAGACATCTGTGTAGTTTGCCATGTCAAATCTGTAGGGTAAAACATTTAAGTTAGTTCTTTTTGGGTGTGCGATCTGTGGTGTCTACTACATCGTGGATGACTCTTGGCGTACTGTATGCACAATCTAGATTATTAATTACGCTATATGGTATTAACCTGCTTGTTCCTGCCTTCTTGGTTCTGTTCTTTTGTAACAAGGAATCCTTGGCTCACCTGAAATCAGATTGCAAGGTGAGCATTTTGGCAGGCTAGCGATGAAAGTTTCAGAGGTGAGGTGTTCTCTTCAGTTAAGGCCTTGACTTGAGCTATCATTCCTGGCACCACCGACGCCACAGATGTCAGGTATTCTTGAAAAACCATTTCAGTTATCAACTCTTATGGAAGGAACTCAATTTTTTTATCTTGACAGTAGCTTAAACGAACCCTCTACAAGTTCACAGAACATCAGAAATCTAGTGAATGGGTCACTGGGTACCAACACAAATGCACAAAACACGCAATCCATCAGCTTTAGCCATCCAAGAAGCCTGTCAAATTGATCAAAACGTGTTTGTTGAGGCTAACTCTGTACAAGTTACAATCTATGGTGGGCACTACCAGAAAAGAAAAGCTGTAAAGCAACAAGTAGAGATGATCTGTACCACTAAAAGATGATTAAAATAATGTTACTGATGTCTTGTTGATACCACAATTTTTTTAACGCTGGGCTGCTAAGAGCCTAACATTTCCATCTTTAACTATCAATTATATTACCTTTTCTGTCGCAACAGCTGTGGTAGTATTGATCAATTAAGAAAGTATTACTTTCTTTGAAGCGATTATTTGTTGAGAATAATGAATTGGCCTGCATGCTTCTTCAGACCATATTTCTGTAAGGAAACTTCGGATTGAGTTAAACCTGGTTCAGCCAAAAAGAAAAGATCGTGCAGATTCTTCGGGGCAAAGAAATGCGTCAGTTTGAGTTTAGGCAGTCGTAGTTTGAATAATCAGAATAACATATGTAGCGTACTCTTATAAGTTTAGGCACTTATAAGTAGCATGTACTCTTATTTATTTCCACTGTTCAAGACATGGTCTAGGGACCTTTAACATTTGATCACTGAAATAGGATTTAAGCAACATGTTAAGATTGATGACCTGCTCACCCTTTTATCTGTTGATGGTTTTGAAAGATCATTTAATGTGGCTCTAAATATTAGTAGCGTAAACCTAATATGTTAACACCACCTTGAGAAGATTCAAGCTCTATTACTTCACTTTTGCGATGGTGGTAGAATGGGTTCCTCTTCTGGGTAAAGTTTACATACGTACTGGTTCATCTGAAACAAGAGGAATCACATTCAAATGACATCAGATTTAATGTAAGCAACTAGCGGGTAGTTTATCGCATTAGAAATGCAGTCATATCTGCAAGGGATTGAATGCTCAAATAGTTGATTGTCGAGTAGTTCCTGAATCAGTGTAAGTATTGACCCAACACAGTAAAACATCATCCCTTGGAGCTTCTAGAGCTCCCTTTGATTTGAGGTTTCTAGTTCACTAGAAAGAAAGGATTATTTGTCCTTCAAAATCATAATATACAGGGGGGTAATTGTGTTCTGTTATAAAAGGTGCAGTTGAAGGTAAATGATTTATGTTGTGCCAGTTGCATCAGTTGTGTGCTCAAGTTCAGGAAAAATAGTTCAATATTTTAATGTACCAAACTTAATATTTATTAGGAAGTGTGTGTGTGTGTGTGTGTGTGTGGGGGGGGGGGGGGGGTTAGGGACTAAGTGAATTTAATCAGTGGGAATTAGTGCAAGTACCCCATCCGATCCCTTTTGATTGACTCGGGTAGGACATTCTCTGATACACGCTGGTTTGTTTTGCTTATTTTTCTAGGAAGTTGTCAACGTCCAGCTATTACTCACTCACTTGAATCACTTGTCTATTAGACCCCAGTTATCTCTCATTCTCTCACTCACTAGAATCCTTTATCTATTGGACTTGCACTTTTGCTGGGTTTTGTCAGCTTCCAGTTCTCGGAATAGGGGATGTTTGCACCAGTAGAATTATTTATATTTACTAATGGTTCATTAACTGTTTTTTTCAAGTATATATCCATATTTTTCATGAAAATTGTCCTCAAGTCCTCACTTGCACAACCTCTACCAGGTGTTCGGATACAGCCCGATGTGATGCTGGTTATTAGTTATCAGTAGTTATCATTTTAACTCGGACAAACTTTGTGAGCTATTTTTTTCCTGCATCGCCCACAAGAATAGGAAGATAAAATAAGGTGGCAAGTTCGTGAGCGGGTTCGATTTGTGAAATAACAGCCCAAGCAGCTTTTGGAATCTGGAGTTATCTGTTTTTATCATGTTTTGAATTCCTTGTCTTGCAGTGCTTGTTTGTTGCTTCGAGTAAGCACCACATCTTCCAGGTTGAAGGTGCTTTGTTCTAGTTTCCAGCTTATTTTTGTTAGTCGCAGCTTCTTTTCGCTTTGATGTTATACATTGATTTCTGACTGGCATTTACGGTTGCAGTATAACCACTGTCCCGAGTACTAATAAAGCAGTAAAAGCACCGCAAATTAATATCCCTAAAAAATCACCACAAATTAATACATTATCACATCTACTCAGAGAAAACATTAAATTAGATGATCACTCTATTCGCCTCTGGATGACAATGCCTGATTTTAGTTCCTTCTTGATGCTGAAGCCACTTTGGGTAGTCTATGTTGTTGATGGAATTGGAATTGCAGAGAAAGGGTGTGCGATGTCAAAGGTGAACCGGTGGGGCGATGGTCGCTGGTACAGACTACAGAGTAGTGAACGAGATAAAGAGTGATGTTTACCAGCTTGACTACATGAAGCTAGAAGATGTTGTGTCCATGTTTAAAAGCGTGCAAGTAGACCAGTAGTTCTCAATCAGTACATTCCACATTCTTCATTTGCTACAGGCTGCGAATGTATAGAGCAGAGCGAAGCAGAAGAAACCTTTGATAATTAACTCATAGAAGGCGTAGATACAAGAAACCTTGATAATTACAAAAGGCTCATAGACATTCCTAACAGTGCGCGTCAATGTGTTTCTTCACCCAAAGCAGCAGCTAATTAGTGTGCGTCACAGGCTCATAGCCATTCCTAAGAGACTAGTGTCAGTGTGAATTCTCGAACACTAAACCACCAGAACCTGTGCCGGTTCATGACAGACCAAACCACCAGCGCCTTGATGGGTCCGAATTTGACAGGTTTTGAGTCAATCCCAGGTTTGGAGAAGTGGGAATAGCACATCCCGTCCAGCTTGAGGCGAAGCTCCAGCGTCCATGACACCTTCACATCCACAACATGCCTGAATTCTACCGTGAAGGCACTGACAAATTATCATGACGTACTTGCACTCCACCAGCAGCTTGAAGTATCCAACAACTGATTTCTTGTCTGCTAATTCATCAACACCTTATATTTTTTCACTATAAAATGATCTAGGGAAGCAGTTGATCGCTGAAATAGGAGAGCACTTCTTACTTTAAACAACGTGTTAAGATTAGTGACCTGTTCAACCGTTTATCTTGTGATGGTTTTGAAAGATCATTTAATGTATCTTTAAATATTAGTAGCTTAAACCCCACCTTGAGAAGATTGAAGATCAATTACATCACTTTTGCATTGGTGGTAGAATGGGTACCTCTTCTCAGTAAAGTTTACATATGTACTGTTTCAGTATGAAACAAGAGGAATCACATTCAAAAGACATTAGATTTAATGCAGCAACTAGATTCTATGTCCAGGAATAACTTTAGTGATAGATTACATCATCCTCGCTGTAACCAATAGCAGTCATGTCCGCATGGGATTGGATGATCAAATAGTTGGTTGTCAAGTAGTTCCTGAATCAGTAAAAGTATTGCCCCGAGACGGTCGCTGCTACAGTACAGACATTGTAGTGAATGAGATAAATGTGAACAACAAAGTTATCTGATGTTGCCAGTGACAGCGATTTAGAGCCATGCTTAAAAGCTTGACTACATGAGGCTAGAAGATGTGTGTCCGTGATTTAAAGCGCGGAAGTAGACCAGTTGTTCTCAATCAGTACATTCCACATTCTTCATTGCTAAAAAATAGAGCAGAGCAGAGCAGAAGAAACCTCGATAATTGACACAAAGTCAAAGAAGACATAGATACGGGACACCTCGTTAATAATTAACTGAAGGCGCTAAAGCAGCAGCTAATTAGTGTGCTTCATAGCTATTCCTAACAGACTAGTAGTATTCTCAAGCACTAACCATCACCACCAGAACCTGTGCCGGTTCATGACGGACCAAACCACCAGCGCTTTCATGGGTCCGAACTTGACAGGTTTCGAGTCGACCCCAGCCTTGAAAGAGTGGGAATAGCACATTCCGTCCAGTTTGAGGCAAAGCTCCAGCGTACACAGCACCTTCACAGCTACCACATGCCTGAACTGCAATTCTCCTTCACGATGCGGGTCATCGAAAATCGTGATCTCGTCATCAAAACCGCTCGTATAGGCCTTGAACGTCACGTGGCAAGGATAAGGAATGTCAGCGGATGCTATTACCGTGGCTGCGATGCTCCATCCAATATAGCGGCCATCGACATCCAGGAAGTGGCTGCGTATGCCATCGTGAAGGCGCTGACAAAATCTCATGTCGTACTTGCACTCAACCAGCAACTCAAAGTATCCAGCAACGAATTTCTCGTCAGCTGATTCATCGTCACCATCATGCTTTATCCGAAGATCAACATCCAGTAAAGCGCGAGTTAGAGCGTAGATTCCGCGACAAGGGCTGATGAGAGGCAGAGTAGAGCCCTGTAATTTCAACTCAATGTTACAACTGAGAAATCAAATAACCAGTAATTAATAACACAGTTTCAAGTTTACGGGTCATTGGAAAACTAATATGTTCCCGGTGCACCCAGCAGGAACAGATCTAACCAATGTGACTGGACCAAGATCCAAATTCTTCAAAACTAAAACCAAAGAAGTGTACGAACAACGATATATCACGTAAGATATTTATGATGCACATTCAGTAACACCATGAAGTTTCAAGTAATTTGCTTATGGGCCTTTACGAAACTAATTCATGATACATCTACCGGAAACAGATCTAAACAGTGATTAGACCAAGAAATCAGCTTGAATAACCATGTGTTGCTATGATCCAAACTCTTCAAAACTAAAACCCAAGTGTACCAAACAACAATGTCTCAAGTAAGATATTTACGATGCACTTACAGAAAAATGTTTTTTTAATTAACATTATGTCGCTCTCAGTTCCTAACTTCCTATATCTCAAATTCTCCAAAACCGCAAACAAGTGTGGAAACAGTAATTTATGTGGACAATATGATAGGAAAACAACATCTTCGAGGTACTTGCAATTGAACTTACAAATAATCTATAATGCAGTACTACATGATAAGAGCAAAATGGAAATTGCCAACAACATAGTAGACTATAATTGATAAATCACTCTTTGAAGTACAGTCACTCAAGAGATAGGATCTGTCTAGATGCATAGTGTTATAATAACTAAAGTATCCCACAACCACGTTTTTTCAACTTGCAGGCAGAAAAACCACAGTTCATGATATTTGTGCGGTATTGACAAAAACCACCGTTAGAATCCTGGAAGAGAAGGTTCATAGTTGACTTCTCCTTGCTAGTTCATAGGACTAAGGAAGATCTACACCCTTTTATCTTGAGCTTTACAAATAATTTATAAGTTTTCTCTAGCTTAGTCTGGGTTTTTTTAAACCCATTCTGTATAGTGTAATTATTGTAAACTTTAACCCATTCTGTCTGGAGCCTTTCCTACTGTTAAAGCTTCAAAAAAAAACATGGTGTGTGTAGCAATTGCAGTATATAATAGAGTATTTCAGTTATACTTTGAATTGCATTAGGCAATGAATCATGGTAAGACTAGGCAAATTAGTTAGCGCATGTATGCACCTGTATGTGCTTCGTATCAATTTTGTACATTCGTGTACATGAATGCCTTAAATCCTTTAAGAAAATCAGATTGAAACTATGTTGACATAGATTATTTCCAGTTCTCATTTTTTAAATCAAGTTGTTAATCAATCAATAACTCATGTTTTTATAAAATCTAGCACAGCAGTACTGAAAGGTACTTGAATATTCTTTCCGAAAGGAGAAGCTCTAGGGCTCATCATTTCTATTATTTACAATATTAAAGACTAAAAATCCACCCATTACCTAGAGAAGCTTAGCTCTACAGATCCAAACCTATGTAACACTGCACATTATCCTAAATCCTACATGGAAAATTCAAGTGCCAACTTCTAGCAACAAGCCACAACAAGAATAAAGCGCTGATACATAATTAGGCAAGCAACATAACATGTCTAGAGATCATGCATGGTATACAAGAAAACATTTGGGGCTGCAATCACAAAACGTCAGCCTTAGATGCATGGCAGCGCACCAAACCAGGCGGCGTGCCACTAAACCTATAGGCGCAAGAGCAACAGGGATGTCCACAACATGTATGATGGTGTGCTTTGCCATCGAGGCGACAATGCATAGACAGGAAGGAATAATTTTGGGGAGGAACACACCGTATGTTGAGAAGCATATACCCTCTTTCACGTTAGTTCTATTTGCTTCTCCATGGGTACTGATGACACGCATGCATCAAGGTTGGCTAGAGAAGACACAAGCAGATGGGAGGGAGAAGATAGGAGAGAACAAGGGAACAACTGTTTCAGGTATCTGGGAGATGAACCATTCGTTGGCACTGAATGATAGTAGTAACTATTATAATTTTTCCATTCCAAGAAAACATCACCATGAGAAGTTGTTTAGGTTGTCTGTGGGAATACTCAGGTCATGCAATTTGGCTTTGTTAGATAGAAGTAGTGATTGTTAGCCTTGCTAGTTCACAGGTAGTGTAGTGTGTGGGAAGTGGTCTGGTTGTGATGCTGCCAAAAGCTTGCTGCAGCTTGTACTGCCTGTAGTATTTAT
Source organism: Lolium perenne (assembly GCF_019359855.2). NCBI lineage: Eukaryota > Viridiplantae > Streptophyta > Magnoliopsida > Poales > Poaceae > Lolium > Lolium perenne. The sequence goes on from NC_067246.2 coordinate 110,378,373, forward strand.
AGGAGTACAAGGTCGGTAAGGACAACTCAACCAGATGGTTCTAGAACTAACCAGGATGTGCAACTTCTACCTAGCTTAGTACCTTAGATATACATACTGAAAGATACTACTAGAACCTACTAGTACAACAACAGATCCTACCAGTACTACTAGAAGCTACCGGACCTACTAGAACCTGCTAGTCCTACTAGAAGATATACTAGCTAGATGAGAGTTGTAGTGGTTGTTTGTGTTGTTCTTTACTGTCAAGACTCGAGACTAGGAATTTCAAGGAATAGATGCTAAGATCTGGAGTTCGCTTCACACATCCGCATAAAACTTATAAATAGTTGTTTAATATCAAGGAAATCCCCAAACGAGAAATTCATTCAACTTAAAATAATTGGGCAGTCAATTCAAAACAAAAACAGGATAAAACAAGTCAAAAATGGTTCAATTGTTTTTGGAATATGACAATGGGAAAATAAAATTCCAAATCAATGAAATCGGTTACATTGTTCCAAACTTCTCAAATTTCAAGACGACAAATGGAAAATAAGATTTCAACATCAGCAAAATATGCTAAGTTATTAAAAACTTGTCAAATTTCCTTAAACTTCTATGCACATTCTCCTGATTCACATGAATTTTAATACAGTAGTATTTACTCCTTTTCCATTTTTTCTTAATTTCAAACGGTTCCTCAGTTTAGTTTTTCTCCTTGTTGTTTCCTTAACTTTCTCCATTTTCTGAATTTCCAATCTATTTTCTCCATTTATTTTTCCCCGAATTTACGATGATGATAACACAGATAATTTTGTCCACGTGGACATTATGTCAGCAGAACAAATTAACGCCTTGCCGCCACATCAGCCAAAACCACTCAAGTAGAGATAGAGGTGGACAGGTGGTAAAGTAAATGGTTTTGAGAGTTGAGGGTTGTGTTCTAACCAGTTTTAGACTGAAGGGTTGAGTTTAAATTTGGCGTCAAGATCAGGGGTGTAATGTGCACTTAGATCTATTAGAAATCTTTGGTTACTCAAGATATATGCTGGAATGGTACAATGATAAAAAAGGGATTTGTATCCATTAGTTCTTGCAGCCAACTAGCCAAGTATCAAATAAAGATTCTGTCCATCAGGACACAGCACAGATACTTCAATTATAAATTTGGAAGTGTAACTTAGAATATTCGAAAAGTGTAAATAGCTCCCGGGATCCCTGAATTGAATCAATTTCAAAGTTTCAAATAATTTCAGAAAAAAAACCTGGATGTAGTCAACTATGTACACTACGATCATGCAATTTTTGTAATGTGAAATACATTGTATTGTAGGCTCAGCAAAAAAAGATAAATTGGGCAAAATTTGCAAGAAAAAAGTGACACTGTTCATGCTCCCAGATATGGATTTCTGTTATTTTTGCCGAGGACAGGATAGGAGGTATTTGTATTCAAAATTTACACACGGGTAGAACAAATCATAGATTACACTCTGGTATTTTTGTCAAAAAATTTCGAAGTTAGAAATAACGAGCTCCAGGGAACTCATCTCCCAACACGACACAATCTAAAATATCCCACTATTGACACAAAACAGATAATTTCCCAACACGTTTTGTCTACCTAGGTGATGCATAACAACATTATTAAGGAAATGGTGAACTACAAAAGAAGTAGAGTAATAACTGCAACTGCAGACGAAAATAAACAACAACACCAGTATACTTACAGGATGAATAGTGATGGAGTTATCTCTGGAGCGCCTAAACAGATAATTTCGACCTGGATGTAGAACATCCCGAATGGCAAAGATTCCATAAATACTGATAGAACAAGGATAAGTCTCCGGCAACGTCAACGAGAAAATCTGAACCATGTTTTCAGGTTCGAGCTCTCGGTAGCTCGGGTCAGCTGAAATGGAAGATAATAAATATATTAATCTTATTTGACCAAATCAACTGAGAAATGCTATATGTATTCAGTTGAAACACTCACTTTCAGTGATATCATCAGTCCTGTATGTGCGATGGTAGCATCTTGTGGTCAATATGCATGAGTGGGTGACATTGTCGAGGGCTAACAAAGGTTGAGGACGCAAATAATCTGTTATCCCCTCTCCACTGAAAAATTCTTTGTGGTTTTCCTCCACCAAGGTTGTCAGCAAATCAACTCTTCTTTCATTAATTTTGTCCACTTGTTCAACATCATATTTCTGTACTGTAAGATTATGAGCATAAGAGTGTATGTTTTCCAATTTATTTATTTCAAATGAGTAGGTGTACAATGCAAAAAAGAAAAGGTCCAAGCTAGCTCATCCAGATTTGCCTGCGCAAGATGGGATCAGCTCCTTATCGCCATGCTTCTCTTCCTCTGCAACAGGGAAACTGTCCTCGGCATTGTCTTCGTCCTCACAGTTCAAGTAAGAGATATCTGAAACAATCAAATTATTAGCCGGGCACTGCCAATTGAGCAAATGAGTTAAATAGATGAGATGGTACTAAATAAGAAAGAACTCAGTAAAAAGGGCGCACCAGCCTTGGTGACTGCGGCGGACAGGGGGTTATCATCGGCATTTGCGAAAAACCAAGAAGGCAGGCCGAGAACATAACCCTTCTTTTTCTTTTTCTTCTTGGGTCGGAACCTCTTGTGCCTGATCTCCTCCACAAACTGCTGGCGTCGAGCAAGCAAGACGCTGAAGTCGACGGGCAGGTAGCAGTCGAGCTCCTCCTGCTGGATTTCAGAGTGGCTCGGTGGGGACTGGGGCCCTGGATCCCACGCGTCAATGGAGTATTCGGATCTCAGAGTGTGACCACGCGGCGGCGGGCAGAGGAGCTCGGGGAGACAGAAAAGCCGCATCCCGCAGCTGGGTGAAGGTGGAATTGCTAATTTGCATTGTTGGAAAATAATAATTTGGTAGATTTTGTATGTTCGAAATGAATCACACATAGTACTAAATTTATCTCCGGCAAACCAGGGATTTGTTTAGGTCGAGTTCCCAGAACTCTTTGATAGGATCACGACTCGGAGACTCGATCAGGAGAAGAGTAGGATCACGCCCGCGATGACGCAACTCGAGCCGAGTCGGCCGAGAGAAGGGAGCTACTAGGAGCTCACAATCCGGCAGCTGGCCCTTCGAACTCCCTTGATTTATACTCGTAAAATTAGAGCCAAACTTCCGCCGCATAATCTTAGAATTATGTTGTCCGCCTAGAGCTCTGGAGGATCACGACTCGAACTCTGCATCTGGAGAAGAGTAGGATCACCCTTCGGACTCCCTTTCTTTCTACTCGTATAAAATTAGAATCCTCCAACGACCACAGCCGTTTCCTGGCTATATCTCTGCAACCGAGAGCGTGATTTCGGTCCCTGGATTTGCTCGCGTCGGACTGGAGCAGAGCAGTCGGCCGGCCCCAACTCCAATCCCTCTTATTACTAGACAAATCCTCTCGACCTCCCCGCTGAAACACCGTTGTATGCAATTACAGGTTACTTGTCCTCCCTCGTCCCTCTCTCTCTCTACCTTCGACACCTAACAGTTGTATACTGTAAGGTGACCAGGATAGAACTTCATGTTATGAAGCTCGCTACCTTTGTATATGATGGTCCCATTGTTCCTATTGTTATGGCTCAACATTCGAAGCTGGAAAATGCACATATACGATTCTTCAAGGCAACTTATCAAGATGCTGTCAGTGCACTTCTGAATGGTATTCCGACCATGCAAAATCTGACTCTCCAGATTACTTGCCCACAACTAGAGGTTTGCTCCTCGAATGGCATTGAATTTACAGTCAAATTTATGGTGGACATCATCAGTTCAATAATACAGTTCTTTTTGCCTTGCAGGTGCAATCATTGTTGAATAACACATGCAAGTTTTCCCATCTTAGGCGCTTACAGTTGTTAATGAGTATATTAGCTCAACATATTGAGAAGCTTCCCCATGTACTAGTTTCCATCCTGAGGGCAGCTCCATTTATTGAAAAGCTTGAGATCCATGTAAGTGCCCTTCTTGGTTCTTATGTGCCAATAGGTATATTTCTTCTTTGGCACCGCATTCGATTTGCTTTTACCCCTTCTATACTTTTTTCTGTTCGTGGTAGGTGTTACGACTTCTTGTGTGCATGGATGCAGAATTTGTGTGATAGGCAGTTAAAGTGGACACTAAAATTCGAAGGGGGGCCCCTTCGTACATATGTATTTCCATATACTGTGCTAATCATATATACTACCATGTTTGAATCTTGCAGTTTGCTACCTGTGGCCACCTTTGTTTTGCGAACAATGGTACTTTGGACAATCAGCATCTTCAGCGGTGTGAATATACTTATCTGAAGAGTATGCATATGACGGGATATAAAGGGGCAAGAGGTCAACTTGAATTTCTTCTACATATTGTGGAAAATGCCCCTGCGCTGGAGGTATTAACTGTGGACACAACTGAACGGCTTTATGAATATGAAGATGCTTCTGTAAACTTGATTTGCAGAAAAAAATCATGCTCCGAGCGCGCTGCTTTGCATGCCGGATCTTGTCTCGGTGAAAAACTTTCACCAAAGGTGAAGCTTTGTGTTATGTAGGTAGGGCTCCTTTATAGTCGACAAGTGTGTGTCTGCTTCTGTTGAAAAATTGTGCCACCTGTATGCCGTGAGAGTATTTGTGAATGAAACAACTAAGATGGCTATGGTACCTAGCTTGGCTAGATAAAGAAAAAAGGTTAGTTTCCACCTGCACAGATTTTAAGCTGCCATGGTGACATGACACATGTTGCTTTGGATGCTGATATGGTCTTCAACATGGTTCAAGGATTTTTGGCTCCATGGAGGTCTTAATTTTTGGCTACATGAAGATCTTGATTTTTGGGTAATTTTTAGTATATGTTTTATTTTAAAAATACAAGAAACTATAAATTTTCTATGTACCATTGAGAAATATTTTCCAATGTTAATTAATCTACATAGAAAGGACAAACATGATTTTTTAAGAAAGAAATTTCTTCTTGATTTCTGTTAATAGAACAATTGCTACTGTGTCCCCACTCCCCACCAACAACAAACCCCGCGAGAAGTTTTACAGACCCATACTACACCGCCTCACGCGGAAGGAGGAGGCAGCCAATATAGATGTTAAAAGGGAAACTGAAAAAAAAATATAAGAAGGTGAACAGGGAGGATATAATGGAGAAGAAGGAAGACAATACGGTGAATGTGGGGAAGAAAAAAAAGTGGAGATAACATGGAGCTTGATGACCCAACTATACATAAGAAGGCACGTGAGATTGAAGTAATGGTGACACATAACAACAAAAATGAATACGCGGAGCTGCCAGGACTACTAAATAATACATGTACTGAAACTTGTTAATAGAATTGGATGGTAAATAGATGGGAAAACCTGATTACACTTGTCGGTCATCCAGGCATTACTAACCAGGGTACACTTTTACTTAAATGGAAATTTATAAGAATGTAAATGATATTGTACAGATTATGGAAGCAAAGGAAGAAGGAATCCCTTGCAAGAAAGAACAAACTATGCACCAGATTCAAGCTAGGACAATAGAATAGACAGTTACCAACTTATCAATTATTTTCCTGTCATCATCATGTGAGGCCCGGTGATTGGAGGTGAGCGCCTCGGTACTTCTGGAGCAACGGGGTGACACCACATGCTTCCATGCTCTCCTCCCTTAAGGAACTCTTCAGTCAGTCTTCAGGTATTCACAGCCTGACGGCCACCTCAGTTTCGTCGTTGTCACAGTTGTCCACATTCTTCATCTCCTCTGCCATGACCATGTGTGTATTTTCAACGTTGAATTCCACCGCCATGAACTGCAGCATCGGCCGCCGCGACATCCACAAGCACAGTGCATATTTTGTAGAGCTAATATGTCTCACTGTGTAAAATCATAGAAATAAAATATCAATGAAAATCGTCATCAACAAAAATAAAAGTAATCTGGCCTAGGTTTATGCTACAAAAGTGTTGGTCAATATATACGTTTCGCCAGGGAGTAGTGGACACAGTGTGAAAAGCTCAGCCATTATCGCACCAACGAGCCCACACGTCCGTGAAAGATACTAGAGATTGATTTACCTATTAATGGTGATATCATCCGTATTAGTAGGAAAAAAATCTATCAGTCGCGTGTACCTCGCTAGTGTTATTAGCTACTAGTCGCGTGCTCACTGGACACACGGCTAGTAATGATAAGTTTAATGGCATCGCATAGGGAGGCACACGACTAGTATTCCACATCCGCGTGGCTGTATATTTCTTCTGGCCTATCCCACTGATTTACACATGTGTATAATATTGCAGACATATATAACATAAACATACATAAATATATAATAGCCAAATGATCAAATCATTAATAACATTGTATAGTCGTCCAAGTGATCAAGTCATTACATGCATTGAGCATAATATATAGATCCAATCATTATACTAGCTAAAGCCTAGCAAGCTAGTGAGTCATTATATACAATAAGCACAATAGCCAAGTATCACTCCTCCGGCTCCGGCTCCATGGGTGGTTAATGAACAACGATCCCGTCGGAATCCCTTGGGTCGTGAAACTCATTATCAGATGAGGAGGTGTCATCCCGCTGTTTGTAGTGGGAGAAGGTCTCCATGTATAAGCCATCCAAGTAGAAATATAACTTAGTCTATGGCTCCATCCCGTAGCGTTCTATCATCTGCTTCCAACTACGCCCGTGGAAATATGTTTGATTCGCCTCATTGGTGACTTCAACAACAAAGGCCATGTCCGTAGTGAGCAGTGTGTTCCGCTGGATGACAACTTCAAACATTTCCAAATGGTTAATATTTCTATGTATATGCTCCATGAAGTCACGACTTGCGCTATATGGGATACCCTAAATACAACTACGAAAGAAACAACAATTAGATCAAAAAGATACAAGTCAATGCAACTATATATATGAAGAAACTAACTAATTAGACTAAAACATACCGAGATAATTTTATAATCCTCCTTGAAAAGTATATAAAACTTTTTATCCTTGCACCTATATTATCCACAGCCTACGCGCTGCTGTTAAAAAGCCATTTCCTGCATATATAAGCATTGGGTTATGTTAACAATTATAGCATACTATAGCATACAAATCTATTAAACGCAAAAATAAACTTCAAATAAAGCATCATATTTATATTGGACCAGAAACCACATGGATGGGACCAGCGAGCTAAGTACGATGTACAAGATTTGTATACGTGCATATGACAAGGCTCGCTGACACCACCCCATGATCACTGCAAACAAAACTAATCATTAGCCATATGAAATACAAGCTAGTGATTTAAAATTAACTTCAAATAAGGCCTCATATTTACATTGAACCCAGAAATTACAGGGATGAGGTCACCGAGCCAAGAACGATGCACATGATTTGTATTTGTGCATATGACAAAGCTCGCTGACACCATCCCATGATCACTGCTAAAAAAAACTAATCATCCACTATTACAAATATATCATACAAAATCTACATGTAGCTAGCATAAAAATAACTCAAATAAATCAACATAGGTTGCAAGCAAATTTACATAAGTTGTAAACAAATCAACACATCTATATAAGTAGAAAACAAATTAAATATACAACAAATCTACATAGTAGAAAACAAATCAAATGTACAACAAATCTACATAGTAGCAAACAATTCAAATATACAACAAATCTACATTGTAGCAAATAAATCTATATAAAGAGCATATTTACCGGTCGAGGAAGGCGACGCGGGCGGTCGGCAGCGACGCGGGCGCGGGCGGGAGGCGACGCGGGCGCGGGAGGAGAAGATGGCATGGGCGCGGGCGGTCGGCGGCGGTTAGGGTTGGTTCCGGGAATATTTGGAATGAATGAGGAGAAAAGGAGGCACACTATAAAACAAGGTGCGGACTTACTAGTCGCGTGCAATAAGAACTGGCACGCTGCGGGTATTATTAGCCGCGTACACGCGTAGGATGCGCTGCGGTATTATTAGCCGCGTGGCGCACCTGTTGCACGCTGCCATTAAACCTGCCCCTATAATTAATCTCCCTGTTCTGTGATCTGATCCTAAGGCGAGCTCCTTGAAGATGTCTTATAAGTACTAGCGAAAAGAGCTATAATCATAAGACATCTTTGAGAAGCTCTGCCATAGGAGGAGCTTCCGACGATCAATAGACGAAAATCTTCGCGAAAATTTGTGTTTTGAGAGAGTGTGACGGATACATACATATATATAGCATCAAACTTGGTGCCTTTACACTATGTTTACCGTCTTATACAGTGCAGACATTGACGCATCGTGCGCACTCACGAAAGGTAGACTATAACACGGTACACAAACGGAAATCAGTCGTGTGTCAGTATTGCGCACACTGCCACTAATAACGTAACTATCAGGCCGGGTTTACCCGCTTCTAGCATTTTCTTATAATCTGCAAAGCTAGTCCCCACTTACTAGTCGCGTGCGGGTTCGGGCCACACGCTACCATTACCGGCTAACTAGTCGCATGCGTTTTTCTCGGCCGGTGCTAAAAAGAGCAGTCGCGTGCGGGTTCGGGCCACACGCTACCATTACCGGCTAACTAGTCGCATGCGCTTTTCTCGGCCGGTGCTAAAAAGAGCAGTCGTGTGCGTCTTTCTACGCGCGCTGCCATTAGTCGTGCCCCTATAGCCTTTTCCCTACTAGTTGGGGCCAGCCGTGTTTGGCGGCGGGTCGTGCTACTGTCTATAGTCGTTGCTAGGTCATGAGTGTACATATTTATAATTTTAAAGATATTTACACTACTATTGATGATTATTAATAGATATGTGAAATTTTCGTAAAAAAGAACCAATGAAGTGGCAAGAAGAGGAAGCATAATCATACCTAATTTAAGCTTATTCATCGGCACCTAATAAAACATTGGATTAAACGAATATCACAAAAATCTTACTATGTCTATGATTTATGTCCCTCGCATGTTCTAGCTCTACCAAATTCAGAAAGCCGCACATTATTAGGCAGTTTGTGTCTAGACACATCAAGTTTGGCAAGAATCCACACCAGATAAGGCGCTCTAAACCAAGACATATATGATACTCAAATATCGGAATATAAAGTTATTATGGATTAGAAACCAACAGGAACATGTTGAGTACTAAACGCAACTTCGGGTGTCATACAAGCACAAACAAGAAGTGCACATTATCTCATTAATTCTTTTTTACTTCTATTACAACAACTCAAATAAAATAATAATCTAATGATAACCAGTTTCTACTAATATGATGTAATACCACTGTCATTCCAATGAATAAGGCTTTTTTTAAGTCAAGAGAAGTAAAGTTTGACCAAACTTTTAGAAAAAACTATCAACAATCATAAAATTATATAGATATTACATGAAAATATATTTCATGACATATCTAACACTATTGATTTTGTATTGCACATGTTAATGATTTTTTTTCTAAAAACTTGGTCAAATTTTACATAGTCTGATTTTTAGGAAAAGCAATATAAGCCTTATTCATTGGAATGGAGGTAGTACAGAACTACATATTGGAGTTAAACATGGTCTAAACTTTCTACATCAACAAAGGGCCATTGCTCGGCCAAGGGCAAACACACCATGCATGGCATACTATGGAGTACGACTGTTCGTCTACGATCCTTACTCAGCCCAGTCCTCGTCACTATCATCACCATCATCATCATCCATATTTTCATCCTGCAATGGCATTGTGATTACATAGGTCAGGAGGTACAATAAGCTTATCATAACAAAAAAGGGAAACACATAAAATGGTGCCAGATACCAGAACACTGCAACCATAGTCCATAATTGGCTCTAGAACAAATATTGAAGGAGTAATTTTAGAGTATCACAGCTTATTAAGTTACCTCGGAGCAATCGGAGATCTCTTGAACTTCATCTTCTACCTGTAACACAACATGGAAAAGACGAAGACCTTCAGTTTTACGGGTATGCATTCAGCAAAGGAAACGATGAACAATCTAGGCTCATTGTCGTTAAATCACTCATCTGCTAAGGTAACATAACCAATTTTAAAGTTCCAAAATGTACCTTTGGTTTTTGCTTTTTGCGAGATGCACTTGCTGCATTCATGTAATACACAGGTCAGTCGTATATCATGAATATTAAGACAATTTATCAGGAAAAATGAAAGAAAGTATCATGCTGGCAAAAATATCATCACAAGCGCCACTAAAAGCCGCTAAAGTGGTTTCTTCCCCAAGCCCTGGCACCGGTAGTGAAAAATCCTAGACCCGCTTAACACATTAATTCTTTAAAAGAGTACCTGATAACACCTGTCACAACACGGAAGTGCTTTCTTTGCAAGGCCTTGGCACCACTAACAAAATTAAAAGTATCATAAACAAGTCTTTACCCCAAAAGATTTTATCTTCCAAAAGTTCCATCTTAAAGGCCTTCAGAAGCTTAGAACAAACTCTCTCAGTAAAGTTTGTAATACTATCCCTCTGTCCCATTAAGGTTGTCTAAGATTTGTCAAAATTTGGATGTATCTATATGCTATTTAGTGTCTAGATACATCCAAATTTTAACAAATCTTAGACAATCTTTGTGGGATGGAAGGAGTATAAGATGTTTCTGACAACAGAATTGGTTTTGTAATATATTTAGGTGTCTTCTCTGTCCAGCCTTGGGCCCACTGATAAAATGTATCCATCCAAAGGACCAAAATGCTTCATCAAATAGTTTCATATTTCAGAACTACTCTATGTAGAGCTTTCGGCTCATCTTAGACCTAATCTTTTCCAGCAAGAATAGCCTTTGAAGTTTAGAGAATTCCTCTCACTGTTTTTTTTGTAATATAAGATGCTTCTAGCAGCAGACTTGGTTTAGGTACAGTACTTACCTTCCTTCTGCACTACGGACTGTTTTTCCTTTGGAATTGCCCGCTGCTTCTTAGCCACAGGACCTACAACACGGTAACAAATTGTTAAGAGTTTTCATACGAAATACGATATACATTTCAGGAACCTAGAAACATAGAATATGAAGAACCTTTTGTAGCTGGAGATCCTTTAGGACTACTTGTAGATCTCTGAAATAGAAATAGTTTTGTCACATGCTGAGTTAAATTTGCTGATATTATGATGATATTGAACTAAAGAAAACAGTGGACTGTGTGGTTGCTTCAATGCATCAAACACAAGTTTCAGTCAAAACTTAAAAGCTAAATGTCTCCTAGTAATCTGTTCAGAGGGGATACTATAATTACAACTAGCATGTACACTCGCATATCTGAATAAGCCATTTTTTTGTAACAGAAAACACTATAAGTGTCTGCACTTTCACCTTTTTTTCTTCTGCTTTTTTGAACATGGTAGACAAAGTAGCCTGAACAAGTGGTTCCTTCTTGATAGGAAGAGATTGTGCTGAAGAATCTTCAGGTTTGATGTCCTCACTTGGGATTTCTTCCTTAATTTCTGGAATCTTTATCTGCCTCAGATGTAGAAAGCAAAATAAACACGACAAAATTTGCGATGCACCAAAGAAGAAAAGAGGACAATATAAAAAGAACAAAGGTAGCTTATGAGTTATAGAATGACAAGCCATTTGTATTCATATATCTCAACCTACAACACAAGAAGGATTTCTTTTGCTACCTTCTCATCCAAGTCCTCAGTGCCCTCGATCTCATTGTCACTGTCAGTTGAATCTCCTCCATCAAGTAACTCCGAGTATCTGTATAAAGAGCCAAAGCATTTAGTAAGTACTTTGCAGGAAATAATAATGTGGCTCCTAGAAATATAAGACAATGATAGCAAATAAATGCTGCCAGCCAGGAGACTATTTTTGGGATTTGTGGGAAGAGACTTACTTGTAATCTTTCCCAGCAGTTCTAGCGGATTTTCTAACAGGTGTTTCACTTGTAGTCTGTGTACCGTTCTCGTCCATCCGATCTGAATCAAAAGAATCAGCATCGGATTCATCCTCTGGCGTAAGGGGTTCTTTGATCTCTTTTCCATGTTCTCTGGTCTGCTTTCCAGGTTTATTGCCTGTGATTACTTCACCACTGGCAGCGCCAGCTCCACCTTTAAAATCAAAATCTTCCGCAGCTCCATCCTAGCAAAATGAAGAAACATGCACGATACACAATTCATTGAGAGAGGAGCAGAAACTAAGAAACACACCAACAAATTACATATGCACACGACACACACATACCTTCTGCATATCTTCTGGAAACTCAAGTTTCAGTTCTTCAGGATTCTCTTCTTTCGTCCCGATCCACCAGGCTTCAGAAAACACAATCTGCCAACAGATTATTTCAATACAGATTATTTTTTCAGGGAAATACAGATTAGTTCCTTCAACAGTGTAGCTAGGCTACTCCCAGCTAAGCAAAATTCGGCATGAGCATCCAGTAAGTTCGAGCTGAGAAGCTAACCATGCTCTCGAAGACGTCCTCGCAGGCGACGCCTTTGACGGACTTCGTCATCTGCAGCGTCAGGTACTTGTTCTTAGGGTACACGTGCGTCCCCAGCAGCTTCATCCTCCCCTGCAACCAACCGACAGAAAAAAAAATCCTAATTTTCATCACAAATTTCGAGAATTGTTCCAAAATCGACTGAATGCATTTCTTCGCAGGGTAGTGTACATGTGGAAACTCGAGGTAGAGGACGGGGTTCTTGGTCCCCAGGTCGGCGAGCTCCCCGATGCGGCCGCCCGAGGCGGCGGGCGCGAGGAGGCCGGGAAATGAGAAGAGGAAGCGGCTTTTGCGGTGGCCTCGCCGCACGATGTCGCGCCCCTGCAGCCGCGTCACGGCGCCGGAGGTGGGGAGCGCCGCCCGCGGCGCTGCCGGCTCGCCGCGCTGTAGGAGGCCGTTGGAGACGGCCAGTGAGCGCAAGCGCCGCCGTTCCTCGGCCTCTGGGTCACCGGCGGTCGAGGCCGCGACGGCGGGCTTCTTGGCCATCCCGCTGCGCCTGCTCTAGGGTTCTAGACGGGGTTGGGCTTGGGAAAGAGGATCGCGCGATGGCGAGCGAGAGGAAGGGGACGGCTTGCAGGAAGCTCCTCAGGGGAAACCCGCCTTCTCTAACGTAAAACGGTCTACGTTTCTACGTCCGTTTACACACACATACTATTCCGCCGGCTAGCTTTTCTAAAAAAGGCAAAGTAGCGACCATTTATTACGTCCGCCCTCACCGGAAATGCATCTAGCCTTGCTCCAACGGGACGACGCAAAGTGACCAGGCCATTCGCGGCGACGCATACCTGATCCAAATATGCATCAGGTTTGCGCCTTCGTGAACGCTGCGCGGTCGCGGCGAGCGTCCTCCTTTTCCTACCCGGTCCCACAAGTCAGGGACAGCGAAAATCGACCGCTTCGATTTACTTCTTTTCCTCTTCTTTGCTGCCCTAGTGCGACGCCACCACCCCAACCCCAGCCGCCGCCGTCCCGCCGCAGTACTCGCCGTCCGGCTCGGTTGTCGCCGCGCGGGAGAGCAGGATCGTACTCGGGATTGGCTCTAGCGCGTACATGGCGGCTGTTTTGGGGCCAAACGTTGTCGGTTGCGCCGCCCTTCCGCGCCGCCCACGACCTGTTCGGTCAATTGTGCCGATAGGTTTCTTCTCCTGTTTTCGCCGCAGTTGTGCGCGGCCATTGATCCACATTTCGTACCCACGCAGATGGACATGTGGCAGATGCTGCAGAAGTTCCACGCCGAGGTCGTTGACTCCTCTTCCGACGAAGAGTTCGATCAGTCGACGCAGACATTGGCAACTACTGCGGTCTCCATGATTCACGAGTTCACTTCAAATGAGGGGTCGGTGCACCGGAGCTCTGTCAAGGGCCGCTCAAAAAACCTGCCGCGCAACAGAGTGCAGGGGCAGCTCCGGCTCCACAAGGACTACTTCCACCTCACCGATCCGCTGTTCAAGGAAAAAATGTTCCGGCGTCGGTACAGGATGTGAAGGGAGCTGTTCTTGGTCATTCTTCGGGGCGTCGGAGACTACGACCCCTACTTCCAATGCAGGGCCGATGCAACAGGTGCGCTAGGCTTCACCTCCTACCAAAAATGCTCCGCCGCTATTCGCATGAGTAGCGCGCCCCGACGAGTCCCCTACGCGCGGAGGTGGGACGTCACCCGGGCGGCGCGGGTGGTGGGTGTGTCTGGCGGCGCGTCCCGGCGGCGCTTGCCGGCACACGGCTAGGGGCATGGAGGTTCGGAGGAGGAGGTCTCAGCGAGGTGGGCAGCAGGCTGCGGCATGGAGCAACGGCGCGAGCTGGTGGCGGCGGCGCGAGCCCAAGGTGGTCGTGGCGGCGGCGAGGAGGCTCGGCCAGGAAGAGTCCAGGCGAGCAGAGGCCGGCCGACTGACGGTGCGGGCGTGCGTCGGCTGCCCCCGGTGGCAACCGTCGGGGGAGGCTGGAGAAGTGGGCGCGGGCCCGATCTAGGCTTCTACGGGTCCAATCTGGGCTAGCAGGCCCGGATCTGGCGGGTGGTAGGAGTTGCTGCTGTTGTGGGCTGTCTGCCTGGAGTTGGCGACAGCCTCGGCGGGCGGTTTTGCCCCGTGCCTATGGAGAGGGAGGTTGTCTTCTCCTTGCTGAGTCGGAGTTGGAGGTGGAAGATGGACCATGTCCTCGACCGTGTGGTGTGTCGGAGTCCACAAATCTGCAACAACACCGGGGAGGAGCTGCGGTGATGGCGGGGCGAGGCTTCTTGGACGGCGTGGTCCAACCATCGGAGGTGCGGGATGCGCGATGGCACGGATGAAAATCTCGCCCGATCTTGGTCGGGCCGGCGCGGCGACGGCACCCACGGGTGTCGTTTTTTCCTCGTTGGAGGCGTCACCGAGGGGATTCGACATCTTCTGCGCTCTCTTGTGGTGTTGGTGTTGTCTCCGGGCGAAAGCCTAGATTCGGAGTTAGATCGGCGTGATAGCGACGTCCTCGGCGTCGTTTCTCTATTGGGAGTGTTGGGAGTATCGCGTTTGGAGACACGGTTTGGAGGTCCTAGGTTGCGCTCCTCCGGTGCTCGCCGCTTCCCAAGGCTGTTCTTCAGGGGCGCAATGGACACCATCGTCGGCGAGTCCTTGATCAGGCTTCCTCGGGTTGTCCGAGTCTGGCCGTCTATCTCTTCAGATGGTGCGTCGACAAGGAGTGTCCTTTTTGGAGGGTTTGTTCTTCGGAAGCGTTCGATGTTGGTCGTGACATGGCTTTGTAGTTTAGCTTAGGTGAGGCTCTTCTTGGTTTTGTTGTTGTTGTGTCTCTGGTGGCTGTATTCGGACTAGCTGGTGTGGAGTGGGGTGAGTTCGTGCTTCGCTCGTTGTTTGCAGCAAGTTGTAGTCTTCTTGTATTCTATTTTCTGCCTTCTATAAATATATGGTACGCCTTCGACGTACTTGATGACGCGTAAAGCACACGCTCGTTGGGAACCCCAAGTGGAAGGTGTGATGCGTACAGCAGCAAGTTTCCCTCAGTAAGAAACCAAGGTTTATCGAACCAGTAGGAGTCAAGAAGCACGTCGAAGGTTGATGGCGGCGGGATGTAGTGCGGCGCAACACCAGGGATTCCGGCGCCAACGTGGAACCTGCACAACACAACCAAAGTACTTTGCCCCAACGAAACAGTGAGGTTGTCAATCTCACCGGCTTGCTGTAACAAAGGATTAGATATATAGTGTGGATGATTAATTGTTTGCAGAAAACAGTAGACCAAGTATTGCATTAGATTGTATTTAATGTAAAAGAATGGACCGGGGTCCACAGTTCACTAGAGGTGTCTCTCCCATAAGATAAATAGCATGTTGGGTGAACAAATTACAGTCGGGCAATTGACAAATAGAGAGGGCATGACAATGCACATACATGATATGATAAGTATAGTGAGATTTAATTGGGCATTACGACAAAGTACATAGACCGCTATCCAGCATGCATCTATGCCTAAAAAGTCCACCTTCAGGTTATCATCTGAACCCCTTCCAGTATTAAGTTGCAAACAACAGACAATTGCATTAAGTATGGTGCGTAATGTAATCAATAACTACATCCTCGGACATAGCATCAATGTTTTATCCCTAGTGGCAACAACACATCCACAACCTTAGAACTTTCTGTCACTGTCCCAGATTTAATGGAGGCATGCACCCACTATCGAGCATAAATACTCCCTCTTGGAGTTAAGAGTAAAAACTTGGCCAGAGCCTCTACTAATAACGGAGAGCATGCAAGATCATAAACAACACATAGGTAATAGATTGATAATCAACATAACATACTATTCTCTATCCATCGGATCCCGACAAACACAACATATAGCATTACAGATAGATGATCTTGATCATGTTAGGCAGCTCACAAGATCCAACAATGAAGCACATAAGGAGAAGACGACCATCTAGCTACTGCTATGGACCCATAGTCCAGGGGTGAACTACTCACTCATCACTCCGGAGGCGATCATGGCGATGAAGAGTCCTCCAGGAGATGATTCCCCTCTCCGGCAGGGTGCCGGAGGCGATCTCCTGAATCCCCCGAGATGGGATTGGCGGCGGCGGCGTCTCAGTAAGGTTTTCCGTATCGTGGCTCTCGGTACTGGGGGTTTCGCGACGGAGGCTTTAAGTAGGCGGAAGGGCAGGTCAGGAGGCGTCACGGGGGCCCCACACGCTAGGGCCGCGTGGGCCCCCTCTAGGCCGCGCCGCCCTAGTGTGGCGGCGCCCCGTGGCCCCACTTCGTCTCCCCTCCGGTCTTCTGGAAGCTTCGTGTAAAAATAGGCCCCTGGGCGTTGATTTCGTTCAATTCCGAGAATATTTCCTTTGTACGATTTCTGAAACCAAAAACAGCAGAAAACAGCAACTGGCTCTTCGGCATCTTGTTAATAGGTTAGTGCCGGAAAATGCATAAATACGACATAAAGTATGCATAAAACATGTAGATATCATCAATAATGTGGCATGGAACATAAGAAATTATCGATACGTCGGAGACGTATCAGCATCCCCAAGCTTAGTTCCTGCTCGTCCCGAGCAGGTAAACGATAACAAAGATAATTTCTGGAGTGACATGCCATCATAACCTTGATCATACTATTGTAAGCATATGTAATGAATGCAGCGATCAAAACAATGGTAATGACATGAGTAAACAAATGAATCATAAAGCAAAGACTTTTCATGAATAGTACTTTAAGACAAGCATCAATAAGTCTTGCATAAGAGTTAACTCATAAAGAAATAAATCAAAGTAAAGATATTGAAGCAACACAAAAGAAGATTAAGTTTCAGCGGTTGCTTTCAACTTATAACATGTATATCTCACGGATAGTGTCAATGTAAAGTAATATAACAAGTGCAATATGCAAGTATGTAGGAATCAATGCACAGTTCACACAAGTGTTTGCTTCTTGAGGTGGAGAGAAATAGGTGAACTGACTCAACATAAAAGTAAAAGAAAGGTCCTTCAAAGAGGAAAGCATCGATTGCTATATTTGTGCTAGAGCTTTTATTTTGAAAACATGAAACAATTTTGTCAACGGTAGTAATAAAGCATATGTATCATGTAAATTATATCTTACAAGTTGCAAGCCTCATGCATAGCATACTAGTAGTGCCCGCACCTTGTCCTAATTAGCTTGGGTTAACACGGATTATCATTGCATGACATATGTTTCAACCAAGTGTCACAAAGGGGTACATCTATGCCGCCTGTACAAGGGTCTAAGGAGAAAGTTCGCATTGGATTTCTCGCTTTTGATCATTCTTTAACTTAGACACCCATACCGGGATAACATAGACAACAGATAATGGACTCCTCTTTTAATGCTTAAGCATTCAACAGTTAATATTCTCATAAGAGATTGAGGTTTTATGTCCAAACTGAAACTTCCACCATGATTCATGGCTTTAGTTAGCGGCCCAATGTTCTTCTCTAACAGTATGCATACTCAAACCATTTGATTGTGAAAACCGCCCTTACTTCAGACAAGACGAACATGCATAGCAACTCACATGATATTCAACAAAGTGTTGATAGCGTCCCCAGGAGCATGGTTATCGCACAACAAGCAACTTAATAAGAGATAAAGTGCATAAGTACATATTCAATACCACAATAGTTTTTAAGACTATTTTGTCCCATGAGCTATATATTGCAAATGCGAATGATGGAAATTTAAAGGTAGCACTCAAGCAATTTACTTTGGAATGGCGGAGAAATACCATGTAGTAGGTAGGTATGGTGGACACGAATGGCATAGTGGTTGGCTCAAGGATTTTGGATGCATGAGAAGTATTCCCTCTCGATACAAGGTTTAGACTAGCAAGGTTATTTGAAACAAACACAAGGATGAACCGGTGCAGCAAAACTCACATAAAAGACATATTGTAAACATTATAAGACTCTACACCGTCTTTCTTGTTGTTCAAACTCAATACTAGAAATTATCTAGACCTTAGAGAGACCAATTATGCAAACCAAATTTTAGCAAGCTCTATGTATTTCTTCATTAATGGGTGCAAAGTATATGATGCAAGAGCTTAAACATGAGCACAACAATTGCCAAGTATCAAATTATTCAAGACATTTTAGAATTACTACATGTAGCATTTCCCGATTCCAACCATATAACAATTTAACGAAGAAGATTCAACCTTCGCCATGAATATTATGAGTAAAGCCTAAGGACATATTTGTCCATATGCAATAGCGGAGCGTGTCTCTCTCCCATACAATGAATGCTAGGATCCATTTTATTCAAACAAAAACAAAAACAAAAACAAACCGACGCTCCAAGCAAAGCACATAAGATGTGATGGAATAAAAATATAGTTTCAGGGGAGGAACCTGATAATGTTGTCGATGAAGAAGGGGATGCCTTGGGCATCCCTAAGCTTAGACGCTTGAGTCTTCTTAAAATATGCAGGGGTGAACCACCGGGGCATCCCCAAGCTTAGAGCTTTCACTCTTCTTGATCATATTGCATCATTTCCCTCTCTTGATCCTTGAAAACTTCCTCCACACCAAACTCAAAACAACTCATTAGAGGGTTAGTGCACAATAAAAATTTACATGTTCAGAGGTGACATAATCATTCTTAACACTTCTGGACATTGCACAAAGCTACTGGACATTAATGGATCAAAGAAATTCATCCAACATAGCAAAAGAGGCAATGCGAAATAAAAGGCAGAATCTGTCAAAACAGAACAGTTCGTAAAGACGAATTTTAAAGTTGCACCAGACTTTCTCAGATGAAAATGCCCAAATTGAATGAAAGTTGCGTACATATCTGAGGATCACTCACGTAAATTGGCATAATTTTCTGAGTTACCTACAGAGAATTAGGCCCAGATTCGTGACAGCAAAGAAATCTGTTCCTGCGCAGTAATCCAAATCTAGTATGAACCTTACTATCAACGACTTTACTTGGCACAATAATGCACAAAACTAAGATAAGGAGAGGTTGCTACAGTAGTAAACAACTTCCAAGACTCAAATATAAAATAAAGTACTGTAGTAAAAACATGGGTTGTCTCCCATAAGCGCTTTTCTTTAACGCCTTTCAGCTAGGCGCAGAAAGTGTGTATCAAGTGTTATCAAGAGATGCAGCATCAACATAGGTGTTGGGAGTTTTCTTAACTATGCATTTTATCTTATCTATGTAAGTTTCAGAGGCTCCCTTTTCGTTATTCTTAGGTTTGCTATCCTCGTCAAACAAATTTTCAGGAACAAGCCAACCATAGTTATTTTCTAGAGCGTCATTCATTCCCAGGAGCTTACAAGGTATTCTTGTCTTAATCTCCCCACCATCATTAATATTATTAGTGTACCTTACTCTCTCCATATCCATCTTTTCAAGGATACTAACAAAATTGGTATAAGAGCCAAGCATATTGTATTTGATAAAGACCTTTCTAGCCTCTCTTGCTACACCACCAAATTCTTTTAGAAGGGTTTCTAAAACAAAATCTTTCTTTTCCCCTTCCTCCATATCACCGAGTGTGAGAAACATGTGTTGGATTATAGGATTGATATTAACAAATTTAGTTTCCAACATGCGAACTAAAGAAGCAGCAGCAATTTCATAAGTAGGAGCAAGTTCTACCAAGTTTCTATCTTCAAAATCTTCAGTGGTACTAACATGAGTGAAAAAATCTTCTATATTATCTCTTCCAATGATAGACCCACGTCCTACCGATATGTCTTTTAGAGTGTACTTAGGAGGAAACATGATGAAATAAACAAGAGGTAAATAAAGTAAATGCAAGTAATTTTTTTTTTGTGTTTTTGATATGGAGAACAAGACAGTAAATAAAGTAAACCTAGCAACTAATTTTTTTGTGTTTTGATATAATGCAGCAAACAAGAAAGTAAATAAAATAAAGCAAGACAAAAACAAAGTAAAGAGATTAGATTGTGGAGACTCCCCTTGCAGCGTGTCTTGATCTCCCCGGCAACGGCGCCAGAAATTTAGCTGCTGGCGTGTAGTTGACGTGGGAGATAGAAATCTTTGTGGTGTAACTTTTCTTCAGGTCCCCGGCAACGGCGCCAGAAATTTAGCTTGATGACGCGTAAAGCACACGCTCGTTGGGAACCCCAAGTGGAAGGTGTGATGCGTACAGCAGCAAGTTTCCCTCAGTAAGAAACCAAGGTTTATCGAACCAGTAGGAGTCAAGAAGCACGTCGAAGGTTGATGGCGGTGGGATGTAGTGCGGCGCAACACCAGGGATTCCGGCGCCAACGTGGAACCTGCACAACACAACCAAAGTACTTTGCCCCAACGAAACAGTGAGGTTGTCAATCTCACCGGCTTGCTGTAACAAAGGATTAGATGTATAGTGTGGATGATTGATTGTTTGCAGAAAACAGTAGAACAAGTATTGCAGTAGATTGTATTTAATGTAAAAGAATGAACCGGGGTCCACAGTTCACTAGAGGTGTCTCTCCCATAAGATAAATAGCATGTTGGGTGAACAAATTACAGTCGGGCAATTGACAAATAGAGAGGGCATGACAATGCACATACATGATATGATAAGTATAGTGAGATTTAATTGGGCATTACGACAAAGTACATAGACCGCTATCCAGCATGCATCTATGCCTAAAAAGTCCACCTTCAGGTTATCATCCGAACTCCTTCCAGTATTAAGTTGCAAACAACAGACAATTGCATTAAGTATGGTGCGTAATGTAATCAATAACTACATCCTCGGACATAGCATCAATGTTTTATCTCTAGTGGCAACAGCACATCCACAACCTTAGAACTTTCTGTCACTGTCCCAGATTTAATGGAGGCATGAACCCACTATCGAGCATAAATACTCCCTCTTGGAGTTAAGAGTAAAAAGTTAGCCAGAGCCTCTACTAATAACGGAGAGCATGCAAGATCATAAACAACACATAGGTAATAGATTGATAATCAACATAACATAGTATTCTCTATCCATCGGATCCCGACAAACACAACATATAGCATTACAGATAGATGATCTTGATCATGTTAGGCAGCTCACAAGATCCAACAATGAAGCACATAAGGAGAAGACGACCATCTAGCTACTGCTATGGACCCATAGTCCAGGGGTGAACTACTCACTCATCACTCCGGAGGCGATCATGGCGATGAAGAGTCCTCCGGGAGATGATTCCCCTCTCCGGCAGGGTGCCGGAGGCGATCTCCTGAATCCCCCGAGATGGGATTGGCGGCGGCGGCGTCTCAGTAAGGTTTTCTGTATCGTGGCTCTCGGTACTGGGGGTTTCGCGACAGAGGCTTTAAGTAGGCGGAAGGGCAGGTCAGGAGACGTCACGGGGGCCCCACACGCTAGGGCCGCGCGGGCCCCCTCTAGGCCGCGCCGCCCTAGTGTGGCGGCGCCCCGTGGCCCCACTTCGTCTCCCCTCCGGTCTTCTGGAAGATTCGTGTAAAAATAGGCCCCTGGGCGTTGATTTCGTCCAATTCCGAGAATATTTCCTTTGTAGGATTTCTGAAACCAAAAACAGCAGAAAACAGCAACTGGCTCTTCGGCATCTTGTTAATAGGTTAGTACCAGAAAATGCATAAATACGACATAAAGTATGCATAAAACATGTAGATATCATCAATAATGTGGCATGAAACATAAGAAATTATCGATACGTCGGAGACGTATCAGTACTCGCGAAAAAAAATCTATTTACTAGAGCTGGTACCTGGTAGTAAGGGTCTCTTGATTTACAAAACTATAAAAAGTGCGGGAAGGGAAAAAACCATGATTGCATTGTGGTGCAATCTTGAACACTTCGCACTACATTTTTTTCCGATAAAGGAGCATAGCTCCAACCTCTGCATCAATAGATGCACACGATTTGCTTTATTAAAAATGAAGTATCAAGTCACAACATATCCAAAATCACTTCGCACTACATGAGTGAAAGAACATTAGATTGCACAGGATTTAGGAAAAACATAAGGTTGCATTTTCAAAATCCTCGAAAACTATTTTGAAAATCCTTGGAATTTGACTCAAGGATGCCCTACTATTATTACCTTTTATCCCGTCACTACAGCCAACAATCGTGAAAGGTTTTTTGTTATTAGCAGAGAGCAATGTAAATGTCCGTTTTAGTCTACCATAGGTTGGATTGTGTGTTGGCCTGCCGGCATTGATGTCGTTGGATCTTCTGGAAGAACTGAATAAAAGAAGTTATCTTGTGGACCGTTTGCCATGAAATTGCAAGCCACTGAATGGGTTTTTTTTTTTGGACATACAAAGTCTCTTTTGCTGGGTAGTTGACAAGCGTATACATATATAATCATGGTCTCGAAAAAACAGGAGTACGCAGATAGAATATCATAAGCATAACTCATCTCTTATATTACCATCGTCCAGAACAAGTCCATATATCCAGTTATCCACCATTGACAAGTGACAACATCTAGATGGCAGATGAAGAGTTAGTTGTTGACTTCTAAAAATGATCATCTGTTGAGGTCTGCTTCCTCCGATCTAAAGCAGCTGATTTTCTTTGACCTGATCTCCTACCTTCAAACCATGGAAAGCAGAACAAGTCCATTTTACAGTTTTTTGGAACAAGCATTTTAGAGTTTTTCTTAGAAAAAAATCTTCAATGACATTTTCCAGTCCAAAAACACAACAAAATTTATAAATACAGGCTTTTGCAACTGCAATCGACGTACACGCCAGTTTGTAGAAGGATAAAACTGAAATCCAAACAAATCTGATGTTCAGAGGCTAGTAAAGCGTCATCTGGTGGCCATTTCTACATGCAAATTGATCCAAGCTACAACCAAAGCAAAGCTATCTTTCAGGCTATAATAATTGAGTTATGGCTTTTGTGTTCCTAGTCGGTGGAACAATGTAGACAATTGTGAACAAAATAAAACATGTCATTTTGCTAGAATGGTATTGGAGAGCTCTGTAACTCCTTGCTGCCAGGAATGTTAGACCACATTTTACTTCATGTTCAGTTATGATTGCTGAAAACATGTTGACTTTATGCATGGATAAAATTATTAGAATCATTTTGTAGGATTAATAACAGACATTTTTTGTTAGGGCATAATGATTTACAAAATTGTGTACTCTAGTTGTCGATAGAACAAATTGCATTAATTATTGGCCCTCCCTTAGCTAACTAATTTTATGAAAATTGATTGTTGAAAATTGAGTGTTGTTTCACAATATTAGGGCATCTCGAGTCGACGCATTTCGAACGTCCAAAATGTCCACGCGCGTCCGTTTGCGTCGGCCCGCGGACACAAAAATGGTCATGCATCCATTTGCGTCGGGTGGCTCCAGCGGCCCGACGCATTTCGGGTGCGGCAATTTATTTTTCAGAAATATCCGAAAACAGCTAAAACAATCAAATTGCACGAAGATATGGCCATCATATTGGCTCAAATTGAGGTCTCAAATAAGTTCATCACATTTTGCACATGGTACGGCACAAAATGGAGTCCAAAAGGAGCACAACATGGCCAGAACAAACAAATATAGTCCAAAATGAGGTCATGGTGCTTGACAATGGCGCCGCAGATCAGGCGTCTTGCGCGCGAATTTCAGCGCGCTTCTTTATGAACCAGGTCCTGGTGTTATCGTCCATGTTGCTCAAGTCGGCCAACATGATCCTTGTGTCCTCTGCACAGGTCTTGGTCTCGGCGTCCATCCTTCTGGCCTCGGCGTCACGCAATTTGGCCTCGGCGTCTGCCATTTTGTCCTCGACGTCCATCCTTTGGACCTCAATGACCTCTTCGGTGAGGTTGAGGTACATGGCAGCGGCAGCCTCTTTTTTCAGACCCTTCTTCTCGTCCATTTTGTCTAGGGCGGCTTGATTCTCGGTCATGATCTTCTCCAAGGTTTGGCTCAACGCAAGGGCTGATGCCTCCCGGGTTAGATCGGCCTTGGTAGCCTTATGGCCCTGGGGACGAAATGGAAGGGCTTTTTGCCCAGGATGGTCGTCTTCGCCGTCGACGACAACCGTTGTTGGCCCATTCTTGATAGCTTCATGGTAGGCCGCATAGCCTACCCTCCACTTTGGCGCGTCCTTTAGCAACTCCCAGCAGTGGACCGTATATAAGCCCTTCTTATTTGTTGCCTTGAACCTCCCCAAGGCCCTAGGTACCTGCAATTGGCTAAAGCCCGGATCATGGTTTGTTAATGTTGTACATAGATGGAATGACATGATAATGCTCATTTCTTACCACTCCAAGCACGCCAATGCCGCTCTGGGGGTGGGCAACAACATGATCGATGGCGGCGCAGATCTTGCCGGTCTCTTGTTTGATGTAGTTCCATCTTTTTCTGATGGACTCTTCCGTGCGAGGGATTTTCATCTCATAGGGAGAGTGACGCTTTCTCTCATGGTACTCCTAGACCACCTTGGCCCAGTACACCTTCCCTTTTGCTGGGCATCATTAATGCAGTCATGGTTGGTCGCCAGCCACGCCTTGCACAAACATTTGTCCTCCTCGTCGTTGAAGCCGCAGTCCTGTGGCTCTCCCCCTTCTTCTTGGTAGCATCATCCCTGGTGAGGATAGGCCCTGTTGACGCCTTCTCATAGTCATCGATGCAGAAGGTTGTTGCCTGTGTGGACTGGGTGGAGAACAGCCGTGCGCCATCGATGTCCACCCCATCCTACGCTTGTGGCACTGATCATGCGTCCATGTCCCAGCGCCGACTTCACCAACGAAGCCACTGCCGAAGATCATGGTCTGGATGTCGCCCTCATTGCGTCCCGTCCAATATGCCTACGAATCACCGTAGTCATACGAATGACACACGGCAGACCGATACATTGAGAGAGCAAACGTACCGAGTCGTCCATCGTCGGGGAAGAAGGAGGTATTTCCTCAAACAGGGTGTGGGGCACTGACATGCTCTCGTCTGGGACCTGACGCGTCTTCTGTGTCGCGCCCGGGCACGAGTCACCGCTCCTCGGCGTCTGGTTCAGGTCGGGAACCGGCGCCCCGTTGAAGTGCACCGGCGCGGAGCCGGAGGTGAACCGCGACGCCGTGCGGACATGCAAGGGTGCATGTGTTCCAGGACGCAGCTGGAACTTACCGAGCTCACCGACGAGGCCGGTGGAGCGGTGCCGACAATCCTCTCTTGCTTGATGTGGAGCATGGCCTCCTCTAGGCTCGGATGGAGGCCTACTTGTGCGCCGGCTTTCAGCTGCATCTGCCACGCGATGTGCTGGGCAGCGGCGGTCGCTGCATTCCTCTCCTTCAGATTCTTGCGCCAGCCGCGACGCTTCGCGGTCTCGACGCCTTTCTCATCCTTGGACAACACCTTCTTTCCGCTTTCAGCTTAGCTTCCCGGCCTCCGGTGGTGGCACGCTTTGATTCGGTCGGATATGCAGCCTCCATTGGGGCTATGGTGGTGGCTATGGGGGAGTCCGGGGCGGTGGCTGGGAGGGTTCCCTCGGAATCCATGGTGGCTGCGGCGACGAGGACGTCCATCGCTATGGCCTGGACTGTTGGCGCTGGTCTACTTTGATTTTCGTGCTGGGAATGGCTACTAGCGGGAATGTTACCGGCGTCCCTGCTACTGACACGCGGGTCCTACGTGAGTTTCGGCGGTCACTCGGCGCGTCCGCGCAACGTCCGCCGAGATACAAACTCGACGCATACTTGAGCCAGGTTTGCGTCTCCGCGGACAACGCGGACACTATGCGTCGGGCCACTGGTCCTTGTCCCAGACACATTTTTCGTCCGCACGGACGCAAACCGTTTGCATCACCCCGTTGGAGATGCCCTTAGTCGAAACATATGTTTTGCACGTGCACACTTACTAACGTGGCTTAAATGCCTTTGGTAGCAACAAGTCTGCTACCATTAGGAAATGCCACCTTGATAAATTTCGAGTCTTATTCTTTCCATATACCATCAGTAACAATAAGGTATCTCCATGCAATTTTCACTAGTACTCCTTCTGTTCATAACTATTTTGCGTTTTAGGTTTGGTCAAAATCAAACTTTATCAACTTTGACCAAATATTTATGAAAAAATATTAATATGTACAATATAGAATCTATTGTACTAGAATATTTATAAAATAAACTTTTGTATTATATTTATTTAATATTATGGATTTTTTCTTATATTTGTGATCAAACTTTGGAAATATTGACTTTCACTAAACCTAGAACAAGAATTAAATAAAAACGGAGGGATTAGTCTCATGCATTTTTTTCTAGGATGTAGTATGTTTACTAGAGCTTGTAGTAAGGGTCTCTTGATTTACAAAATTATAAAAAAACGTGGGAAGGGTAAAACACATGATTGTATTGTGGTGCAATCTTGAATACTCCGTACTACATGAGTGGAAAAACTTAGATTGTGTACAGGAAATCACTGGGTTTTTTTTCAGAAAAAAAAACATAGGGTTTGTTGTCTTCTCAAAGTCCTCCAAATATCTTTTGAAAATCCTTCGATTTTGGCTCAAGGAAGCCCTACTATTATTACTACCTTTTATCCTGTCACTATTGCCAACAACTGTGAAAAGAATAGGGTTTTTATCATTCCTGCCACTATCACCAACATGAATCTCACATTTGCCATTTAACTGACGGAAACCTCAATCTTGCCATTGCTCAGTTACAACACTCCTAAGTTTTGCCATTTCACCATCTTTACCCTTAGTCTAAAATCAGTGTTGCCGTTTGAAAAGTGAAGGCAGATGGAAATGGAGTTAATATGTTAAAGGGGCAAGCATTCACCATTTAGAAATACCAACAAAGAGCTGGATAATGTTCCTTGTACAAAGGCACGTCTCCACGAATTTCTACACTTGGTATACAAACTATTTTTGTCCGTATGCATGAATTAATTTTGTATGAATTTGACGAGTAAGAGACCGCCAATGAGAATGCTAGCTAGCACAATATCTATTGCTACCCTTGTAAGATACTGACTAACGACATGGCACAAATTGAGATAATAATTCAAAGGAGTCCTGCAACAACTAAGGAGCGATGGGTTGCTTCTTCAATTGGCTCATCTCTCATTTCACTCTCATGTCGGTGGATAGATGCGGCCTCTTTCCCATTGTTGTTCCACGTTGGTGTGTGGAGGGAAGTACCGCCGAAAAAACCGTGGTGTGGCATTTTGCGGGCAACTAGAGACACCACGGCGTGGTGAACTATTGCTTTGGATTTGTTAAAAGTCATGACATGTAGGTCTAACCAATCAATCAGATATAAAATAAAGAGAAATGTTTGGAGAACCTAGCATAGCAAAATTGGTTAAACTAACAATGGAGATGGTGCAATGGAAAAACCGATGAGTGTTGTAATGGAGCACTGGCAAAATTGAGGTTTAAATCGGCAAAACTGAGATTCGAGTCGGCCATAGTGGCAAAACTGATTATAGAATTACGGTGGAGATGATAAAATGGCAAAACCGATTCATGTTGTAAGTGAGCAATGGCAAGATTGAGGTTTCCATCGGTCAAATGGAAAATTTGAGACTCAAGTTGGTCATAGTGGCAAGAATGATAAAAACCCAAAAGAATAATTACGTTTTTTGCCGTTAGCAGATAGCAATGTAATTGTCCTTTTTGGTCAACCATAGGTTGGCTGGTGTGCAGTCCTGCCGGCCTTGATGTTGTTGGATCTTCTGGGAGAACTAAAAAAAAAAGGGCATTTTGTGGACCGTATGCCATAAAATTACAAGCCATTGCATGAATTTTTGGACTTACAGAGTACCTTTTGCTGGCTAGTTGCAACATAAAGACAGGAGTACACATATATAATCATGGTCTCGAAAAGACAAAGAGAGTACACACGTAGAATATCATAAGCTTAACTCATCTGTTACATTACCATCGTCCAGAACATGTCCATATAAGTTATTCTTTTTTTTTTGGCGAAATATTTTTTTTTTTTTGATGGTCACCGGGGGGGACAAAGTCCCCACCTGAATTTTGTATATATTGCTTGGCCCCAAGGCCATAAGAGTTTGTACAGGGGGAGTTTTTTTTTTCAGATAAAGGAGGTACAGGGGAGAGGGAACATCAGACAGAGGCGATGTTCTCAGTTAGGCAGCCCAGCCAAGCTGCCTCCGCGAGTTCTTGATCCCCAGGTAGTCTAGCTCGCCAGAAACGAGCCTCACTCCGACAGAGATGTAGCAGCAGCGGGAGGCAGGGTTGCTGCTCACGGAAGACGACGGCATTCCTATGTTTCCACAGGTTCCACAAGCACAGCAGGGTGAACGTCGAGGCAGAGTCCGGAGGCACCGCAGCATGAGCGGCGTACCCGTGGAGGAGCTTGACATCAGCAGCGTGGGGGAACTGAAAGCCCACAGCACCCCAGAACCGCCGCGCGAAGGGGCACTCGAAGAAGATGTGGTTTGCCGTCTCCAGAGGAGCATGGCAAATGGGGCAGCCGGCTTCAGCGACCGCCAGGATGTTCTTGTGCAGCAGCGACGCCCGTGACTGCACCCGCCCTTTTTTTTTTGGCGAAATATGTCCATATAAGTTATTCACCATTGACTACATCTAATCGCAAACGAAGATTTGATTGATGACCTTTAGAAAAGATCATCCGTTGAGGAGCACGTTTCTGCTTCCTCCGATCGAAAGCAGCAGATTTTCTTTGACCTGGTCTCTTACCTTCAAACCTTGGCAAGCAGAACAAGTCCATTTTAGAGTTTTTCTTTGTTAGAGAAAAAAAATCTTCATTGACATTTGGCAGTCTCAAAACACACCACAATTTATAAATACAGGCTTTTGCAGCTGCAATCAACAAGCGCAGTGTGACCAACAACTTCTCCTGTGCAAAAGACAAACAACCAATGGGCTCCTCAAAGCTTATTGCAGCAGCTCTGCTCCCTGCTCTCCTCGCCCTCCATCTCCAGGCTCCAACAATGGCCACCGCGGCAGGAAACTCCAACCTCTTCCGCGACTACATCGGCGCCCTCTACAACGGCGTCACGTTCATGGACGTGCCGGTGGACCCGCGCGTCCGGTTTGACTACATCCTGGCGTTCGTCATCGACTATACCACCGCGACGGAGCCCCCGACTCCGACCAACGGGCGGTTCAACGTGTTCTGGCAGGACACAGTGCTCACCCCGGCCGCAATTGCCGAGGTCAAGCGGCGCAACCCAAACGTCCGCGTGGGTGTCAGCCTCGGCGGCGCCACGGTGAGTGGCAGCCCTGTGTTCTTCAACGTCACCTGCGGCATCGACGCCTGGGTGCGCAACGCCGTCGAGTCGCTGACGGGCATCATCCAGCGGTACGGCCTGGACGGCATCGACATCGACTATGAGGAGTTCCAGGTCGACCCGGCCACCTTCGCGGAGTGCGCCGGCCGCCTCGTCGCAGCGCTCAAGAGCAGCGGCGTGATCAGGTTCGCGTCCATCGCGCCGTACGGCAAGGCCGACGTGCAGCGGTACTACCGGACGCTGTGGGCGGCGCACGGCCATGCCATCGACTACGTCAACTTCCAGTTCTACGCCTACGGCGCGAGCACCACCGCTGAGAAATACGTGAGCCTCTTCGACGAGCAGATGTTCAACTACCCGGGAGCCAACATCCTGGCCAGCTTCAGCACGGCGGCCACGAACACCACAGTGCCGGTCGGCACCGCGTTGAGCGCTTGCCAGACTCTGCAATCGCAGGGCAAGCTCTACGGCATCTTTCTCTGGGCTGCAGACCATTCGAGGAACCAAGGATTCAAGTACGAGACGCAGGCGCAAGCACTGTTGGCTAATGCTACCGGTTACTAGTGGACCCGTAGCCTCTTGGATGGATTGATTTTCGACTGAAACCATGTGAAATAAAACATCTGTCCGATTTTAATTGTTCATTCATAGGAGCAAGTACGGAAATATGTGTGTCCTTGTTGCTAACTCTCGGTTCTTTGGAACCTCAGCCATCTAAAATTGCACACCACTAAAGTTACTAAGCCTAATCGCAGTCGGTGGGAGGCTTCTCCTTGTCGCCTCGATAGGCTGCCGCAGGGCTATGCCTCTCCTAGTTGACCGAGGACGACTGCTGCCGCCTGCCAGGGGAAGACAATAATTTGGCTAGGCAGGCTTATTAGGGACGAGACGAAGAAGAAAGAAGAAGACGACGAGAAGTTGACTACTGGAGGATGAAGAAATGGATTGAGGAGAAAAAATAAGATAGGCCAGTAGATTAATTAGACAGTAGGCAAACCTCTGTTAGGTTACTAACCAATTAATTTCCTAGTGAGTTTAATTACGGAGATCACCATCCCATAAGCACTACCACACTTAACCACACGAAGATAAGCGCATATCTAGCAGATCTGCAAGTAAAATAACTACTAGTGCTAAGTATGATAACGTAAGCACATACGTTGCGCCTGGGGAAACAATTATTTTTTTCTGCAGTGTGGAAGTAAGTTATCATGCAAGTATCAGGTTCAGTACTTGTAGCACAACTAACACCAAGTATTTTGACAAAATCTTCAAATGTTCACTGCTCTTAATTTGACTCGAGTATTTATTTAGTCTGAATATTTGCTGATGACTCCAAAAGAATAGCTATTAACATGTTGGATTGTTTAATATCCAATGAACTTGAAACAGTCCGTGCACATAGGGTTTACATATCTAAGATTCATTCCAGCCATATAGATATTTTTTAATAAATGG
Source organism: Lolium perenne (assembly GCF_019359855.2). NCBI lineage: Eukaryota > Viridiplantae > Streptophyta > Magnoliopsida > Poales > Poaceae > Lolium > Lolium perenne. The sequence continues at coordinate 110,409,465 of NC_067246.2, forward strand.
TTTAACAAAATCATTTGTCAGAAGAAACGCCAAGAGAACATCTCAGTATCATGACTATATGAGGAGCTGTGGACATTTAGTAGATACAGAATATTGTGCTTATTGAATGTTACTAAAATATCTTGGTTGAGGTTATCAGGCAACAACAGTTTGCTGGCATTAGCCACATGGAAGTATGGAACCTCTTCATACATGAGGGGAACTACTTGCCATTTTTACATGTGATGTAATTACTTCAGGTCTGCAGCCAGCCTCTGGTGCCTTATTTCTCCATGATGAGGCTCAACAGCCCTGCAAGCTAAATAACAACATCGAGTTAGCATCAGGAAAACAGAGACACTAGAAAACACCACAAAAAAGGAATTTGGATAAAATGACATAATGCACTTTTTGCCACTTTCTAAACTAACACACAGTCACACAGTACATTATATTTGATGAAATAAAATGTTTTGCATACTTTTAGTAGTATTTGGCTTGATAGCGAACTAAAGAGGGCATGAATATAGAAAACTGCCTTTGTGGCTATTCATCAAAGTGATCCATCATAGAAAAAAAAAACTTGCCTCGTAGTCTTGCCTGGCTTTCATCCCTGGTCGAGCTTGCCGACCGCCAAGCAACGACATTCCATTAAGGGACGATGAACAATGTGTAAAGTTCGCTAGATCAACTAGGTGTAGGATCTGTGATGGGAGAGAAACAGTCTGTGAACATTTACCTTCTTCCTGGAGGACGACGAACCCGTCGACGTTGACATGGTGACGGCGGCGGATGGGTGAGGTAGTGGTGGCGGCGGAGCTTCCCGTCGGCACTGCACTAACCCTAATCGGTGGGTCGTCTGGTGGGGCGAGTGGCAGCTTAGGGCAACCTCGTACCGAGTGCCACTGCCCCCCACCACTCTATATAGTGCAGGCGACAGGGGCCCACCAACCAGCGAACGGTTGGGCGCCCCCGATCAGGGCGCGGACGAGGTCAAGGGGTCGTGCCAGAGCCGTTGGGCTCTGGTGCGGTGGAGATCAATCCTAACATTCTCCCCCTTGATCTCAACTTTTCTTTTAACTTTATACTTTCACTTTATTCGTTTCATTTTGGATCAGTCCATAGGGCATGTTTCATCGTCACAGCTCTATTGCCGATAGAATCAGACAGCCACAATACACTTCTCTATTTTGAAACAAATTCTTTTACTTTTGCTTTTGGGCCTCTTATGATCCAGGATAGGTAAGACTTTCCCTTAAACCCATGCCGGCTACGTGCTCCTTGAACACGCTGGGTGGTAAGCCTTTCGTTAGCGGATCCGCAAGCATATCTTTTGTCCTTATATGCTCGAGACTTATAGTTTGATCCTGGACCTTGTGTTTCACAACATAATACTTAACCTCAATTGGTTTCGTAGCTGTACTCGACTTGTTGTTGTGAGCATAAAATACTGCGGGCTCATTGTCGCAGTACATCTTTAGTGGTTTGTCAATACAATCTACCACTTTCAAGTCGGGTATGATTTCTTTAACCATAATGCCTACCCCGTGGCTTCATAACATGCTATAAATTCTGCATACATCGTGGATGATGCAACTATCGTCTGTTTGGAGCTTCTCCACGAAATAGCCCCCCTACGAGGGTGAATACATATCCAGATGTGGATTTTCTATCATCTTTATCCCCAGCAAAATCTGCATCTGAATACCCTCGTATCTCTAGGGAATCAGATCTTCTGTATGTTAGCATGTAGTTCTTTGTGCCTTTCACATAACACAATGCCTTCTTTACCATTTTCCAGTGTTCATAACCTGGATTTTCTTGATATCTACCGAGTACTCTGGTGATAAATTCTAAGTCAGGGCGAGTGCACACTTGTGCATACTGTAGGCTTCCAATAGCCGAAGCATATGGAACCGCTTTCATTTGATCGAGCTCGTATTGATTTTGGGGACTTTGATGTTTCCCAAAACTGTGGCCCTTGACTATAGGGGCAGGTGTGGCACTGCACTTATGCATATTATACTTACTTAGAATCTTTTCTAAATAATACTTTTGCGATAGTCCTAATACTCCATTGTTCCTATCTCGGTGAATTTCTATGCCCAAAACATATGACGCTTCACCAAGATCTTTCATATCAAAATTTGAGGACAAGAACTTCTTTGTCTCTTGCAGTAGACTAACATCACTGCTAGCAAGCAGAATATCATCCACATACAAGATTAGGAAAATATATTTCCCACTTTTAAACTTTGCATAAACGCAATTGTCCTCAATATTTTCATTAAATCCAAATCTCTTAATTGTTTCATTAAACTTTAGATACTACTGTCTGGAGGCTTGCTTCAATCCATAAATGGATTTCTTTAGGCGGCATCCCATTTCTTCCTTACCTTCCATGATAAAACCCTTAGGTTGTTTCATGTAGACATTTTCTTCTAAATCCCCGTTTAGAAATGCCATCTTTACATCCATTTGATGCAACTCTAAATCAAAATGTGCAACTAGTGCCATTATGATTCTGAAGGAATCCTTACATGAGACTGGAGAAAACGTCTCATTGTAATCTATCCCTTCTCTTTGTGTAAATCCTTTTGGCACAAGTCGTGCTTTGTACTTTTCAGGAGGTGCCTGTTGTTGCTCTCTTTCATGGTCAACAAATGGTTCATTCGGCTCCTGATGGACAGGTTCCGAATTTTCACTCATCGTTTTCATGGGTGGAGTCACAACAGGTGCTTGCACCACAATCGCATGGATCGTTGGTACATGTGCAAATGGTAGCGCAATAATGGCTCCTGAGTCATCAGATTAGGTGCATGCACCCTCTTCTCCTCAAGATCAATTTTCCGAGCTACCATGCTCCCCCTCATCATTTCGTCCTCTAAGAAGACAACATGTCTCGTTTCCACAAACTTTGTGTATTTCTCTGGACAGTAGAAACGATAACCTTTTGACTTTTCAGGATAGCCAATAAAATGGCAGCTGACTGTTTTGGTATCTAACTTTGCGATATTTGGATTGAATACTTTGGCCTCAACAGGGCTCCCCCACACTTTCAGGTGGTTTAGAGAAGGCACTCTCCCTGTCCATAGCTCATACGGCTTTTGGGCACCGATTTGCTTGGTACTCTGTTTAGAATGTGAATAGCGGTTTTTAACGCCTCAATCCACAATCCCAATGGTAGGGTGGAATAGCTCATTGATAACCCACAAGTATAGGGGATCGCAACAGTCTTCGAGGGAAGTAAAACCCAAATTTATTGATTCGACACAAGGGGAGGTAAAGAATACTTATAAGCCTTAACAACTGAGTTGTCAATTCAGCTGCACCTGGAAAAGCACTAGTAACAGGGGTGATGTGAAAGCAGCAGTAATATGAGAGCAGTAGTAACAAGATAACACGGTAAGCAGTAATATGAGAGCAATGGCACCAGAAAATAGTTGATACTACTTCCAATGACATATAGGACCGAGTATATGATGATGAGAGATGGACCGGGGTTCCCAGCTATCTACACTAGTGGTAACTCTCCAATAACAAGTGTTGGGTGAACAAATTACAGTTGGACAATTGATAGGATTGAAATAGCATTAAGACAGAACATCTAGATTATTAATCATGTAGGCATATTTTCCATATATAGTCATACGTGCTCGCAATGAGAAACTTGCATAACATCTTTTGTCCTACCAGCCGGTGGCAGCCGGGCCTCTAGGGAATCTACTGGAAATTAAGGTACTCCTTTTAATAGAGCACCGGAGCAAAGCATTAACACTCCGTGAAAACATGTGATCCTCATATCTAAGCCTTCCCCTCCAGTTATCCGAGTTGCTGTCACTCTGGGGCCTCGGGTTCCGGACATAGACATGTGCAAACAACTTGTAGATACAATCTAAGCAATAAGTATAGAGCTTAAATCTAAGATCATGCCACTCGGGCCCTAGTGACAAGCATTAAACACAACAAGATTGCAGCAACAATAACTTCACAAACTTTATAGATAGACTAATCATAATGTAACAATCCATCGAATCCCAACAAACACAACACCGATTACATCAGATGAATCTCAATCATGTAAGGCAGCTCATGAGATCATTGTATTGAAGTACATGGGGGAGAGAGTACCAACTAGCTACAGCTAGAACCCGTAGTCCATGGGGGAACTACTCACGGAGCATGATGGAGGCGGTGGCGTCGATGGAGATGGCTTCCGGGGGCACTTCCCCGTCCCGGCAGGGTGCCGGAACAGAGATTCTGTCCCCCGAATTGGAGTTTCGCGATGGCGGCGGCGCCCCTGGAGTCTTTCTGGAGTTTCGTCAATTCGTATCGCGTTTTTAGGTCGAAAGGGGTCTTATAGGTGAAGAGGCGGCGCTGGGAGGTGCCTGGGGGCTCCTCACAATAGGCTGGCGCGGCTAGGCCTGGGGCCGCGCCGCCTTATTATGTGGTGGCCCTCTGGCCCGCCTCCGACTCTCCTTCGGTGTTCTGGGGTCTTCCGGGAAAAATAAGATGTTGGGTCTTCGTTTCGTCGAATTCCGAGAATATTGCCCGAACAGCCTTTCTGGAACCAAAAACAACAGAAAACAGGAACTGGCACTGTGGCATCTTGTTAATAGGTTAGTTCCGGAAAACGCATAAAAACATTATAAAGTGTGAGCAAAACATGTAGGTATTATCATAAAACAAGCATGGAACAGCAGAAATTATAGATACGTTGGAGACGTATCAAGCATCCCCAAGCTTAGTTCCTACTCGCCCTCGAGTAGGTAAACGATAAAAAGAATAATTTCTGTAGTGACATGCTACTTACATAACCTTGATCATACTATTGTAAAGCATATGAGATGAATGAAGTGACTCAAGGCAATGATCTATAGTTGCTAACAAATAGATAACATATAGCAAAACTTTTCATGAATAGTACTTTCAAGACAAGCATCAAAAGTCTTGCATAAGAGTTAACTCATAAAGCAATAAATTCAAAGTAAAGACATTGAAGCAACACAAAGGAAGATTTAAGTTTCAGCAATTGCTTTCAACTTTCAACATGCATATCTCAAGGATAATTGTCAACACAAAGTAATATGATGAATTCAAATAAGCAAGTATGTAAGAATCAACGCACAGTTGACACAAGTGTTTGCTTCTAAGATGGAAGGAAGTAGGTAATCTGACTTAACATAAAGTAAAAGAAAGGCCCTTCGCAGAGGGAAGCAGGGATTAAATCATGTGCTAGAGCTTTTTAAGTTTTGAAATCATATAGAGAGTATAAAAGTAAAATTTTGAGAGGTGTTTGTTGTTGTCAACGAATGGTAGTGGACACTCTAACCACCTCATCAACCAGACTCTCAAGAGCGGCTCCCATGAAGGACGTTATCTCTACCAGCAAGGTAGATCATCCCTCTTCTCTTTTGTTTACACATGTATTTTAGTTTCATTATTTATGGATGACACTCCTCCCAACATTTTTCTTACACAAGCCATGGCTAACCGAATCCTCGGGTGCCTTCCAACATTCACATACCATGGAGGAGTGTCTATTTGCAAAATTAAGTTGCTTACTGATAGATCAGGGCAAAACACGTGAAGAGAATTATTAATGAAAGTTAATTAATTGGGGCTAGGAACCCCATTGCCAGCTCTTTTTGCAAAATTATTGGATAAGCGGATATGCCACTAGTCCATTGTGAAAGTCTGTCAAAAGTAAATGACAAGATCGAAAGATAAAACACAACATACTTCCTCATGAGCTATGAAACATTGACACAAATAAGAGATAATAGCTTTTGAATTGTTTAAAGGTAGCACATGAAGTATTTGCTTGGAATGGCAGGAAATACCACATAGTAGGTAGATATGGTGGACACAAATGGCATAGGTTTTGGCTCAAGGTTTTGGATGCACGAGAAGTATTTCCTCTCAGTACAAGGCTTTGGCTAGCAAGGTTGTTTGAAGCAAACACAAGTATGAACCGGTACAGCAAAACTTACATAAAAACATATTGCAAGCATTATAAGACTCTACACTGTCTTCCTTGTTGCTCAAACACTTTTACCAGAAAATATCTAGACCTTAGAGAGACCAATCATGCAAACTAATTTCAACAAGCTCTACGGTAGTTCTCCACTAATAGGTTCAAACTACATGATGCAAGAGCTTAAACATGATCTACTTGAGAGCTCAAAACAATTGCCAAGTATCAAATTATTCAAGACAATATGAAGCATTTTCTGTTTCCAACCAAATATCAATAAGTGCAACGGCTTTCAACTCCGCCATGAACATTAAAATAAAGCTAAGAACACCAATGTTCATATGAAAAAGCGGAGTGTGTCTCTCTCCCAAACAAGGATTGCTAGGATCCGAATTTATTCAAACATAAACAAAAATAAAAACAAATAGACGCTCCAAGTAAAGCACATAAGATGTGACCGAATAAAAATATAGTTTCAATAGAAGAAACCTGATAAGTTGATGAAGAAGGGGATGCCTTGGGCATCCCCAAGCTTAGACGCTTGAGTCTTTTTGAAATATGCAGGGATGAACCGCGGGGGCATCCCCAAGCTTAGACTTTTCACTCTTCTTAATCATATATCATCCTCCTCTCTTGACCCTTGAAAACTTCCTTCACACCAAACTTCTCATAAACTTCATTAGATGGGTTAGTACTCAAAAAAAAACTTTAATCCACTTTTGTACTGTAGTGACACATTGCAAGAACTCAATAAAACATTAGCTACAGCTCTCCATGTCTAGAAAGCCTCACTTAAAGTCCACAAGAGACAATGCAAAAAACAGAGACAGAATCTATCAAAACAGAACAGCCAGTAAAGACGAATTTTTAAGAGGTACTTCCGTTGCTCAAATCAGAAAACTCAAAACTAATGAAAGTTGCGTACATATCTGAGGAACATGCACGTAAATTGGAAGATTTTTCTGAGTTACCTACAGAGAGCCCTGCCCAAATCCGTGACAGATAGAAATCTGTTTCTGCGCAGAAATCCAAATCTAGTATCAACCTTCTATTAGAGACTTCACTTGGCACAACAATGCAATAAAATAAAGATAAGGAGAGGTTGCTACAGTAGTAACAACTTCCAAGACACAACAAAACAGTAGCAAAATAAAGACATGGGTTATCTCCCAAGAAGTGCTTTCTTTATAGCCATTAAGATGGGCTCAGCAGTTTTTAATGATGCACTCGCAAGAAATAAGACTTGAAGCAAAAGAGAGCATCAAAAAGCAAGTTCAAAACAAATTTAAGTCTAACCCTCTTCCTATGCATAGGAATCTTGTACACAAATAAATTCATGAAGAACAAAGTGACAAGCATAAGAAGATAAAACAAGAGTAACTTCAAAAGTTTCAGCATATAGAGAGGTGTTTTAGTACCATGAAAATTTCTACAACCATATTTTCCTCTCTCATAATAATTTTCAGTAGCTTCATGGATAAACTCAACAATATAACTATCACATGCAGCATACTTTTCATGATCCATAAACACATAATTTTTATCAAGCTTAAAAATAATAGGATCAGAACTTTCAAAACCACTTTTATCAATACTATAACAAGATGATTGATCAATCTCAAAAGATATGGGACTCCTAGATAAGGTCAAGAACTCTCCAATCCCATTTTCATTAGTAGTACAATTAAATTTATCAAGTAACATAGGACCATCATCTAGAGATTTATCATAAACATTTGCCAAGCAAAACTCTTTTGTACCATGCATTTCGACATCAGGCATAAACAAAGCATTATCATAAGATTTATCAAAGTAGCATGGATTATCATAGATAACAGTAGCATAATTATTCTCACAAGTTTTACTCATAGGTATTATTTCAAGAGAATCCACAGGAACATAACTGATGTCTACGGGTGCTTCTATTCTTGTAGACAGTGTTGGGCCTCCAAAAGCAGAGGTTTGTAGAACAGCAGCAAGTTTCCCTTAAGTGGATCACCCTGATACGTCCAAAATGTATCCACTTTCCCGAACACTTTTGCTATTGTTTTGCCTCTAATTTGTGTATTTTGGATGCAACTAACACGGACTAACGCTGTTTTCAGCAGAACTGTTCTGGTGTCTCGTTTTTGTGCAGAAATCCAACTTTCAGGAAAAACGTCGGGATTTTGACAGAAGGCCCTATTTTCCCAGAAAACTCACGGAGCCAGAAGGGCAAGTCAGGTGGAGGCCCGAGGGCCCCACACCCTAGGGCGGCGCGGCCCAGGAGGGGGGCGCGCGGCCCTAGCGTGTGGCCCCCTCGGCTGGCCCCCGATGCCCTCCTTCGGACTACTTATCGCCCTCGACCTAAAAACGCACGGAGGGGAAGTCGAAGTCGCCAGAAACCCTCCAGAACACCGCCACATCGCGAAACTCCGTCTCGGGAGCCAGAAGTCTCCGTTCTGGCACTCCGTCGGGACGGGGAATTGGAGGAGATCATCGCCGCCATCACCACCGATGCCTCTACATCAACCAGCCATGTTTCCCCCATCCATGTGTGAGTAATTCCCCCGCTGTAGGCTGAAGGGGATGGTAGGGATTGGATGAGATTGGTCATGTAATAGTATAAGATTGTTAGGGCATAGTGCCTAGTGTCCGTAATTGGTACTTTGATGATATTGTTGCAACTTGTTATGCTTAATGCTTGTCACTAGGGCCCGAGTGCCATGATCTCAGATCTGAACATGTTATTGTTTCATCATGATATTCATTGTTTATGGTCTTACCTGCAAGTTGTATACACATGTCGCTGTCCGGAACCAATGGCCCCGAAGTGACAGAAATCGGGACAACCGGAGGGGATGGTAGTGATGTGAGGATCACATGTGTTCACGGAGTGTTAATGCTTTGCTCCGGTACTCTATTAAAAGGAGTACCTTAATATCCAGTAGATTCCCTTGAGGCCCGGCTGCCACCGGCTGGTAGGACAAAAGATGTTGTGCAAGTTTCTCATTGCAAGCACGTACGACTATAATTGGAACACATGCCTATTGATTGCTTTGTACTTAGACACCGTTTTATTATTATCTGCAAATGCCCTGCTTGATTGTTACATGAGTTTCTCTCATCCATGCAACGCCCGTTATCCGTCCCCGTGCCTACAGTATTTTAATCCTGCTGTTTACTATAATCACTACTGTTGTCTCTGTTACTCTGCTGCTGTTATTTCACTACTCACATCGCTATAAAACTGTTACTACTGATAAACTCTTGCGAGCAAGTCTGTTTCCAGGTGCAGCTGAATTGACAACTCCGTTGTTAAGGCTTTCAAGTATTCTTTGTCTCCCCTTGTGTCGAATCAATAAATTGGGTTTTACTACCCGCGAAGACTGCTGCGATCCCCTATACTTGTGGGTCATCAAGACTGTTTTCTGGCGCCGTTGCCGGGGAGCATAGCTTTATTTGGAAGTTCACTTGGATTGATATTGTTTACTGCAAATTCTCCATCATGGGTAAACCTCGCGATCCTAAAGTCGCCATATTACCATCCACTACAAGAAAAGGTACAACTCTGAGTACCTCTGCTGCTCTTGATTCACCATCTGTGATTGATAAACTTGTTTCACCGCCACATGCTTCACATGCTGGTACTTCTGCTGAATCTGAAAATTCTTATGATATTGATAATGTTTCTGCTGTGCTTGATGATAGTGGTTCATTGGGATCCTTTCTAGATGCTACAATTGCTAGGTCTAGACAAATTGAAAATACTGAAACTCCTAATGCTACCACACCTGTTAATTCACCTGAACTTGATTATTATAGTGATGATCCTGATGAAGATTATGTGGAACTTAACGATGATCTTATTAATAGATGCAATGCCACTGCTGATGCAAGTAAAATTAAAAAGTTTCTCACACAATATACTGTTAGACATAAATTATCTCCTGATCCTAAATTTGCCACATCTCCTATATGCATTAAGGATAAAGATTATGATTTTTCTCTTGATCTATCTCATATAGCTATTGTAGAGAAAGCACCCTTTTGTGGTACTGAAAAAGAAAGTGCTGTGGAACACATGATTGAACTTTCTTCTATGAGTAGTTTGTTTTCTGATGATATCAAGATGCGTACTTATTTTGTCGTTAAAATTTTTCCTTTCTCATTAAAGGATTATGCTAAAACTTGGTATAATAATTTGCCTCCTGGTTCTATTAAAAATCAAACTGATTTGCGTGATGTTTTCTTTCGAAAATACTTTCCTGCTAGTGCTCAACATGTTGCTTTACAGAGAATTTATAGATTTGACCAGGGAGATGAAGAGAAATTGCCTGAGGCTTGGGCAAGATTTTGTTCTCTTATCAGAGCTCGACCTGGACATGATTTAGAAAAGAATGATTTACTTGATATATTTTATAGTGGACTAACCATTGAGTCTAGGGCATATTTGGATAGTTGTGCTGGTTGTGTTTTCAGGAAAAGAACCTCCATTTAAGCTGAAGAATTATTGGCTAAAATAGGCCGGAATCATGATGATTGGACTACGCCTGAACCAACCCCGACACCAATATTGAAGAAGAGGGGTATGATTAAATTAAATGATGAAGATATGAGGGAAGCCAAGAAGTCTCTCAAGGAGAAAGGTATTAAATCTGAAGATGTGAAGAATCTACCTCCCATAGAAGATATATGTGAGATAATTCCCCCTGCATCCATGATTGAGGTAAATTCCCTTCAGCGCTTTACTAGGGAAGATATTCCGTATTCAAAACCTCCTGCGCAATGCTTAGATGAGTTTGATAATTATATTGTTAAGCAAGAAAATTTTAATATGAGAGTAGAGAATCATCTAATGGAAAACTCTCGAGCTATTAGTGAATTGCATGGTATTGTGGAGAGAACTGATGTCTACGTTCCCCCTCCTTTCCTGTAGACAGTGTTGGGCCTCCAAGAGCAGAGGTTTGTAGAACAGCAGCAAGTTTTCCCTTAAGTGGATCACCCAAGGTTTATCGAACTCAGGGAGGAAGAGGTCAAAGATATCCCTCTCATGCAACCCTGCAACCACAAAGCAAGAAGTCTCTTGTGTCCCCAACACACCTAATAGGTGCACTAGTTCGGCGAAGAGATAGTGAAATACAGGTGGTATAAATAAGTATGAGCAGTAGCAACGGTGCCAGAAAATAGCTTGCTGGCGTGTAGTTGATGGTGGTAGTATTGCAGCAGTAGTAACACAAGAAACAAGTAAACAAGCAGCGATAGCAGTATTTAGGAACAAGGCCTAGGGATTACACTTTCACTAGTGGACACTCTCAACATTGATCACATAACAGAATAGATAAATGCATACTCTACACTTTTGTTGGATGATGAACACATTGCGTAGGATTACACGAACCCTCAATGCCGGAGTTAACAAGCTCCACAATTACTGTTCATATTTTAGTAACCTTATAGTGTAAGATAGATCAACAGACTAAACCAAGTACTAACATAGCATGCACACTGTCACCTTCATGCATATGTAGGAGGAATAGATCACATCAATATTATCATAGCAATAGTTAACTTCGCAATCTACAAGAGATCATGATCATAGCATAAACCAAGTACTAACACGGTGCACACACTGTCACCTTTACACACGTGCAGGAGGAATAGAACTACTTTAATAACTTTGCTAGAGTAGCACATAGATAGTAGTGATACAAAACTCATATGAATCTCAATCATGTAAAGCAGCTCATGAGATCATTGTATTGAGGTACATAGGAGAGAGATTAACCACATAGCTACCGGTACAGCCCCGAGCCTCGATGGAGAACTACTCTCTCCTCATGGGAGCAGCAGCGGTGATGAAGATGGCGGTGGAGATGGCAGCGGTGTCGATGGAGAAGCCTTCCGGGGGCACTTCCCCGCTCCGGCGGCGTGCCAGAACAGAGACTCCTGTCCCCCAGATCTTGGCCTCGCGATGGCGGCGGCTCTGGAAGGTTTCTGTGGTTTTCGTCGAACGCCTCAGGGTTTTCGATCCAGGGGCTTTATATAGGCGAAGAGGCGGTGCAGGAGGGCTGACAGGGGGGCCACACTATAGGGCGGCGCGGCCCCCCCTCTGGCCGCGCCGGCCTATGGTCTGGGGGCCCAGTGCCCCCCCTCTGGTCCTTCTCGGGTGTTCTGGATGCTTCCGGTGAAAATAGGAACCTGGGCGTTGATTTCGTCCGATTCCGAGAATATTTCGTTACTAGGATTTCTGAAACCAAAAACAGCAGAAAACAGAATCGGCACTTCGGCATCTTGTTAATAGGTTAGTTCCAGAAAATGCACGAATATGACATAAAGTGTGCATAAAACATGTAGATAACATCAATAATGTGGCATGGAACATAAGAAATTATCGATACGTCGGAGACGTATCAGCATCCCCAAGTTTAGTTCTGCTCGTCCAGAGCAGGTAAAACGATAACAAAGATAATTTCTGGAGTGACATGCCATCATAAACTTGATCATACTATTTGTAAAGCATATGTAGTGAATGCAGCGATCAAAACAATGTATATGAGTAAACAAGTGAATCATATAGCAAAGACTTTTCATGAATAGCACTTCAAGACAAGCATCAATAAGTCTTGCATAAGAGTTAACTCATAAAGCAATAATTCATAGTAAAGACATTGAAGCAACATAATGGAAGATTAAGTTTCAGCGGTTGCTTTCAACTTATAACATGTATATCTCATGGATAATTGTCAATGCAAAGCAATATAACAAATGCAATATGCAAGTATGTAGGAATCAATGCACAGTTCACACAAGTGTTTGCTTCTTGAGGTGGAGAGAAATAGGTGAACTGACTCAACATAAAAGTAAAAGAATGGTCCTCCATAGAGGAAAAGCATCGATTGCTATATTTGTGCTAGAGCTTTTATTTTGAAAACATAAAGAGAGCATAAAAATAAAGTTTTGAGAGGTGTATGTTGTTGTCAACGAATGGTAGCGGGTACTCTAACCCCCTTGCCAGACAAACCTTCAAAGAGCGGCTCCCATTTTATTTTATTTTTGGGTGGCACTCCTTCCAACCTTTCTTTCACAAACCATGGCTAACCGAATCCTCGGGTGCCTGCCAACAATCTCATACCATGAAGGAGTGCCTTTTTACTTTAGTTTTATTATGATGACACTCCTCCCAACCTTTGCTTACACAAGCCATGGCTAACCGAATCCTTCGGGTGCCGTCCAACAATCACATACCATGGAGGAGTGTCTATTTTTGTTAATTAGTTTGGGACTGGGAATCCCATTGCCAGCTCTTTTTGCAAAATTATTGGATAAGCGGATGAAGCCACTAGTCCATTGGTGAAAGTTGCCCAACAAGATTGAAAGATAAACACCACATACTTCCTCATGAGCTATAAAACATTGACACAAATCAGAGGTGATAAATTTTGAATTGTTTAAAGGTAGCACTCAAGCAATTTACTTTGGAATGGCAGGAAATACCATGTAGTAGGTAGGTATGGTGGACACAAATGGCATAGTGGTTGGCTCAAGTATTTTGGATGCATGAGAAGTATTCCCTCTCGATACAAGGTTTAGGCTAGCAAGGCTTATTTAAAACAAACACAAGGATGAACCGGTGCAGCAAAACTCACATAAAAGACATATTGTAAACATTATAAGACTCTACACCGTCTTCCTTGTTGTTCAAACTCAATACTAGAAATTATCTAGACCTTAGAGAAACCAAATATGCAAACCAAATTTTAGCATGCTCTATGTATTTCTTCATTAATGGGTGCAAAGCATATGATGCAAGAGCTTAAACATGAGCACAACAATTGCCAAGTATCACATTACCCAAGACATTTATAACAATTACTACATGTATCATTTTCCAATTCCAACCATATAACAATTAACGAAGCAGTTTCAACCTTCGCCATGAAAATTAAAAGCTAAGAACACATGTGTTCATACGAACCAGCGGAGCGTGTCTCTCTCCCACACAAGCATTTATTCAAACAAAAACAAAAATAGAAACAAACAGACGCTCCAAGTAAAGTACATAAGATGTGATTGAATAAAAATATAGTTTCAAGAGAAGGAACCTGATAAGTTGTCGATGAAGAAGGGGATGCCTTGGGCATCCCCAAGCTTAGATGCTTGGGTCTTCTTGAAATATGCAGGGATGAACCACGGGGGCATCCCCAAGCTTAGACTCTTCACTCTTCTTGATCATAGTATATCATCCTCCTCTCTTGACCCTTGAAAACTTCCTCCACACCAAACTCGAAACAACTCATTAGAGGGTTAGTGCACAATAAAAATTAACATATTCAGAGGTGACACAATCATTCTTAACACTTCTGGACATTGCATAATGCTACTGGACATTAGTGGATCAAATAAATTCATCCAACATAGCAAAAGAGGCAATGCGAAATAAAAGGCAGAATCTGTCAAAACAGAACAGTTCGTATTGACGAATTTTAAAATGGCACCATACTTGCTCAAATGAAAATGCTCAAATTGAATGAAAGTTGCGTACATATCTGAGGATCATGCACGTAAATTGGCTTAATTTTCTGAGCTACCTACAGGGAGGTGGACCCAGATTCGTGACAGCAAAGAAATCTGGAACTGCGCAGTAATCCAAATCTAGTACTTACTTTTCTATCAACGGCTTTACTTGGCACAACAAAACACAAAACTAAGATAAGGAGAGGTTGCTACAGTAGTAAACAACTTCCAAGACACAAATATAAAACAAAGTACTGTAGCAAAATAACACATGGGTTATCTCCCAAGAAGTTCTTTCTTTATAGCCATTAAGATGGGCTCAGCAGTTTTAATGATGCACTCGCAAGAAATAATATTGGATGCAAAAGAGAGCATCAAGAGGAAAATTGAAAACATATTTAAGTCTAACATGCTTCCTATGCATAATAATCTTGTGAATAAACAAGTTCATGAAGAGCAAAGTAACAAGCATAGGAAGATAAAACAAGTGTAGCTTGAAAAATTTCAGCACATAGAGAGGTGTTTTAGTAACATGAAAATTTCCACAACCATATTTTCCTCTCTCATAGTAACTTTCAGTAGCAACATGAGCAAACTCAACAATATAACCATCACATAAAGCATTCTTATCATGAGTCTCATGCATAAAATTATTACTACTCCCAACATAAGCATAATCAATTTTATTAGTTGTAGTGGGAGCAAATTCAACAAAGTAGCTATCATTATTATTCTCATCATCAAATATAGGAGGCATATTGTAATCATAATAAAATTTACTCTCCATAGTAGGTGGCACCAAAAGACCACTATCATTATAATCATCATAAATAGGAGGCAAAGTATCATCAAAGAAAATTTTCTCCTCAATGCTTGGGGGACTAAAAAGATCATGAAAACCAGCTTCCCCAAGCTTAGAACTTTCTATATTATTATCAACAATGGTGTTCAAAGCGTTCATACTAATATTACTACCAGCATGCAAATAAGATTCCATAGGTTTTTTAATTTTCGCATTAAACCATTCATGTCTTGACTCAGGAAATAGTACAAAGAGCTCACAGATGTTTTCCATTATGCCTTACTAGTGTAAAACAAGAAACAAAAAGATGCAATTGCAGGATCTAAAGGAAATAGCTTTGAGTACTTACAGCGCCGGGAAATAGCTTAGTAGCCGAGATCCGGAGTGTGAGTACCTTTTACCTTTCCTCCCCGGCAACGGCGCCAGAAAATATGCTTGATGTCTACGTTCCCCCTCCTTTCCTGTAGACAGTGTTGGGCCTCAAAGAGCAGAGGTTTGTAGAACAGCAGCAAGTTTTCCCTTAAGTGGATCACCCAAGGTTTATCGAACTCAGGGAGGAAGAGGTCAAAGATATCCCTCTCATGCAACCCTGCAACCACAAAGCAAGAAGTCTCTTGTGTCCCCAACACACCTAATAGGTGCACTAGTTCGGCGAAGAGATAGTGAAATACAGGTGGTATAAATAAGTATGAGCAGTAGCAACGGTGCCAGAAAATAGCTTGCTGGCGTGTAGTTGATGGTGGTAGTATTGCAGCAGTAGTAACACAGTAAAACAGTAAACAAGCAGCGATAGCAGTATTTAGGAACAAGGCCTAGGGATTACACTTTCACTAGTGGACACTCTCAACATTGATCACATAACAGAATAGATAAATGCATACTCTACACTTTTGTTGGATGATGAACACATTGCGTAGGATTACACGAACCCTCAATGCCGGAGTTAACAAGCTCCACAATTACTGTTCATATTTTAGTAACCTTATAGTGTAAGATAGATCAACAGACTAAACCAAGTACTAACATAGCATGCACACTGTCACCTTCATGCATATGTAGGAGGAATAGATCACATCAATATTATCATAGCAATAGTTAACTTCGCAATCTACAAGAGATCATGATCATAGCATAAACCAAGTACTAACACGGTGCACACACTGTCACCTTTACACACGTGCAGGAGGAATAGAACTACTTTAATAACTTTGCTAGAGTAGCACATAGATAGTAGTGATACAAAACTCATATGAATCTCAATCATGTAAAGCAGCTCATGAGATCATTGTATTGAGGTACATAGGAGAGAGATTAACCACATAGCTACCGGTACAGCCCCGAGCCTCGATGGAGAACTACTCCCTCCTCATGGGAGCAGCAGCGGTGATGAAGATGGCGGTGGAGATGGCAGCGGTGTCGATGGAGAAGCCTTCCGGGGGCACTTCCCCGCTCCGGCGGCGTGCCGGAACAGAGACTCCTGTCCCCCAGATCTTAGCCTCGCGATGGCGGCGGCTCTGGAAGGTTTCTGTGGTTTTCGTCGAACGCCTCAGGGTTTTCGATCCAGGGGCTTTATATAGGCGAAGAGGCGGCGCAGGAGGGCTGACAGGGGGGCCACACTATAGGGCGGCGCGGCCCCCCCTCTGGCCGCGCCGGCCTATGGTCTGGGGGCCCAGTGCCCCCCCTCTGGTCCTTCTCGTGTGTTCTGGATGCTTCCGGTGAAAATAGGAACCTGGGCGTTGATTTCGTCCGATTCCGAGAATATTTCGTTACTAGGATTTCTGAAACCAAAAACAGCAGAAAACAGGAACTGGCACTTCGGCATCTTGTTAATAGGTTAGTTCTAGAAAATGCACGAATATGACATAAAGTGTGCATAAAACATGTAGATAACATCAATAATGTGGCATGGAACATAAGAAATTATCGATACGTCGGAGACGTATCAAGAACCTCCAATGATGTTAAGATGCTTGTTAAACATTTTCATATGGTTCAAACTCAAATTGATCAACTCACTAAAGTGCAAAATGACTTATTGGGAAATAATTCTAAAGAAAAACATGCTTATGAAGTAACAACTAGAGGTGGTGTTTCTACCCAGGATCCTCTATATCCTGAAGGGCATCCCAAAAGAGTTGAACAAGATTCTCAACAAACTAAAACTAGTGCTCCATCAAAGAAAAAGAAAAAGAAACATAAAAATGTTGTAGAATCCTCTGAACCTGTTAATGATCCTAATAGTATTTCTATTTCTGATGCTGAAACTGAAAGTGGTAATGAACATGATAAAGATAATGATAAGAATGATGCTTCTGATAAAGAAGAGGTTGAAGAAGAACCTGAAAAGCATGCTAAAAATAAAAAGTACACTAAAGAAGATTTTATTGCTGAGAAACATGGTAATGAAAGAGAACCTTGGGTTCAAAAGCAAATGCCTTTTCCTGCTAAGAAACTAAAATCAAAGGAAGAAGAACACTATAATAAATTTTGTGATTGGATGAAACCTTTATTCTTGCAAATCCCTTTGACTGATGCTATTAAATTGCCTCCTTATTCAAAGTATATGAAAGATATTGTCACTAACAAAAGGAAAATTCCTAATGAGGAGATTTCCACTATGCTTGCTAATTACTCTTTCAATGGTAAGGTTCCAAAGAAGCTTCGCGACCCAGGTATTCCAACTATTCCTTGTTCAATTAAGAATAATTATGTTAGAACTGCTCTATGTGATTTGGGAGCGGGTGTTAGCGTTATGCCTTTTTCTCTTTATAAGAGACTTTATTTAGATAAGTTGATACCGACTGATATATCTTTGCAAATGGCTGATAAATCTACTGCTATTCCTGTTGGTATATGTGAGGATGTTCCTGTTCAAGTTACTAATAACTGCTTGATATTAACTGATTTTGTTGTGTTGGAAATGCCTGAAGATGATAATATGTCTATTATTCTTGGGAGACCTTTTCTTAACACCGCAGGGGCTATTATTGATTGCAATAAAGGAAAGGTTACTTTCAATGTTGATGATAGGGAGCATACCGTCTATTTCCCCAAGAGAATTGAAAAAGCATGTGGAGTTAATACAATTTCTAATGTGAGAACTATCAAAGTTGGAACTATTGATTGTCCTATATATGAGCCTAAAGAAGAATATCAAACTCTTGTGATTGGATCCATATCAATACAATTCAAGAAAAGGGGAATGGACAACTTTAACTTTGGAGAAGTGTTCCAAGGGGAGACAACAAGCACGGGGAGGCCCTCTAGGTCATCCACCCGATGCAGGCCATCCTACAATGAGGATCTCATCGCACCAAGCTTCGCACCCGAGGAGGACAATGGAGTCCCCAACGCTGCATCCTTTCCATGCTATGACTTTTTGAGTAATGCAGGGTTGTTAGATGATTTCTTTACCCTCGTCGGTAGGGCAAGTTTGACCACCTATGTGGGAGATGAGAGTGAGCAATACTACACGCTCACTAAAATCTTTGTGGATAGCTTCAAGTTCAACAATAAGCACTTTCACCCAACAGTTTCATTCAAGATCTATGGTAAACCTATTACTATGACGTTGGAAAATTTTTGTGCTGCATTGGGTATTGTCCCTGTAGGTACAGCAAGGAAGATCGAGGACAACCCAAGGGAATTGTTGGAGCTCTATCGAGGGATCACCAATGATGATTCTCGCACCATCCAGCGTGGCAAGATAAGAAACATTCAACTCCCCGCCATTAAGTATTTTGCTTATTACATTGGTACTAGCATTCTTGGTAGGGAGAAGACTAGCAACATATCTAGCTATCACCTTGGTTTCTTAATTGCTGCACTCACTGGGGAAACACCTTATCATCTTGGTGCTCTTGTTGCTCGCCGCTTGTCCAACAAGGGGCCTATATTTGGAGGAGTTATTGCTTCGCGCATTTTAGCATATTTAGATCTTCCTCTTGACCCTACTGATGTAAAAATAACCCCTATGAGGCTCGATATTGCTGCTATGAAGAGTCACCAATTTGTTACCGCCGACTCTAGTTTAGATAATATTGTCTATAGAATATTGTTTGCTGACGGGGAAGAAAGGGAAATCCTTTTGCCACAGCCAGATTTGTTTAGTATTGACAGGAAACCTTGGTCGCGCTCCAAGGAGGAGGTGGATGAGCAATTGAAGATACAAGGCTTCCACCAGCAGCATGACTCCGAGGACGCCGAGCCCTCCTACGACTACACCGTCACGTATCCGGGTGCTTCTTCCAGCACCTACCCGGAATATGATCCATCTTCGTACTACGAAGGTGCTTCTTCATGGGCACCATGGGATTGATCTCCACTTAGGCAAAAGCCTAAGCTTGGGGGGAGGTACACCGGCATCACTCATTCTTTGCATATTATGGTTGCTGGATACTTGTACATACTTGTTTAGTTTCTTTGAGTGGTTTTCTAATAAGAGGGAGATGATATTTGGGGAAGTGCTGCCTGAAAACAGATTCTGGATTGTTACTAGAAAAATTCGTGCGCACAGCCAGAACGTTATTTTGAGCTGCCAATTTTTGTGCATGTTCCCCAGGTTGTTATCTAACTTTCATTAGTTTAACACTCTTCGATATGAGCAACGGAAGATTTTTGTAAAAATCGATTTCTGTACTGCTGTCAGGTTTTGGCAGATTTCTGTCATCCTGCTTTTATGTGTTTCTTTTAGTTTTCATTTTCTTGTTCTTGCTTTGTTTCTTTCCTAAAACACAAAAAGACCAAAAATATTTCTGTTGTTTCTCTTCACCACTTGTTTACTTTAGTTTCTTGCATTTGTTCCGCTTTATTTGCTATTGCTAGTTTGCTATAAGAAAACCCAAAAAGATTTTGCTTTGTTTGCTTGTTTCCTTTTGTTCTTGTTTCCAAATTCGAAAACACCAAAAATATTTGCTGTTCTTCTTTGGTTTTGTAAAGTTCTTTATGAGTTCAATGGTCTTCGGTGGCTGGAGCGTGGTTTTCATTCCATATTATTCAAGCTACACAAGTGAAAAAGCAATAATGACGATCTACGACAATCTGATTGTGGTGAGAGGCTGGTATGAACTCTATTTGTTTTCATTTTTGTACATATACTTATCCATGTGAGCATGCTTAGTTGGTTCATGTGAGGTATATGTCATTTAAGAAAGTCTAGTAGTTCATGATCTCTCATGTTTAGCTCCAATTTATTAATATGAGTAGCATGTCATGGATGTTTGCTTGCATTGTTTTATTCATAGATAGGTATGATATTGTGGTATCCTCCTCTGAATAATTCGTTTGAATTAACTTGGCACATGCTCACGTATGCATATGACTGAACAAGAGTCAATTAAGCCTCAATGATTTACATTGCTTCAGAGTTCTGGTATCACTTTTATGCCTCAGTTAATTTATTTTGCCGCAAGCATGATTATGACAGTTGCTGCTCTCTTGATTTGTCGCCCCCTAGTCTTTTGCTAGCCTTCACTTGTACTGAGCGGGAACGCTGCTCGTGCCTCCAAACACATGAAAACCAAGTTATTCCAGAGTGTCCACCATAAATACCTATGCATGGCATTTCAAACCATTCCAAGTAAATTCTCATGCGCTACCTTTAAACCTTCAAAATGCTTCTCAATTTGTGTTAACGTTTCATAGCTCATGAGGAAGTATGTGGTGTTTAACTTTCAACCTTGTCATTTACTCTTGACGGATTTTCATATGGACTAGTGGCACATCCGCTTATCCAATAATTTTGCAAAAAGAGCTGGCAACGGGGTTCCCAGCCCCAATTAATCAACTTCATTAATAATTCTCTTCACATGTTTTGCTCTGATTCATCAGTAAGCAACTTAATTTTGCGAATAGACACTCCTCCATGGTATGTGATTGATGGAAGGCACCCGAGGATTCGGTTAGCCATGGCTTGTGTAAGCAAAGGTTGGGGGGAGTGTCACCCATAATAAAACTAAAATACGTGTGTAAACAAAAAGAGAAAGAGGGATGATCTACCTTGCTGGTAGAGATAACGTCCTTCATGGGAGCCGCTCTTGAAAGTCCGGTTGACGAGGTAGTTGGTGTACCCGTTACCATTCGTTGACAACAACAAACACCTCTCAAAATAATTTTACTCCTGTTTTACAAATGAAAAGCTCTAGCGCATGTTAATCCCTGCTTCCCTCTGCGAAGGGTCAATCTTTTACTTTTATGTTGTGTCTCCATCCTTTCTTTGAGCACTTTCTTGAGAGCACAACTGTCATTCTTAGTGTAATATGCTTGTCTCAAAATATGATTGATTGTGGTATAACTTTGATGCTTTTATCTTTGACAATCACTATTTCTAGTCTTTCTATGAACTTCAGAGGTGCCTGAGCATTTATGTTTTGCTGATCAAATATGGGCAAGCCAGATACCACTCTATCATACTCTTTTATGAACATTGCAATCCTGCTTATATACATGATTCATGATGCTTATTATTAATTGTTGGTACCTTTCCATGATTGACATAGCTATTAGATGATCTTATTTGCATGTATCTTATTATGAACTGCCTAAGTGTTAGCCATAGCATGAGAATATTTACATCATATGAACAAATGTGTTCGTGAAAGTTCTTTTATCGCTCAGTTGTTAACTGAATTGCTTGAGGACAAGCAATAAGCTAAGCTTGGGGGGAGTTGATACGTCCAAAACGTATCCACTTTCCCGAACACTTTTGCTATTGTTTTGCCTCTAATTTGTGTATTTTGGATGCAACTAACACGGACTAACGCTGTTTTTAGCAGAACTGTTCTGGTGTCTCGTTTTTGTGCAGAAATCCAACTTTCAGGAAAAACCTCGGGATTTTGACAGAAGGCCCTATTTTCCCAGAAAACTCACGGAGCCAGAAGGGCAAGTCAGGTGGAGGCCCGAGGGCCCCACACCCTAGGGCGGCGCGGCCCAGGAGGGGGGCGCGCGGCCCTAGCGTGTGGCCCCCTCGGCTGGCCCCCGATGCCCTCCTTCGGACTACTTATCGCCCTCAACCTAAAAACGCACGGAGGGGAAGTCGAAGTCGCCAGAAACCCTCCAGAACGCCGCCACATCGCGAAACTCCGTCTCGGGAGCCAGAAGTCTCCGTTCTGGCACTCCGCCGGGACGGGGAATTGGAGGAGATCATCGCCGCCATCACCACCGACGCCTCTACATCAACCAGCCATGTTTCCCCCATCCATGTGTGAGTAATTCCCCCGCTGTAGGCTGAAGGGGATGGTAGGGATTGGATGAGATTGGTCATGTAATAGTATAAGATTGTTAGGGCATAGTGCCTAGTGTCCGTAATTGGTACTTTGATGATATTGTTGCAACTTGTTATGCTTAATGCTTGTCACTAGGGCCCGAGTGCCATGATCTCAGATCTGAACATGTTATTGTTTCATCATGATATTCATTGTTTATGGTCTTACCTGCAAGTTGTATACACATGTCGCTGTCCGGAACCAATGGCCCCGAAGTGACAGAAATCGGGACAACCGGAGGGGATGGTAGTGATGTGAGGATCACATGTGTTCACGGAGTGTTAATGCTTTGCTCCGGTACTCTATTAAAAGGAGTACCTTAATATCCAGTAGATTCCCTTGAGGCCCGGCTGCCACCGGCTGGTAGGACAAAAGATGTTGTGCAAGTTTCTCATTGCAAGCACGTACGACTATAATTGGAACACATGCCTATTGATTGCTTTGTACTTCGACACCATTTTATTATTATCTGCAAATGCCCTGCTTGATTGTTACATGAGTTTCTCTCATCCATGCAACGCCCGTTATCCGTCCCCGTGCCTACAGTATTTTAATCCTGCTGTTTACTATAATCACTACTGTTGTCTCTGTTACTCTGCTGCTGTTATTTCACTACTGCTACTGCTATAAAACTGTTACTACTGATAAACTCTTGCGAGAAAGTCTGTTTCCAGGTGCAGCTGAATTGACAACTCCGTTGTTAAGGCTTTCAAGTATTCTTTGTCTCCCCTTGTGTCGAATCAATAAATTGGGTTTTACTACCCGCGAAGACTGCTGCGATCCCCTATACTTGTGGGTCATCACACCCCAGGTTTATCGAACTCAGGGAGGAAGAGGTCAAAGATATTCCTCTCAAGCAACCCTGCAATCACGATACAAGAAGTCTCTTGTGTCCCCAACACACCTAATACACTTGTCAGATGTATAGGTGCACTAGTTCGGCGAAGAGATAGTGAAATACAAGTGGTATGAATGAATATGAGCAGTAGTAACGGCGCCAGAAAAGTGCTTGTCGGCGTGCAAGTTGATGGTAGTAATATTGCAGAAGTAAACATGCGAGAACAAGAAACAAGCGGTGTTTGCAGTATTGGAAACAAGGCCTAGGGATCATACTTTCACTAGTGGACACTCTCAACATTGATCACATAAATAAATAAGTTCTCTTCCTTTGTGCTACATATACTCTTGTTTGATAATGAACACCATTCGTTGTGTAGGGCTACAAGAGCACCTCAATGCCGGAGTTAACAAGCTCCACAACATTCGACATTCATATTTAAGTAACCTTAGAGCATAATAGATCTTTGCAATTTAAACCGAGTACTAACATAGCATACACACTGTCACCTTTACACTATGAAGGGGGAATAAATCACATCAATACTATCATAGTAATAATTAACTCCATAACCTACAAGAGATTATGATCATAACCTACGCCAAGTACTACAGGATGCACACACTGTCACCATTACACCGTGAAGGAGGAATAGACTACTTTAATAACATCACAAGAGTAGCACATAGATGATATTCAACTAGATCACAAAGCTCATGATCACATAAAGATCACATGGGAGAGAGAGATGAACCACATAGCTACCGGTACAGCCCTTAGCCTCGAGGGAGAACTACTCCCTCCTCATCATAGGAGACAGCAGCGGCGATGAAGATGGCGGTGGTGTCGATGGAGAAGCCTTCCGGGGGCACTTCCCCGTCCCGGCGGCGTGCCGGAACAGAGACTCCTGTCCCCCAGATCTTGGCTTCGCGATGGCGGCGGCTCTGGAAGGTTTCTCGTACCGTGGCTTTTCCGTATCGAGATTTTAGGTCAGGGACCTTTAAATAGGCGAAGAGGTGGAGTCGGAAGGCTGACGAGGCGGTGACACAATAGGGGGGCGCGGCCCACCCCCTGGCCACGCTAGCCTATCATCTGGGGCCCACAGGGCCCTCCTCTGGCGGCTCTCGGGTGTTCTGGAAGCTTCGTGTGATTCTAAGATGCTGGGCGTTGATTTCGTCCAATTCCGAGAATATTTCCTTACTAGGATTTCTGAAACCAAAAACAGCAGAAAACAGGAATTGGCACTTCGGCATCTCGTCAATAGGTTAGTTCCGGAAAACGCATCAAAACGATATAAAGTGTGAACAAAACATGTAGGTATTGTCATAAAACTAGCATGGAACATAAGAAATTATAGATACGTTTGAGACGTATCAAGCATCCCCAAGCTTAGTTCCTACTCGCCCTCGAGTAGGTAAACGATAACAATGATAATTTCTTAAGTGACATGCTACCAACATAATCTTGATCAACATTATTGTAAAGCATATGAAGTGAATGAAGTGATAGTAAAGATAATGACTAAACAACTGAATCATATAGCAAAGACTTTTCATGAATAGTACTTTCAAGACAAGCATCAATAAGACTTGCATAAGAGTTAACTCATAAAGCAATAGATTCAAAGTAGAAGGCATTGAAGCAACACAAAGGATGATTAAGTTTCAGCAATTGCTTTCAACTTGTAACATGTATATCTCATGGATAATTGTCAACATAAAGCAATATAACAAATGCAATAGGTAAACATGTAAGAATCAATGCACAGAGTTTATACAAGTGTTTGCTTCTAAGATAGAAAGAAGTAGGTAAACTGACTCAACAATAAAGTAGAAGATAGGCCCTTCGTAGAGGCAAGCATGGATTACTATATTTGTGCTAGAGCTTTTCATTTTGAAAACTTAGAAGCAATTTTGTCAACGGTAGTAATAAAGCATATGCGTTATGTATAAGATGTCCTATAAGTTGCAAGCCTCATGCATAGATTACCAATAGTGCTCGCACCTTGTCCTAATTAGCTTGGATTAACATGGATTATCATTGCATAGCATATGTTTCAACCAAGTGTCACAAAGGGGTACCTCTATGCCGCCTGTACAAAGGTCTAAGGAGAAAGCTCGCATTGGATTTCTCGCTTTTGATTATTCTCAACTTAGACATCCATACCGGGACAACATAGACAACAGATAATGGACTCCTCTTTAATGCATAAGCATTTAACAGCAGATAAAATTCTCATAAGAGATTGAGGATTAATTGTCCAAACTGAAACTTCCACCATGGATCATGGCTTTAGTTAGCGGCCCAATGTTCTTCTCTAACAATATGCATACTCAAACCATTTGATCATGAAAATCGCCCTTACTTCAGACAAGACGAACATGCATAGCAACTCACATGATATTCAACAAAGGTGTAAAAAGTTGATGGCGTCCCCAGAAACATGGTTACCGCTCAACAAGCAACTTATAAGAAATAAGATACATAGCAACATATTCAATACCACAATAGTTTTTAAGGCTATTTTCCCATGAGCTATGTATTGCAAAGGCAAAGAATAGAATTTTAAAGGTAGCACTCAAGTAATATACTTTGGAATGGCAGAGAAATACCATGTGGTAGGTAGGTATGGTGGACACAAATGGCATAGTTTTTGGCTCAAGGATTTGGATGCACGAGAAGAATTCCTCTCAATACGAGGCTAGGCTAGCAAGGTTGTTTGAAGCAAACTCAAGTATAAAACGGTGCAGCAAGACTCACATATGAACATATTGTAAGCATTATAAGACTTTACATCGTCTTCCTTGTTGTTCAAACACCTCAACCAGAAAATATCTAGACTTAGAGAGACCAATCATGCAAACCAAATTTTAACAAGCTCTATGTAGTTCTTCATTAATAGGTGCAAGGTACATGATGCAAGAGCTTAAACATGATCTATATGAGCACAACAATTGCCAAGTATCAAATTATTCAAGACATTATAGCATCTACCACATGCGGCATTTTCTGTTTCCAACCATATAACAATGAACGAAGCAGTTTTCAACTTCATCATGAACATTAAAAGCTAAGAACACATGTGTTCATATGAACCAGCGGAGCGTGTCTCTCTCCCACACAAGCATTTATTCAGAGAATGAAAATAACAAAACGAAAATAAAAGCACACAGACGCTCCAAGTAAAGTACATAAGATGTGACCGAATAAAAATATAGTTTCAAGAGAAGAAACCTGATAAGTTGTCGATGAAGAAGGGGATGCCTTGGGCATCCCCAAGCTTAGATGCTTGGGTCTTCTTGAAATATGCAGGGATGAACCACGGGGGCATCCCCAAGCTTAGACTTTTCACTCTTCTTGATCATAGTATATCATCCTCCTCTCTTGACCCTTGAAAATTTCCTCCACGCCAAACTCGAAACAAACTCATTAGAGGGTTAGTGCATAATCAAAAATTCACATGTTCAGAGATAACACAATCATTCTTAACACTTCTGGACATTGCCCAAAGCTACTGGAAGTTAATGGAACAAAGAAATCCATCCAGCATAGCAAAAGAGGCAATGCGAAATAAAAGGCAGAATCTGTCAAAACAGAACAGTCCGTAAAGACGAATTTTTTAGTGGCACTGGACTTGCTCAGATGAAAAAGCTCAAATTGAATGAAAGTTGCGTACATATCTGAGGATCACGAACGTAAATTGGCAGATTTTTCTGAGTTACCTACAGAGAACCCTGTCCAAATTCGTGACAGACAGAAATCTGTTTCTGCGCAGTAATCCAAATCTAGTATCAACCTTACTATCAAAGACTTTACTTGGCACAACAATGCAATAAAATAAAGATAAGGAGAGGTTGCTACAGTAGTAACAACTTCCAAGACTCAAATATAAAACAAAAGTACTGTAGTAAAATAAACACATGGGTTATCTCCCAAGAAGTTCTTTCTTTATAGCCATTAAGATGGGCTCAGCAATTTTAATGATGCACTCGCAAGAAATAAGAGTTGAAGCAAAAGAGAGCATTAAGAAGCAAATTCAAAACAAATTTAAGCCTAACCCACTTCCTATGAAAAGGAATCTTGTAAATAAACAAGTTCATGAAGAGCAAAGTAACAAGCATAGGAAGATAAAACCAGTGTAACTTCAAAAGTTTCAGCATATAGAGAGTTGTTTTAGTACCATGAAAATTTCTACAACCTTATTTTCCTCTCTCATAATAATTTTCAGTAGCTTCATGGATAAACTCAACAATATAACTATCACATGCAGCATACTTTTCATGATCCATAAACACATAATTTTTATCAAGCTTAAAAATAATAGGATCAGAACTTTCAAAACAACTTTTATCAATACTATAACAAGATGATTGATCAATCTCAAAAGATATGGGACTCCTAGATAAGGTCAAGAACTCTCCAATCCCATTTTCATTAGTAGTACAATTAAATTTATCAAGTAACATATGACCATCATCTAGAGATTTATCATAAACATTTGCCAAGCAAAACTCTTTTGTACCATGCATTTCGACATCAGGCATAAACAAAGCATTATCATAAGATTTATCAAAGTAGCATGGATTATCATAGATAACAGTAGCATAATTATTCTCACAAGTTTTACTCATAGGTAATATTTCAAGAGAATCCACAGGAACATAACATTCATCCTTCTTTGGTAAGCATGGAGGACAATTAAATAGTGTAAGAGATAAAGAGTTACTCTCATTAGAAGGTTGGCATGGGTAGCTAATCCATTCTTCCTCCTTTTGTTCATCACTCTCCTCTTCTTTTTGATCCAATGAGCTTTCAGGTTCATCAATTTCCTCCTCTTTTTCATTCAATGAGCTTTCAGGTTCATCAATTTCTTCTTCCACAGGTTCCTGCAAATTGTGAGTGCATTCTTGTGCATTAATGAGTCTCTCTTTATAATCAATGATATAAGGATTATCACTGTAACTTTCTATGCAAAAATTAAAGATAGAAGAGACATAATCTTTAAGGTCCTTACAAACAACACAAGTTTCATAATTTTTAGAGATGAATGATTCGATCTCAGAAGCTCCCATAAATAAGACAAATTGTTCTACCTCTTCGAACCCAAAATGAATATAGTTATTCCAATTATAGTTCTTAATTAAAACTTCTTCACTAAAGCCACATTGAAATTTAAGATGTTTAGTATCCTCTTTAGAGCAACAATTTATATCATGGCGTTTAAGCAAGATTTTAGCAATTGTATTCAATTTTTCTATCACAGCACTCATAACTTTTCCCGTTCTTGATTCTCTATAATTATTATATAATTCTATAAGCTCCAAATAGGTTGTGGGTTCTTCCATAACAACAGTTTTTATTTTTTCGGTTTTTCAAATTTTTATGGATTTTCGGGTATATAGGGAAAATAAAACAAGACAAAAAGAAACTAGACAAAAGTAAACTAAGCAAAATAGAACTACACAGAAATAAACTAAGCGCAAATAAACTAGACAAAAGTGAACTAACCAAAACAAAATAAAATAAAACAGAGAGAGAGGTAGAGTGTACTCCCCAGGTGAACTTATGAGTAGAGCTATGCCTCCCCGGCAACGGCGCCAGAAAATAGTCTTGATAACCCACAAGTATAGGGGATCGCAACAGTCTTCGAGGGAAGTAAAACCCAAATTTATTGATTCGACACAAGGGGAGGTAAAGAATACTTATAAGCCTTAACAACTGAGTTGTCAATTCAGCACTGGAAAAGCACTAGTAACAGGGGTGATGTGAAAGCAGCAGTAATATGAGAGCAGTAGTAACAAAGAATACGCAGCGTGAGTGCAGTAATATGAGAGCAATGGCACCAGAAAATAGTTGATACTACTTCCAATGACATATAGGACCGAGTATATGATGATGAGAGATGGACCGGGGTTCCCAGCTATCTACACTAGTGGTAACTCTCCAATAACAAGTGTTGGGTGAACAAATTACAGTTGGGCAATTGATAGGATTGAAATAGCATTAAGACAGAACATCAAGATTATTAATCATGTAGGCATGTTTTCCATATATAGTCATACGTGCTCGCAATGAGAAACTTGCATAACATGTTTTGTCCTACCAGCCGGTGGCAGCCGGGCCTCTAGGGAATCTACTGGAAATTAAGGTACTCCTTTTAATAGAGCACCGGAGCAAAGCATTAACACTCCGTGAAAATATGTGATCCTCATATCTAAGCCTTCCCCTCTAGTTATCCCGATTCTTTGTCACCTGGGGCCTCGGGTTCCGGACATAGACATGTGCAAACAACTTGTAGATACAATCTAAGCAATAAGTATAGAGCTTAAATCTAAGATCATGCCACTCGGGCCCTAGTGACAAGCATTAAACACAACAAGATTGCAGCAACAATAACTTCACAAACTTTATAGATAGACTAATCATAATGTAACAATCCATCGAATCCCAACAAACACAACACCGATTACATCAGATGAATCTCAATCATGTAAGGCAGCTCATGAGATCATTGTATTGAAGTACATGGGGGAGAGAGTACCAACTAGCTACAGCTAGAACCCGTAGTCCATGGGGGAACTACTCACGGAGCATGATGGAGGCGGTGGCGTCGATGGAGATGGCTTCTGGGGGCACTTCCCCGTCCCGGCAGGGTGCCGGAACAGAGATTCTGTCCCCCGAATTGGAGTTTCGCGATGGCGGCGGCGCCCCTGGAGTCTTTCTGGAGTTTCGTCAATTCGTATCGCGTTTTTAGGTCGAAAGGGGTCTTATAGGCGAAGAGGCGGCGCTGGGAGGTGCCTGGGGGCTCCTCACAATAGGCTGGCGCGGCCAGGCCTGGGGCCACACCGCCTTATTGTGTGGTGGCCCTTTGGCCCGCCTCCGACTCTCCTTCGGTGTTCTGGGGTCTTCCGGGAAAAATAAGATGTTGGGTCTTCGTTTCGTCGAATTCCGAGAATATTGCCCGAACAGCCTTTCTGGAACCAAAATCAACAGAAAGCAGGAACTGGCACTGTGGCATCTTGTTAATAGGTTAGTTCCGGAAAACGCATAAAAACATTATAAAGTGTGAGCAAAACATGTAGGTATTGTCATAAAACAAGCATGGAACAGCAGAAATTATAGATACGTTGGAGACGTATCACTCATCATACTGCGCACCATATCCATAAGGGTACGGTTGCGCCTTTCAGCTACCCCATTCTGCTGAGGTTCTCCCGGCATCGAGTACTGGGCGACTATTCCAGTCTCCTGTAGGAACCTTGCGAAAGGTCCAGGGACTTGGCCATATGGAGTATGTCGACCGTAGTACTCCCCTCCACGATCAGACCTGACTATCTTTTTTTCTTTTATCATGTTGATTTTCAACTTCAGTTTTGAATATTTTGAATTTATCCAACGCTTTTGTTCTTTCTTTTATTGGATAAATATAACCATATCGGGAGCAATCATCCGTGAATGTTGTGAACGAATCATAGCCATCCACACTTTTCATAGTGTTGATGTGCTTCGATTTGCATCCTTTTAAATTTGCTTTACAAATTTTCCTTTAATGCAATCGATGCACTGTTCTATGTCTGAGAATTCTAATGGAGGAAGAATATCATTTTTAACGACAAGTCCTTCTATTCTCCCCCTCGAAATATGGCCTAAGCGACAATGCCATAATTTTGATGATTCATCAGTTCTTTTTCTTTTCTTTTGTTCTTTTTCCGACACGGATACCTTCTCATTCATATTACACACAAACATCACCTTTTTCACGCAAGGACAATAAATAAAGCTCATCATGGAGTAAAGCAACTCCACATAAGCATTATTACAACCATATGGCACACTCTCCATGTCCTTCATGTCCATGTGTACTTTTTCGCACCATTGCTTCAAAATTGGTCGCACATATCTTTGAAGAACCAGTGAACTGGCTCTTTATTCTTTCAAGATACTCCCCTACGGAAGCACACTCTTCAATTGAGCCCACAATAGCATTCTCAATTGTATTCTTTATAAATGGCACTTAGCCACCTTTTATACTGCCATGCAGCATCATCATCCTTGTCATTTCTGACCGGCTGTGGGAACCCAGTCCACCTCAGCACAAATCGACCTTCTTTTCTCCATTCAGTGTAGTTGTCACCTTTGAGGGTTGGAACATCCTTGATGCAGCTCATCAAGTAGTACCCTCCTTTAAACCATAATGAAATGAGATCATAACAACAATTGCATGCAATAATCCAACGTTGGTCAAAATTAGAACATACAACTGTTTGTGCAATTAAATCTATATCACCGTTGGGCAGAAATAGAGATAAATGCGCCTCTTATTGCAACAAATCATGATCATGTCATTAATAACGTTGGTTAAAAAATAACAGAACCATAATTGTCAGAATAATCACTTTAATCATCTCTTTAAAATTTTAACTGTCACTTTTGCATTTTTCAAATTTGAAAAATGCATCTTTAGCTATTTGCAGCGGAAACTTTGAATTCATTAAACTTTAAAACTTTCAGAAGCATCTATGTTACTTTTATTTCCTAAAGCAAATATCTCGTTGGTTCAATTTGCTCAGAAAAAATCTTGACAAAATGCTTCTTTTACTATTGCAGCGGAAACTTTAACTTTAAACTATTAACTTTTCAACTTTTCAGAGACATTACTGTTACTTTTCATTTCCTAAAACAAATATCTCGTTGGTTTAATTTGTTAGGAAAAAACTATAGAAAAGGTGTACAAAACTGACCTAAAAAGGTCAAAAAATGCCTCTTAACAGAAAAACTGCTAAAAAGTTGGCCGAAAGCCAGAAACCCGGCCCACGGCCTGCCCAGCATGGGCATTGCGTTTCTTTCGCCGCTCGGGGCGTCACTGTGTGGCCCACGCGGCCCGCACACGCTACGCGGCGCACAGCGACGCGGCGCTCACGCTGCGGCCTGCCACGCGGCCTGCCGACGCGGCCCGCACACGACCCACCACGCGACCCGTACTCGGTCGTCCGATCGAGATCGGATGGTCCCCCGCGCATATCGCCCCGTATAAAATCCTTCTTGGCCGAAAACCCTAACCCTAAAATCATTTGCCCCCCGACCTCCTCTCTGCCTGTTTCTCTTGCGGCGGCGCCGCCCGTGTGCTGCTCGCGCTCGCGCGGCCCAGATCGCCGGCGACGAGCGGAGAGCGGGGCCCTGCCAGTCCCTTTGATTTTTCTTTGCTCTTTGACTCACTGCCGGCGGCGCGGAGGCTGCTCCTCCCGCCCGCGATCGTGGCCCGGCGGCTCGCCGGTGACGGCGTGCCCGCCCCTTTCTTTCTCGTGTGAGGCAGCGCTCGCTCGCCCGCGCGCAGCAGGGTGCCGGGGACGAGCCCTCCCATTCTTTTCCTTTTCTTTCTCTGCCTCTCCCACCATCAAACGCACGACGGCACACGGCGGAGGAGAGGAAAAAATGGCGCCCCCCATGGCCCTCTTGCTAGCGCGTGCGTCCACCCGAGGGTGGGCGCACCGCCGGCAAGTGGCTCATGTGGCGGCTCCCTTTGCTGGCAGCCGCAGCCGGTGGTGGCTCGGTGCCCCTCTATGCCGGCAGCAGCAGCCCGAGGCTCTGGCCGGTGACAGATTCTTTTCCTCTTTTCTTTGGGTAGGGTTTGGTTGCAGGGATGAACTGGTCGTTGCTATTTCGATATCTGTTTCTTTTCTACCCGAAATGGCACTAGATCTACACACTAGCAAGGCTCTGATACCAATGTAAAGTTCGCTAGATCAACTAGGTGTAGGATCTGTGACGGGAGAGAAACAGTCTGTGAACATTTACCTTCTTCCTGGAGGACGACGAACCCGTCGACATTGACATGGTGACGGTGGCGGATGGGTGAGGTAGTGGTGGCGGCGGAGCTTCCCGTCGGCACTGCATTAACCCTGATCGGTGGGTCGTCTGGTGGGGCGAGTGGCAACTCAGGGCAACCTCGTACCGAGTGCCACTGGCCCCCACCACTCTATATAGTTGAGGCGACAGGGGGCTGATGACCCACAAGTATAGGGGGTGTATCGTAGTATCTTCGATAAGTAAGAATGTCGATCCCAACGAGGAGCAGAAGGTGTTGACAAGCAGTTTTGATGAAGGATTCACTGTAAATGCTCACAGACAAGTATTCAGGGGGTTTTGATGTAACAGATGAATAAAGTACGAGTAAGTAAAGTGCGAGAGTAACAATTGCAGCGAGTGGCCCAATCCTTTTTAGCACAAAGGACAAGCCGGTTTGTTTACTTATAATGACCAAACATTCTTGAGGAGACACGGGATTTTAGTCTAGTGCTTTCGCTACATACGGCTAATTAATCTTCATTGTTTTGATAAGTGTTGTGTGGGTGAATCTATGCTAATGTACCGCCCTTCCTAGGACTAATACATACTTGTGATTATACCCCTTGCAAGCATCCGCAACTACAAGAAAGTAATTAAGATAAATCTAACCACAGCCTTAAACTCTGAGATCCTGCGATCCCTCCTGCATCGATATACCAACGGGGGCCTGGGTTTCGTCACTCCGGCAACCCCGCAATTGGCAAACGAGTACAAGATGCATTCCCCTAGGCCCATAAAGGTGAAGTGTCGTGTAGTCGACGTTCACACGACACCACTAGAAGAATAACACCACAACTTAAATATCATAACATTGAATATTACTCAACCATACTTCACTACTAACATTTAGACTTCACCCATGTCCTCAAGAACTAAACGAACTACTCACGAGACATCATATGGAACATGATCAGAGGTGATATGATAATGAATAACAATCTGAACATAAACCTTGGTTCAACGGTTTCACTCAATAGCATCAATAACAAGTAGAAATCAACACCGGGAGAGTTTCCCCTATCAAACAATCAAGATCAAACCCAAATTGCTACAGCGGTGATGAGGTGCAGCGGTGGAGACGGCGGTGATGATGATGAAGATGATGGTGATGGTGATGGAGATGATGTCCAGCTCGATGGCGGTGACGATGGCGTCGATTTCCCCCTCCGGGAGGGAATTTGTAATGTCCCAGGTTTAGAGACGATCGAGGGGTAGATTTTAGAAAGGGATGTGCATTGCATAGTAAATTCTGGGAAAATTTCGCGCTTTTAAACAAAAACTGCATCGAAGGGGGACAAGTTTCTCTCTCGACACCTTACAGGGTTAGGGTTTCAAGAGTGCGACAAACTTGTTTCTCATCTAACTAAACTAGGGTTTTGAGAAGAGAGGGGAGAGTTTGCATCAAACTAAAGTGCATGATTGAATTCTAAACTAAGTGGGATGGTTGAATTCAAACCAAAGTTGAATTTGAATTTCAAATTCAAATACTAAATAATTACCCTAAATATTTGAATTGTGAGGAAATTCACTAAGTAAATAATAAATAACACACATTATGAATAATTTAAACAATAAGACAAGCTCATTAGAGAAAACCTTGAGCTTTATTGATTAACCCACAATATACATTGTCTTTACAATATTCATAATGGAAATAAAATGAATTACAACACATTACAAGAATTGGTGAAACTGAAAAATACAAGAAA
This sequence comes from Lolium perenne, assembly GCF_019359855.2. Taxonomy (NCBI): domain Eukaryota; kingdom Viridiplantae; phylum Streptophyta; class Magnoliopsida; order Poales; family Poaceae; genus Lolium; species Lolium perenne. Next base: position 110,444,374 of record NC_067246.2, read on the forward strand.
ATGAAAAGAAAAATACAAGTAAGGACCTAGTCTAAATACTACAAGATCATCTTCACTTGATCTTGGATTTGATGAACTACATATCCATTTTGATCAATTGTTGATCCCTGCACAAAATTAAAACAAAAAGAAGTTATGCCAAGTGGCATAGCCACTTGGCAGGTTAGAAGAATAATGAAAATGAGAGGATATGGATCAGCTCTGCCGAGCTGATCATCTCTCAGCCAAGTGCAAAGTATCAGGTGCACACACACACACAGGCAGCTTACACTGCATGTGTGCATGCTGTACAACACACAAGCCAGAGAGGAGTCACCAAGGGTGGCCAGGCCAAGCTGTCGACCAGGGAGCAAAAGAAGGTTCATATAAAACCTTTTTCCACCGCCAGAACTAGCTCATTCATCGACAGGCTTCCCTGGTAAGAACACAAGAACTCAAGAACACATGAACAGCCACTGTTGTTCAGTCTGCTAACTCACCACAGCACTGAATCAAACCCACAAGATCACCAGGAGGAGCAGGGCAAGCAAATCAACCACAAGCTCAGCACTGAAGAAATCCTCTACACCAACAAACAATCTAGGAGCTGGAGTGAGGTATAAACCAAATCAACCTGAGCAAAACCAAGTTTTGCTCATAAATAAGCATACAATGCATCACAGGAGCACAGAAGGGTAGAAAACCCTGTTTGTGTCATCATCTGGCTACAAAGCCAGTTGGTGCAAGCAAATATGGGTAAAGACTCTAGGAAATCATCCTATGGGAACATCAGTCATGCAAAACAGTGCATAACTGAAGAAATCCAGCAAAAGATGAAGTCATAGACTAGCCTAGCCCACACACTTAGCACCTACAGCTAATTGACCATCAGACTTAGACAGATTACTGTCTGTTTAATTTCAACATCAAGAGTCACTGGTAATCCAATAAATGGATCAACCAGAAAACATTTGGTAAGCAAGCCAGCAAATAGGGGAGCTACCCTAGGGTAGCACATGACTACCGCCAGGGTCACCTCAAACCCTAGATCAACCACACCAACAAGCCAAATACATATATCATCACCCTGATTGGGTTCAAAGAGGGGCCAGGGTTCCCAACCACTGTGGGCATCCATCTAGCCTAATCCAAACAACTGTGATGATCATCACTGTATAGTTCACATCAATTATCCACTCCATCAATTAAAGCAACATAGATAATTGAGATTAACAAGTAAACAATAACACAGACACATGCTAATGATCCAGTGGATCACTGCAAGTGTCAGCTGATGCTTGAGTAAGCAATTGCACTGATCTGTGCCACACATATACATAGAGTCAAGTAACAGCAAGGCACAGGCAACAATTAAACCATACACTGACCAACAGTTAATGATCACATGAACACTAGAGCCTGCCATAGCATGCTAAGGCATGCTAGAGCATCACTAAGCACACAGAAGAGCACTCTGGGGCACTGGCTCTTGTAAATTTACAAGAATTGCACATTGCAAACAAGCCAGAACACCATAAATGAATACACTTGAGTAATTGGTGAGGATAGCATCAAGAACAGAGACACTGGCACTTGCATACTACAAGGATCATGCATAATGATCAAGCCAGGGACAAGATTATGCACACACAGGATATCCTAGTGACAGTAAGTATCACAGGAGCCAGCCAGTAGTCCATGAGCATCACTGGATGCTCATGAGCAATCACAGAAGGGCCACAGTATGAGTATAGCATACAACAAAAGTGCATAGAGCAAAGTAGAAGAGCAGCAGCAGCTAGCAATTCATGGCAACAGCAAAAGGCACAGCAGCATACGCATAGCAACAGCAAACACAGCAGCAGCAGCTAGTAGCGCAGTAGTAACAGCATGGCATGGCCCTCTATAAGGAGGAGCAGCCGCATCTCGAGCTAGAAGAAGAAGGAGGAGGAACAGAAGCAAGAGAGAGGGAGAACAGCACTTACAGGTGAGCAGACGAAGGACACGGCCATGGCAACCACGGCGGCACACGCCGGGCGCACGGCGGCGCCAGGCCAGGCCAAGCCAAGCCCGGACCAGCGCTGCAGCACCCAGCACCACCGCGGCGGGACCACGGAGGGCACCATAACGCCAGGGACGTCGGCGAGCGGCGAATCGCCGCGAAACCGCGCAACCCTAGTCGCAGTAGGGTTGGGGGCGAGCAGGGAGGGCCTCCAATCGCAAATCGACGCGGGCCATCTGATGCGCCGTCGAAAGGCGAGTCAGATGCGACCGATCTCACCGCCGGAGATGGCCGGAGACGGCCGGATTAATTCGGCGACGGCGGCGGCGACCACGGATCGCCAGAGCGACGGGAGAGGATTAGGGTTAGGTCGAGTGGCGCGAGGGGGTAGGCGAGTGAGCGACCGCTCGGGTCGGTTGGACCCGAGCCGGTTTAGCCCAACCCGCTGGGCCACCCTGACAGGTGGGCCCAGGGGCAAATTTGGTATTTCACAAATACCAAATAAACCAGAAACTTGGAAATTTCATAGAAATTAATTATAACTCTAAAAAAATAATTAAAAATATGAAAATAGATCAGCATCAAATTCTCTATTTAAATAAAATATCAAAGAGAAGTTTTTAAGACAAATAAGAATAAGTCCTCATTTGATGATTTAAATAATCATTTAAATCACACATACTATTTTCAATAATAAAAATAAATCCATTAATGCAAATGGATTATCAAAAACACCTTGACAACATTTCAAGGTTGTATTTTACTTGGAATGAAGCATCCCCAAATTATTCTTAGTATTAACCTCTTACATAAAATAATAACGACATCGGAAGGGGGGAACAAACCCTAAAAATGGAATCATGCATAATTGCTTCTTTAACCATTGCCCTTATCGGACAATGATGCTATTTTTTAGAACAAGAGGACAAGGGTCAGTCCACACCTTCCAACTGCAGAACTTTGCAGTGTTCAGGCAAGTTCATCACTTGCTCATGTCATTTGAGTATTTTTATCAAATTACTTGCAAAGTATTATGGTTATCACTATTGCACAAAAATCAAAACCACTACTTTCATAACTATGAATATGACTATGTGGTGGGCAATGGAACCATGGATTGTGTTGATATGGTGGAGGTTCCATTGCACGGGTTTATATCCATCTAGGATTAAACAACAAATGTCGCCAGTGATTCTTGTGCCGTAATACCCGTGTTAACCATAAGATCCGGAGTGGGACGGAGTAGTCAAAAGTGTTTCCACCTCTCGTTCATCAACGGATGAGCTTTACCGTAGACACTTGTATCCGCTGGGCAAGCGGTAGGTCGGGGAAGCCTTAAGTCCCCACGGCATAGTCCGTAGACACTTGTCGCTCGAAGTGCAAGCGGTAGGCTGGGGAAGCCTTAAGTCCCCACGGTATTGCGGTCTATGATGGGTTGCAGCTACCGGCGAAGGAGTTTGGTTCGATCCCAAACTGTCGTCGTGGTCGGGGTCCACCCGTGAGTGGGAATAATGGGACCGGCGAGGACCCAGGGTCGGGGCATGCAACAAAGGGTGGGTGTTCGAGGTAGCGGAGGAACATGATTGGCTAGACCTTATACCGGGCCTCACACCGAAGGAAGTGTGGACGGGAAAGCTGCCCGGTTGGCACCAAGGTTAAGATCTCTTATGGGTAAAGCAACACACCTCTGCAGAGTGTAAAGAACTGTGACCTGTCACTCCCTGTTCCGGGATTGAGGAACTGCGAACGCGGCCGGAAAGGAGCTCCATGAAGTTCTAGTAAACCGGTGAAGGCTGACGGACATAGCTCTTTGAAATAAAAGCAATCTCTTGAAGAAATGTTTATCAAAACTTGCATTGGTATTAGACTTTCTGGTCTAATATCGTAGCTAGTGCATTAAACACCTCTTATCTATAATGAACTTGTTGAGTACGCTCGTACTCATACCACTCTTAAATCCCCTGCTTAGATTGTCTGAATCATCTGGAGGAGGACTACAACAACAATGAAGGGGCCGAGATCATCGGCTACGAGGAACCAGACCTTTCAGGAGGAGTTGAAGGCGTAGACTATATCATAGTCTACGGATCCGGGGAGGCTTCCGGAGGAGAACAAGCCTAGAGATAGCTGATGAGTAGTAGTAGCCGGGCAGCACAAACTCTTACTATTTAGCTGCTCGATTAAATAAATGTTTAGTTTAATGAGACTATGGTATTGTAAGTTAAGTTGGGTTCGCCTCGAACCCAGGAGTTATCCTCTTAGGACCCAAGAGGAGCTCCGAGACGACTTGTGTATGTTAATTGTAATAATATGTGAATGAGTTATGGACCCTGCTATGTTCTGTTGTACTACTCTGAGGGATGTAATATTTGCGGAATGGTACTTCGTGAATGTTATATCAACGACTGGCATACTACAACATGCAGTGGTATGCAGGGTCACCACAGTTGGTATCAGAGCAAAAGCTTTGACCTTAGGTTGGAACCTAGTAAATGGGACCAAACGTTAGGAGTCAAATAGGATTAGTAAAGAATTCTCTAAAAATATGGTGTATATTCAACTGAGAATACAACAATCATATCTTTTAGTGCGATAATTCTTTATTATCTCTATTATGATGCATTATTATTAATCTTATAATCTTTCTATTTCTACAGCCAACATGGCAAGTTCACGACCGGGAAGAAACGTAAAAGTTATGGATTCCACACTGAACGAATACCAAGGAGGACTTGTGGATATCCTACGAGCCATGTTATTGGAATTTGGGTGCGATCCCCAGATTCCAGTAAAGAAGTACATGTTCTATGATGGACCGGTATTGGCCAAATGCAGGGTAGGACTGCGACTTCCCGAATCTTTGGGAATGAGCGTAGTCATGCCAGCTGGAGAAGCTAGGACAACCAACACAACCTACCATATAGCGGTTATGAGAGCCATAACCGACATACGGGAACATAAGACAAAAGAGCTTATGGATTCCGAGTTCTCCCATATTCCTCATAATCAGGAGGAAGAAGATCCCATGCTCAACCACTACAAATATGCTAAACGCAAACCCATAGTAGCGGCAAAATATATGGATAATAGCCGTAACTTCATATCATTACTCTTTCAATTGAACCATCATCTGATAGGAGCAATTGATACGATGCTTGAGGAATTTACTGCACCCAAGGAAGAGAGTAGGGGGAAAGAACCTATGGAGAATGTAGTGCACACACCAGTTTATTCAGCTGGTGAGTACATCAGCAATGATCCACTCGCACGTGAACCTACACCTGCTACACCTGGGAACTACCTGGGTAGTTCCTATGGGGGATACGAAGGAGGAGAGGAATCCGGAAACAACCAGTGTTCCGAGACTCCTATCGAGAATTCCAGGGGTTGGCGTTGGGGATCGGATACTGGAACTCATAGTACTACTGAGTATTATGATGGAGAGATGAATGATGACGCAACAACCCAGAACCAGAGCTATCCTAGTAATGAAGGAGTGGATGGAGGATATCCGACTCAAGTTGAGTCGGGTATGAGTTTTGGTAACCCTTATGGTGGGGCTACAGGAGAGTACACCCGATGGGTGGACTATGATACACTCAACGATCAGTTTGTGAATACTGATTTCTCCTTAGGATCATCATCTGATTCGGATTACAAGCCAACGGGGAGACCTTATGTTCCAGGGTCTATCAGGAGGACGACACGTTCGACCGGATGGAAGCCTGGAATGTACCGGGAGTGAAGATCGACTAGAGTCCACCAAGGGAGGCGTGGCTATAATACACAAGTACCACGTGTATTATAGTTTGTAATATTTGTATAAATTTGTACATATACTTTAATAAGTGAGTTTGCATACTCACATCGACTTGAGTATTGTAATAAGACCACTTATGTATGTATATACAGGGTATATGTTTTGTATGATTTGGATTTGCTTCTTGATTTCCATTGCGTGACTAGTTCTGTGCACAAAGTTGAGCTCAGAAAACTTGCGCATGGAGTAATTATGAGTATCATCTTGTGTTGCAGAACTAGGGGGTTATGTCGGGAACGCTAGGAGACGAGACTGAAGCACAGCGCATGGAGCGCGAAGCAAAACAAAAGGAAGAGGCTGAGGGTGCAGCCAGAGATCAGTTTCCACCACCACCACCACCCATGACGCAGCAAAACTTTATCCAGTACATGCAGCTGGTGGAGGAGCGACAGCGTGTAACGCTGGAGCAGCAGAATAAATTCTTTCAAGAGTTGCTGCAGCAGAACAGGGTGGAGAGACCTGAGAACCCGGGAGTCACATTAGCGGACTTCCAAAACACAAAGCCTATATCTTTCGCATACGCGCCCGAACCAATGGACGCGGAAGATTGGCTGATGGATACTGAGTGCAAGCTCAACACCGTTGGATGTAACGACCAAGAGAAGGTTCGTTATGCTACTCATCTGCTATGTGGACCTGCAGCATCATGGTGGGACAATATTGTAGCCGTTTACCCGGCTGGAAAGGTATTTACCTGGGAGGAGTTCGCAAGGAAGTTCAGGGAATCCAATGTCCCTGAAAGTATTGTGGAACTGAAGCGTCGAGAGTTCGAGAGTCTCGAGCAGAAGGACAAGGCAATCCTGACCTATGTCAGGGAGTTCTCAAAGCTGTCCCGGTACGCTGTTGAGGAAGTCAACACCGAGGACAAGAAGAAAAAGAGATTTCTGAGGGGGTTAAGTCCCCAGTTCAAGGTACAGCTACGGATGATGAGAGCAACGGAATTCCAAGAGTTGGTGGATGCAGCCATCACTCTTGAAGATGATTTCAAACAACTGCAAGAAGAGAAGAGGAAAAAGGCCAAGTTTGAGCCTAAGAGGTTTGTTAGTAACAAGCCTAACACCAGCTTGAGTTTCAAGCCCAGATACAACAACAACAACAACAACAGTAACTACTACGGTAGTAGGAAGAATCAAGCCTTTCAGACCGCTAATCCAATGGCCTGTCGAATCTGTGGACTTCCAGGGCATTTTGCCAAGGACTGTAGAAAGCCAAGGGTAATATGCTTTGGTTGTCGCCAGGAGGGGCACATGCTGAAGGACTGCCCCAAGAAGAATAGTGGAGGAGGTCAGTCAGGAGGAGGAGGAAACCAAGGAGGAAACACCGGAGGCAACTAGAAGAATAAGAAGCCCTTCGGCAAGCTGAACTGTACCAGTCTGGAGGAGGTGGTCAACTCTGACCAGGCGGTGGTAGGTACGCTCCAGATACTCACTCATCCTGGCAAAGTACTTTTTGATACTGGTGCAACTACATCATTCATTTCTCAACAATTCATCACCAAACATGGGATTAGTTGCACTAAGTTAGATACACCCATAACCATACTTTCTGCGGGGGGAACGATAGTAGTAACCCATGTCAAACAAAAACAAGTCATTATGATCAATAAGTGCGCGTTTGACGCGGACCTGTTCATTTTACCAATGAAGGACATTGATGTCATTCTTGGTATGAACTGGTTAGAAGCTAACGGAGCATTGATCGACTGTGTAAACAAGACGGTATCATTGAAAAGCCCCGATGGAAGCAGCATGATCTACCAAGGCGACAAACATACACAGATTGAAGTGGAGCTACAGCTGAACAGCATGAAGGAGGTGAAGTTAGAAGATATACCTGTAGTTAATGAATTCCAAGATGTGTTTCCTGCGGAACTACCTGGTATGCCACCAGATAGGGAGATAGAATTCACTATCGACCTAATCCCAGGAACAGCTCCGATTGCCAAAGCACCATATAAGATGGGGCCCAAGGAATTGAAAGAACTTAAGGAGCAATTGGATGACTTGGAACAAAAGGGATTCATTCAGGAGAGTGTTTCACCATGGGGATCACCTGTGATCTTCGTAGATAAAAGAGATGGAGGAAGAAGGATGTGCGGAGACTACAGGAATCTGAACAACGTCACAATTAAGAACAAGTATCCACTTCCAAGAATACAAGATCTATTTGATCAAGTGAGGGGCGCGGGAGTCTTTTCCAAGATTGATCTAAGATCCGGTTATCACCAGATAAAGATCAAGAAGGAAGACGTTCCGAAAACTGCCTTTGTCTCAAGGTATGGACACCATGAATACCTTGTAGTACCTTTTGGATTGACCAATGCCCCAGCAATATTCATGAATCTCATGAATAAGATCTTCATGCCATATCTAGACAAGTTTGTCATCGTATTTATCGATGATATTCTGATATACTCCAAGAACAAAGCCGAACATGCTGAACATTTGAGGTTAGTGTTGCAAACACTAAGGGAACACCAACTCTATGCCAAATTCAGCAAGTGTGAATTTTGGCTAGATCAAGTGGAATTTCTTGGTCATGTCATTAGTAAAGATGGAATCGCTGTCAACCCGAGTAAGGTAGCAGCAGTTCTAGAATGGGAAGCACCCAAGACTGTCAAGGAAATCCGAGGATTCCTAGGAATGGTAGGATACTATCGGAGATTCATTGAAGGATTCTCTAAGATAGCAGGACCTATGACAAAGTTGCTAAGGAAGAACACACCATTCATGTGGTCAGAGGAGTGTGAGAAGAGCTTTCAAACTCTAAAAGAGAAACTCACCACGGCACCGGTGTTAGCGGTTCCTGAAGTTGGCAAAGACTACACCGTGTACTGTGATGCATCCAAGCATGGATTGGGTTGCGTACTCATGCAAGATCGGAAAGTGATATCTTATGGATCGAGGCAACTCAGACCTCATGAAGTGAATTATCCAACACATGACTTGGAATTAGCAGCTGTCGTTTTTGCACTCAAAACTTGGAGACATTTTCTCTATGGAGCGAAGTGTGAGCTCTATACAGATCATAAAAGCCTCAAATATTTCTTCACTCAGAAGGAACTGATACGTCCAATTTGCATCACTATTTTATATCATAATTTGCTGTTATTCATTGATATATTTCATATTGGGACACAATACTTATGTTATTTCATCTATTTTGCATGTTTCATCATTATTGGAGGATCGAACACCGGAGCCAGGATTCTGCTGGAAAAAGCACCGTCAGAACGCAATATTTCGGAAGATCAACTCTGGAAGGAAATTATACCAAAAATCCTATTTTTCAAGATGACGAAGGAAGCCAGAAGGAGGAGCCAGGAGGAGCCAGGGTGGGCCCACACCCTAGGGCGGCGCGGCCCAGGCCCTGGCCGCGCCGGCCTATGGTCTGGGGGGGCCCACGACCCTTTTCGCCTCCTTTTCTTCGCCAAACCCTTCGTCCCGAAGACCTAAGCCACAGAGGGTACCTCGCGAAGAGTTACAGCCGCCTCTGCGGGGCGGAGAACACCAGAGAGAAAAGAGCTCTCCGGCGGGCAGGAATCCGCCGGGGAAATTCCCTCCGGGAGGGGGAAATCGACGCCATCGACACCGTCATCGAGCTGGACATCATCGCCATCACCATCATCATCATCTCCACCATCATCACCGCCGTCATCACCGCTGGACACCGCCACCGCCGTAGCAATTTGGGTTTGATCTTGATTGTTTGATAGGGGAAACTCTCCCGGTATCGATTCCTACTTGTTGTTGATGCTATTGAGTGAAACCATTGAACCAAGTTTATGTTCAGATTGTTATTCATCATCATATCACCTCTGATCATGTTCCGTATGATGTCTTGTGAGTAGTTCGTTTAGTTCTTGAGGATATGGGTGAAGTCTAAATGTTAGTAGTGAACTATGGTTGAGTAATATTCAATGGTATGATATTTAAGTTGTGGTGTTATTCTTCTAGTGGTGTCATGTGAACGTCGACTACATGACACTTCACCATTTATGGGCCTAGGGGAATGCATCTTGTACTCGTTTGCCAATTGCGGGGTTGCCGGAGTGACAGAAACCTAAACCCCCGTTGGTATATCGATGCAGGAGGGATCGCAGGATCTCAGAGTTTAAGGCTGTGGTTAGATTTAATTCTTAATTACTTTCTTGTAGTTGCGGATGCTTGCAAGGGGTATAATCACAAGTATGTATTAGTCCTAGGAAGGGCGGTACATTAGCATAGGTTCACCCACACAACACTTATCACAACAATGAAGATTATTTAGCCGTATGTAGCGAAAGCACTAGACTAAAATCCCGTGTGTCCTCGAGAACGTTTGGTCATTATAAGTAAACAAACCGGCTTGTCCTTTGTGCTAAAAAGGATTGGGCCACTCGCTGCAATTATTACTCTCGCACTTTACATACTCGTACTTTATTCAACTGTTACATCAAACCCCCCTGAATACTTGTCTGTGAGCATTTACAGTGAATCCTTCATCGAAACTGCTTGTCAACACCTTCTGCTCCTCGTTGGGATCGACATTCTTACTTATCGAAGATACTACGATACACCCCCTATACTTGTGGGTCATCAAGACTATTTTCTGGCGCCGTTGCCGGGGAGTGAAGCGCTATTGGTAAGTGGAATTGGTAAGGAAAACCTTTACTGTTGTGCTGATTTTATTTCTCGCCGCTGCTATAAGTCATTATGGAGAGATCTTCTCTTCAATTTATATTTGGGAAATCTACTACTACCGCAACGGTAGTGGATGAGGCGCCAGTGTGAGGAAGTAATACCATATAAAATACCTATGAAAATTATTGAACGTGTTATGGATAACCGCTATGAAGGGGATGGAACTGTCCATCCTGGTGATCATTTACTGTTTTTGCATGAATTATGCGGGTTATTCAAATGTGCAGGTATTGCTATGGATGAAGTGAGGAAGAAACTATTCTCTTTGTCGCTGTCAGGTAAAGCGGCGCATTGGTATAAATTACTGGATAATGGGGATTCTCTTGAATGGAATGATATTGTGCCCCGGTTTTATTCTAAGTTCTATCCTCCAAGTGAAATTCATAAGGATCGGAATCGCATATATAATTTTTGGCCTCATGATGGAGAGAGTATTGCCCAAGCTTGGGGGAGATTGAAGTCTTTAATGCTCAAATGCCCCATTCATGAGCTTCCTGGTAATGTTATTATTGATAATTTCTATGCAAGACTTTCTTTTCAAGACAAGACCTTGCTGGATACTTCTTGTTCTGGATCATTTACACGCAACAAAGAAGAGTTTAAAAGGGACCTTCTTGATCGGATCCAAGAAAATACTGAAGGATGGGAGAACGACAAGGATAGAGAATCAGGTATAATTTATGATTATAAATGCATTGAAGCTTTTATGGATACTGATAAATTTCGTAATATGAGTGCTATATATGGTCTTGATTCTCAAGTTGCTGTAAATCTTTATAAAGCTTTTGCCTCTCATTATGAATTGCCAAAGAAGAATTTTGATAAGTATCATGAACCGTATAAAGATAAAATTGATTCATCTATTAATAAATGCATTGTAGTTGAAACTGTTGATCGTGTTATTCCTGAAGCTTATATTGAAAAAACTCCTTTCCCTGCTAAAATGAAAGAGTACTCTGTTATAAATAGTGCGGTTCATAAAAGTGAAAAGAAACCTGTAGAACCAGAAGAACAAATAAAAGTTGAACCTGCTGTTGCAATAGTTAAAGATCTTGTGACTGAAAATGTGGAGGATGGTCATATTATTTTCTGTGAAGATGCTTCTAATATTGTTTCACATCCTAATAAACCCAAACAAGCTAGTGTTCCTATGATATCTGTTAAAATTGGTGATCATTGTTATTATGGATTATGTGATATTGGTGCAAGTGTTAGTGCTATTCCGTATGAGCTTTACACGGAGATTATGCACGAAATTGATTCTTGTGAACTTGAAGATATTGATGTGGTTATTCAGCTGGCTAATAGAGAAACTATTTCTCCAATTGGTATTGTTCGAGATGTGGAAGTTTTATGCGGTAAGATTAAATATCCTGCTGACTTTTTGGTACTTGGTTCTGCTGCTAGTGATTATTGTCCTATTATTTTTGGTAGACCTTTTCTAAATACTTGTGGAGCTATTATAGATTGCAAGAAAGAGAAAATTTTGACTAAATTTGCTGGTGAATCTTATGAGTTTAACTTCTCTAAATTTACTAAAACTCCTTATAAAGCTGATTTGCCTAGTAATGATTTTAAAATGGAGCAATGTGCATCTATTGTTCTTGTTCCTAATAATCCTTTGCAGCAACATTTGGAGGATAGCGAGAGCGAAATTTTTAGGAAAGAAAGAGATGAGCTTGAGGAAATTTTTCTTCGCCAACCTATTCTCGTGCATGATTTACCGGTGGAAGATTTGGGTACAACACCGCCACCAAAGGAAGATCCTGTTTTTGATTTAAAGCCTTTACCTGATAATCTTAAATATGCTCATATTGATGATAAGAAAATATATCCTGTTATTATTAGTTCTAAGCTTTCAGAGATTGAGGAAGAAAGGTTATTGGAAATATTGAAGAAGCATCGAGGCGCTATTGGCTACACTCTTGATGATTTGAAGGGGATTTCTCCGTCTATATGCCAACATGCTATTAATATGGAAGATGATGCAAAGCACTGTTGTTGAACCTCAGCGTCGTCTAATTCCGAAGATGAAGGAAGTGGTAAGGAATGAGGTATTACGACTTCTTGAAGCTGGTATTATATATCCTATTGCTGATAGTAGATGGGTTAGTCCTGTGCATTGCGTTCCCAAGAAAGGAGGTATGACTGTTGTGCCTAATGATAATGATGAGCTCATTCCTCAAAGAGTAGTTGTAGGGTATAGAATGTGCATTGATTTTCGAAAAGTTAATAAAGTTACTAAGAAAGATCATTACCCTTTACCATTTATTGATCAAATGCTAGAAAGATTGTCTAAAAATACTCATTTTTGCTTTCTTGATGGTTATTCTCGGGTTTTCACAAATTGTCGTTAAAGCTAAAGATCAAGAGAAAACCACCTTTACTTGTCCTTATGGAACTTATGCTTATAGACGCATGCCTTTTGGTTTATGTAATGCTCCTGCTACTTTTCAAAGATGCATGTCTGCTATTTTTCATGGTTTTTGTGAAAGTATTGTAGAAGTATTCATGGATGATTTTTCCGTCTATGGGAATTCTTTTGATAGTTGCTTGCGAAACCTTGATAAAGTTTTGCAGAGATGTGAAGAAACTAACCTTGTTCTTAATTGGGAGAAATGCCACTTTATGGTTAATGAATGAATTGTATTGGGACATAAAATTTCTGAGAGAGGTATTGAAGTTGATAGAGCTAAAGTTGAAGCAATTGAGAAGATGCCCTATCCGAGGGATGTTAAAGGTATTCGTAGTGTTCTTGGTCATGCTGGGTTTTATAGGAGATTTATTAAAGATTTCTCCAAGATTTCAAAGCCTCTTACTAATCTTCTTCAAAAAGATGTACCATTTGTTTTTGATGATGATTGTAAGGAAGCTTTTGAAACTCTTAAGAAAGCCTTAACAACTGCTCCTATAGTTGAACCTCCTGATTGGAACTTACCATTTGAAATTATGTGTGATGCTAGTGATTTTACTGTAGGCGCTGTTCTTGGACAGCGAGTAGATAAAAAACTGAATGTTATTCATTATGCTAGTAAAACTCTTGATGCTGCTCAAAGAAATTATGCTACAACTGAAAAGGAATTATTAGCTGTAGTCTTTGCTTGTGATAAATTTAGATCTTATATTGTTGATTCAAAAGTTACTATTCATACTGATCATGCTGCAATTAGATACCTAATGACAAAGAAAGATGCTAAGCCGAGGCTTATTAGATGGGTACTTCTTTTGCAAGAATTTGATCTACATATTGTAGATAGGAAAGGTGCTGATAATCCTGTTGCTGATAATTTGTCTAGATGGGAAAATATTGCTTATGATCCTGTTCTCGTTAATGATAGTTTTCCAAATGAACAATTGGCTGTAATAAAGGTGAGCTCACGAGACAGTCCTTGGTATGCTGATTATGCTAACTTTATTGTTTCCAAGTACTTGCCTCCAACCTTTTCAGCTCAAAGAAAGGAGGAAATTCTTTTATGACTTGAGGCATTATTTCTGGGATGACCCACACTTATATAAAGAAGGAGTGGATGGTATTATGCGAAGATGTGTTCCTGAGTATGAACAACAAGAAATATTGAGTAAATGTCATGGTAGTGCTTATGGAGGACATCACGTTGGAGAAAGAACCGCGCAAAAGGTTTTACAATCAGGTTTTTATTGGCCAACTCTCTTCAAAGATGCGAGAAAGTTTATTTTATCTTGTGATGAATGCCAAAGGGTTGGTAATATCTCCAGACGCAATGAAATGCCTATGAATTATACTCTTGTTATTGAACCGTTTGATTGTTGGGGATTTGACTTCATGGGACCTTTTCCGTCTTCAGAAGGTAACACTCATATACTTGTTGCTGTTGATTATGTTACTAAATGGGTGGAAGCTATACCTACAAAAAGTGCTGATGGTGAGACCTCTTTAAGAATGCTCTTAGATATTATTTTTCCTAGATTTGGAGTACCTAGATATATTATGACTGATGGAGGTTCTCATTTTATTCATGGAGGTTTTAGAAAAACTCTTGCTAAGTATGGTATTAATCATAGAATTGCTTCGCTTATCATCCTCAAACTAGTGGTCAAGTAGAATTATCAAATAGAGAGATTAAATCTATTTTGGGAAAGACCGTTAATAAAACTAGAAAGAATTGGGCTAGTAAATTGAAGGATGCACTTTGGGCTTATAGAACTGCTTATAAAAATCCCATGGGAATGTCACCTTATAAAATGGTTTATGGGAAAGCTTGTCATTTACCTCTAGAACTAGAGCACAAAGCTTATTGGGCTGTTAGAGAATTAAATAAAGATCCTAAACTTGCCGGTGATAAGAGGTTGTTGCAATTGAGTTCTCTAGATGAATGGAGAAGTGAAGCATATGAAAATGCTAAACTCTTTAAAGAGAAAGTTAAAAAATGGCATGATAGGAGGATTATCAAAAGAGAATTTAATATTGGGGATAAAGTCCTATTGTATCGGTCTCGTCTCGCATTCTTTGCAGGAAATTACTCTCGAAATGGGAAGGACCATATGTTGTCGAGGAGGTGTATCGTTCAGAGCAATCAAAATTAGCTCTCTCCAAGGCAATGCTACGCAAGTGGTGAATGGACAAAGACTCAAGCATTATATCTCGGGTGATTCTTATAATGTTGATGTTGATATTATTCAAGTGGAAACACCGGAGGCCTACATCAAAGGGCAAATTGACAGTCCGCCAGAACTCGACTTCGAATAGGTAACAGTACTGGTAATGAAAAGTACGCAATTTACTTTCCGAACTATATTTTTGCTGTTTTTGGAAAATATGAGAAATTACGAGTTCGAAACGGAGTGGAAAGGACGCACGAGGGGGTGCCACCATAGGGCGGCGCGCCTGACCTGGGCCCGCGCCGGCCTATGGTTTGGCCGCCTGTCGCCCCTTTCCGACTACGGTTCGATCTGGTGCTTTCCTTTTGACGAGAAAAATTTTGCTATATAATCCCCGGACCCTGGAGGTCCGTATATCGTTTTCTCGACGTGTTTTGTTTCGAGCTGTTTCTGCCAGGATCTGTTTTCGGTTTAGAAGCACCATGGCCTCCAACAACAAGGGCAAGGGGCTTTTGGAGGAAGAGAAGGAGGTGCCATCAAGACAAGAGCAGCAAGCCGGAGGAAGCAAGCAAATCTTGGTGGGATCTGTTGACACTCGACGTTCTTTTTCTCATAACCCGCTCTTAGCCTCGACTCTTTCCGCTCTTAGCCTCGACTCTTTCCCCATGATGGAAGAAGTCATACGGATTACCGATGAGTTTTGTGATCAATATCGGGCTCTACGAAGAGAAGTGGAGATACTCCAGGAGGAGAATTGCCGTCTCCGAAGAATGATTGAATACCACTCGATTCGCGTCACAAGGTCGTCATCGCCAACTTTGGATAACAATGAATCTCTTCGAATCTTAGTGCAGAATTGTCAAGCTGAGAAACTGAAGACGAAGGAGCTTATTAAGAAGCTCGGGAGGAGTTCATCACCATCATCGCCAAAGGAGTAATTCATCATCGGTATTGGCATCCCCTTGGTTTGTTCCAAGCTTGGGGGAGTGCCGCGGTATCACATTATCACTACCTTTTACTTTTATTGTCAAGTAGTATCATATCATGAGTAGGGAAGTTATCATATAAGATGGGTTGCGTTTGGAAGTATCTCTCCTTTAGTTGGTTATCTATGTATCCCTTGGTGTGAGTTATCGTTATGGAATATTAATGAGAAGTCTTATCATTTACATATTGCACATCTTATTTTAGTTTGCAATCTCTACTATATGATTCACCTTGTTGTTAGTATTGGTATCACTTTGGGAGCATTGAATAAATCTATTTGGTTTTGGCAAACTTAGCATTGGTCAATAGCAACAACACTTTGAGGTTTAAATAGAAAAGAGAAATACATGTAGATGTTTCATTGTCTTTCTTGTTAGCTCATAGCTTATTATTCTGAAGTTAAAATTGTTTGTACTTACAAGGAAGATGCATGATTGTTTCTATCACATGTATATTTGTTTGTTTCCCTCGACTCTTATGCTTGCTAATTAACCTTGCTAGCCAAAGACCTGTACTGAGAGGGAATACTTCTCGTGCATCCAAACCTTAACCCAAACCTATGCCATTTGTGTCCACCATACCTACCTACTACATGGTATTTGCTGCCATTCCAAGTAAATACTTCATGTGCTACCTTTAAACAATTCAAAACTTAGTATCTCTTATTTGTGTCAATGTTTCATAGCTCATGAGGAAGTATGTGGTGTTTTATCTTTCAATCTTGTTGGGCAACTTCCACCAATGGACTAGTGGCTTCACCCGCTTATCCAATAATTTTGCAAAAAGAGCTGGCAATGGGATTCCCGGTCCCAAATTGATTAAACTAAATAGACACTCCTCCATGGTATGTGATTGATGGACGGCACCCGAAGGATTCGGTTAGCCATGGCTTGTGTAAGCAAAGGTTGGGGGGAGTGTCATCATCATAATAAAGCTAAAATAAAAAGGCACTCCTTCATGGTATGAGATTGTTGGTGTGCACCCGAGGATTCGGTTAGCCATGGTTTGTGAAAGAAAGGTTGGCGGAGTGCCACACAAAATGAAAATAATATGGGAGCCGCTCTTAGGAGGTTGTCCGGCAAGGGGGTTAGAGTACCCGCTACCGGTCGTTGACAACAACAAACACCTCTCAAAATGTTACTTTTATTCTCTTTATATGATTGCAAAAATTGAAAAAGCTCTAGCACATGATTTAATCCTCGCTTCCCTCTGCGAAGGGCCTGTCTTTTTACTTTATGTTGAGTCAAGAAACCTATTTCCCTCCATCTCAAGCAAGCATTTGAGTAGTTGTGATCAAACCATTATATTGTGATTTGCTACATCATGTCTTTTATTCTTCTTTGTTTAGTACAAGTTTTATCTGAATGAATATAGCTTTGCAAGTTATCAATGATCATGAGAAAACCATTATGATTGAGTATGCAAGTTGTGCCTTATAAACTTTAACATGGGAGCGCTGCTCAATGAGATATAATCTGTTAATTGTTCTCTGACCAAGAACGAAGTTTGCCATCACCAATTATGATTTCTTATGCACCTTTACTTGTGATTACCTTATACTTGTTTCAATATGAGTTATAAGAGATTGTTTACTATAATGTCCTGTGTGAATGAATATGATGCTTCTTGTCCGTATTTTATTCATCGACTCTTCACTCCATAAACATGTGGTCATGTCTATCGAGCTCAGTTTCGCTTGGGGACAAGCGAAGTCTAAGCTTGGGGGGAGTTGATACGTCCAATTTGCATCACTATTTTATATCATAATTTGCTGTTATTCATTGATATATTTCATATTGGGACACAATACTTATGTTATTTCATCTATTTTTCATGTTTCATCATTATTGGAGGATCGAACACCGGAGCCGTGGATTCTCGCTGGAAAAAGCACCGTAAGACCGCAATATTTCGGAAGATCAACTCTGGAAGGAAATTATACCAAAAATCCTATTTTTCAAGATGACGAAGGAAGCCAGAAGGAGGAGCCAGGAGGAGCCAGGGTGGGCCCACACCCTAGGGCGGCGCGGCCCAGGCCCTTGCCGCGCCGGCCTATGGTCTGGGGGGCCCACGACCCTTTTCGCCTCCTTTTCTTCGCCAAACCCTTCGTCCCGAAGACCTAAGCCACAGAGGGTACCTCGCGAAGAGTTACAGCCGCCTCTGCGGGGCGGAGAACACCAGAGAGAACAGAGCTCTCCGGCGGGCAGGAACTGGGAAATTCCCTCTCCGGGAGGGGGAAATCGACGCCATCGACACCGTCATCGAGCTGGACATCATCGCCATCACCATCATCATCATCTCCACCATCATCACCGCCGTCATCACCGCTGGACACCGCCACCGCCGTAGCAATTTGGGTTTGATCTTGATTGTTTGATAGGGGAAACTCTCCCGGTATCGATTCCTACTTGTTGTTGATGCTATTGAGTGAAACCATTGAACCAAGTTTATGTTCAGATTGTTATTCATCATCATATCACCTCTGATCATGTTCCGTATGATGTCTTGTGAGTAGTTCGTCTAGTTCTTGAGGACATGGGTGAAGTCTAAATGTTAGTAGTGAACTATGGTTGAGTAATATTCAATGGTATGATATTTAAGTTGTGGTGTTATTCTTCTAGTGGTGTCATGTGAACGTCGACTACATGACACTTCACCATTTATGGGCCTAGGGGAATGCATCTTGTACTCGTTTGCCAATTGCGGGGTTGCCGGAGTGACAGAAACCTAAACCCCCGTTGGTATATCGATGCAGGAGGGATCGCAGGATCTCAGAGTTTAAGGCTGTGGTTAGATTTAATTCTTAATTACTTTCTTGTAGTTGCGGATGCTTGCAAGGGGTATAATCACAAGTATGTATTAGTCCTAGGAAGGGCGGTACATTAGCATAGGTTCACCCACACAACACTTATCACAACAATGAAGATTATTTAGCCGTATGTAGCGAAAGCACTAGACTAAAATCCCGTGTGTCCTCGAGAACGTTTGGTCATTATAAGTAAACAAACCGGCTTGTCCTTTGTGCTAAAAAGGATTGGGCCACTCGCTGCAATTATTACTCTCGCACTTTACATACTCGTACTTTATTCAACTGTTACATCAAACCCCCCTGAATACTTGTCTGTGAGCATTTATAGTGAATCCTTCATCGAAACTGCTTGTCAACACCTTCTGCTCCTCGTTGGGATCGACATTCTTACTTATCGAAGATACTACGATACACCCCCTATACTTGTGGGTCATCAGGAACTCAACATGAGACAGAAAAGATGGCTAGAATTGATCAAGGATTATGATCTGACAATCAATTACACACCAGGGAAGGCTAATGTTGTAGCAGACGCCCTGAGTAGGAAGAGTACTGGAGGAGTTGAACAAGAAATATCACCGGAGTTGAGGAAGGAAATAAGTCAAGCCCAAATACAACTTTGGGAGAAGGAAGCCCATGAAGGATTATCGGCGTTGCAAGTAGCCGATGAGTTGAATGTCAACCTGAAGAATGAGATAATGATGGGTCAGCTGGACGATCCATTCATCATGGAGGAGATGAGAAGAATAGATGAGGGAAGACCATCAGAATTTCACCGAGGAGAATCTGGATCCTTATGGTTCCAGAAAAGAATTTGCGTTCCGGATATTGCTGAAATTAAGGAAGTAATACTCCGGGAAGCTCATCAAACACCATATTCCATACATCCGGGAAGTACAAAGATGTACATGGACTTAAAGGAACTATTCTGGTGGAATAACATGAAGAGGGAGATAGCCCAATATGTGGCAGAATGCCATACCTGCCAGCGAGTGAAGGCTGAACACCAGAGTCCGGCAGGGAAGTTACAACCTTTACCTATTCCAGAGTGGAAATGGGAGGAAATAGGGATGGATTTCATCACCGGACTACCCATGACCAATAAAAAGAAGGACATGATATGGGTAATCGTGGACCAGTTGACGAAAAGTGCACACTTCTTAGCGGTAAACCAGCAAGATAAAGGAGAGAAACTTATCGATCTTTACATTAAAGAGATCGTGAGTAAGCATGGAGTGCCAAAGAAGATAGTATCGGATCGAGGATCCGTGTTCACATCAGCATTCTGGAAGCAACTTCACGAAGCTTTAGGATCCAAATTGGATTATAGTACCGCTTATCATCCTCAGACCGGTGGACAAACCGAGAGAACCAACCAGATTCTAGAAGATATGCTTAGGGCTTGTGCCCTAGACTTCGGAGGATCGTGGGAAGAACACTTACCACTAGCAGAGTTTTCATACAATAATAGCTATCAAAGCAGCATCAAGATGGCACCATTTGAAGCTCTGTATGGAAGGAAGTGTAGATCACCAATATGTTGGTATGAAGCCGGAGCAAGCAAAGAGTTCAACCCTGATTATGTCAAGGAAAAACAACAAATCATTGACATTATCAGAGACAGGCTCAAGATAGCTCAAAGTCGGCAAAAGAGTTACGCCGATCAGAAGAGAAGGACATGGGAGCCACAAGTTGGAGACATGGTTTATCTTAAGGTAAGCCCGATGAAAGGACTCCAGAGGTTTGGAGTAAAAGGAAAACTCAGTCCTAGGTATATAGGACCTTTCAAGATACTGAGTCAAAATCGAGGTTTAGCTTTTGAATTGGATCTACCGGGAAGGTTAGCTCAAGTTCATAATGTATTCCATGTGTCACAACTTCGAAAATGTTTGAAGACCCCAGATGAACCAATATCACATGATGAGCTCGAGTTACAACCAGACTTGACGTATATCGAGAAGCCAGCCAAGATTCTCGAGGAAAGCTGGAAACAACTCAGAAATAAGGCGATCAAGTATTGCAAGATACAATGGAAGCATCATCCCGGGAGGGAGGCCACCTGGGAAAAAGAGGAAGACCTGAGGAAAACATACCCCGAGCTGTTCAGGTATTACAACCACAACTTCGGGACAAAGTTTTCTTTAAGGGGGAAAGGCTGTAATGTCCCAGGTTTAGAGACGATCGAGGGGTAGATTTTAGAAAGGGATGTGCATTGCATAGTAAATTCTGGGAAAATTTCGCGCTTTTAAACAAAAACTGCATCGAAGGGGGACAAGTTTCTCTCTCGACACCTTACAGGGTTAGGGTTTCGAGAGTGCGACAAACTTGTTTCTCATCTAACTAAACTAGGGTTTTGAGAAGAGAGGGGAGAGTTTGCATCAAACTAAAGTGCATGATTGAATTCTAAACTAAGTGGCATGGTTGAATTCAAACCAAAGTTGAATTTGAATTTCAAATTCAAATACTAAATAATTACCCTAAATATTTGAATTGTGAGGAAATTCACTAAGTAAATAATAAATAACACACATTATGAATAATTTAAACAATAAGACAAGCTCATTAGAGAAAACCTTGAGCTTTATTGATTAACCCACAATATACATTGTCTTTACAATATTCATAATGGAAATAAAATGAATTACAACACATTACAAGAATTGGTGAAACTGAAAAATACAAGAAAATGAAAAGAAAAATACAAGTAAGGACCTAGTCTAAATACTACAAGATCATCTTCACTTGATCTTGGATTTGATGAACTACATATCCATTTTGATCAATTGTTGATCCCTGCACAAAATTAAAACAAAAAGAAGTTATGCCAAGTGGCATAGCCACTTGGCAGGTTAGAAGAATAATGAAAATGAGAGGATATGGATCAGCTCTGCCGAGCTGATCATCTCTCAGCCAAGTGCAAAGTATCAGGTGCACACACACACACAGGCAGCTTACACTGCATGTGTGCATGCTGTACAACACACAAGCCAGAGAGGAGTCACCAAGGGTGGCCAGGCCAAGCTGTCGACCAGGGAGCAAAAGAAGGTTCATATAAAACCTTTTTCCACCGCCAGAACTAGCTCATTCATCGACAGGCTTCCCTGGTAAGAACACAAGAACTCAAGAACACATGAACAGCCACTGTTGTTCAGTCTGCTAACTCACCACAGCACTGAATCAAACCCACAAGATCACCAGGAGGAGCAGGGCAAGCAAATCAACCACAAGCTCAGCACTGAAGAAATCCTCTACACCAACAAACAATCTAGGAGCTGGAGTGAGGTATAAACCAAATCAACCTGAGCAAAACCAAGTTTTGCTCATAAATAAGCATACAATGCATCACAGGAGCACAGAAGG
The DNA here is from genome assembly GCF_019359855.2 of Lolium perenne. Lineage (NCBI taxonomy): Eukaryota > Viridiplantae > Streptophyta > Magnoliopsida > Poales > Poaceae > Lolium > Lolium perenne. The sequence goes on from NC_067246.2 coordinate 110,466,591, forward strand.
GTAGAAAACCCTGTTTGTGTCATCATCTGGCTACAAAGCCAGTTGGTGCAAGCAAATATGGGTAAAGACTCTAGGAAATCATCCTATGGGAACATCAGTCATGCAAAACAAAGGTTGCATAATCGAAGAAATCCAGCAAAAGATGAAGTCATAGACTAGCCTAGCCCACACACTTAGCACCTACAGCTAATGGACCATCAGACTTAGACAGATTACTGTCTGTTTAATTTCAACATCAAGAGTCACTGGTAATCCAATAAATGGATCAACCAGAAAACATTTGGTAAGCAAGCCAGCAAATAGGGGAGCTACCCTAGGGCAGCACATGACTACTGCCAGGGTCACCTCAAACCCTAGATCAACCACACCAACAAGCCAAATACATATATCATCACCCTGATTGGGTTCAAAGAGGGGCCAGGGTTCCCAACCACTGTGGGCATCCATCTAGCCTAATCCAAACAACTGTGATGATCATCACTGTATAGTTCACATCAATTATCCACTCCATCAATTAAAGCAACATAGATAATTGAGATTAACAAGTAAACAATAACACAGACACATGCTAATGATCCAGTGGATCACTGCAAGTGTCAGCTGATGCTTGAGTAAGCAATTGCACTGATCTGTGCCACACATATACATAGAGTCAAGTAACAGCAAGGCACAGGCAACAATTAAACCATACACTGACCAACAGTTAATGATCACATGAACACTAGAGCCTGCCATAGCATGCTAAGGCATGCTAGAGCATCACTAAGCACACAGAAGAGCACTCTGGGGCACTGGCTCTTGTAAATTTACAAGAATTGCACATTGCAAACAAGCCAGAACACCATAAATGAATACACTTGAGTAATTGGTGAGGATAGCATCAAGAACAGAGACACTGGCACTTGCATACTACAAGGATCATGCATAATGATCAAGCCAGGGACAAGATTATGCACACACAGGATATCCTAGTGACAGTAAGTATCACAGGAGCCAGCCAGTAGTCCATGAGCATCACTGGATGCTCATGAGCAATCACAGAAGGGCCACAGTATGAGTATAGCATACAACAAAAGTGCATAGATCAAAGTAGAAGAGCAGCAGCAGCTAGCAATTCATGGCAACAAAGAAAAGGCACAAAGAAGATACGCATAGCAACAAGAAACACAAAGAAGAAGCAGCCTAGTAGCGCAAAGAGTAACAGCATGGCATGGCCCTCTATAAGGAGGAGCAGCCGCATCTCGAGCTAGAAGAAGAAGGAGGAGGAACAGAAGCAAGAGAGAGGGAGAACAGCACTTACAGGTGAGCAGACGAAGGACACGGCCATGGCAACCACGGCGGCACACGCCGGGCGCACGGCGGCACCAGGCCAGGCCAAGCCAAGCCCGGACCAGCGCTGCAGCACCCAGCACCACCGCGGCGGGACCACGGAGGGCACCATAACGCCAGGGACGTCAGCGAGCGGCGAATCGCCGCGAAACCGCGCAACCCTAGTCGCAGTAGGGTTGGGGGCGAGCAGGGAGGGCCTCCAATCGCAAATCGACGCGGGCCATCTGATGCGCCGTCGAAAGGCGAGTCAGATGCGACCGATCTCACCGCCGGAGATGGCCGGAGACGGCCGGATTAATTCGGCGACGGCGGCGGCGACCACGGATCGCCAGAGCGACGGGAGAGGATTAGGGTTAGGTCGAGTGGCGCGAGGGGGTAGGCGAGTGAGCGACCGCTCGGGTCGGTTGGACCCGAGCCGGTTTAGCCCAACCCGCTGGGCCACCCTGACAGGTGGGCCCAGGGGCAAATTTGGTATTTCACAAATACCAAATAAACCAGAAACTTGGAAATTTCATAGAAATTAATTATAACTCTAAAAAAATAATTAAAAATATGAAAATAGATCAGCATCAAATTCTCTATTTAAATAAAATATCAAAGAGAAGTTTTTAAGACAAATAAGAATAAGTCCTCATTTGATGATTTAAATAATCATTTAAATCACACATACTATTTTCAATAATAAAAATAAATCCATTAATGCAAATGGATTATCAAAAACACCTTGACAACATTTCAAGGTTGTATTTTACTTGGAATGAAGCATCCCCAAATTATTCTTAGTATTAACCTCTTACATAAAATAATAACGACATCGGAAGGGGGGAACAAACCCTAAAAATGGAATCATGCATAATTGCTTCTTTAACCATTGCCCTTATCGGACAATGATGCTATTTTTCAGAACAAGAGGACAAGGGTCAGTCCACACCTTCCAACTGTAGAACTTTGCAGTGTTCAGGCAAGTTCATCACTTGCTCATGTCATTTGAGTATTTTTATCAAATTACTTGCAAAGTATTATGGTTATCACTATTGCACAAAAATCAAAACCACTACTTTCATAACTATGAATATGACTATGTGGTGGGCAATGGAACCATGGATTGTGTTGATATGGTGGAGGTTCCATTGCACGGGTTTATATCCATCTAGGATTAAACAACAAATGTCGCCAGTGATTCTTGTGCCGTAATACCCGTGTTAACCATAAGATCCGGAGTGGGACGGAGTAGTCAAAAGTGTTTCCACCTCTCGTTCATCAACGGATGCGCTTTACCGTAGACACTTGTATCTGTCAGGGCAAGCGGTAGGCTGGGGAAGCCTTAAGTCCCCACGGCATAGTCCGTAGACACTTGTCGCTCGAAGTGCAAGCGGTAGGCTGGGGAAGCCTTAAGTCCCCACGGTATTGCGGTCTATGATGGGTTGCAGCTACCGGCGAAGGAGTTTGGTTCGATCCCAAACTGTCGTCGTGGTCGGGGTCCACCCGTGAGTGGGAATAATGGGACCGGCGAGGACCCAGGGTCGGGGCATGCAACAAAGGGTGGGTGTTCGAGGTAGCGGAGGAACATGATTGGCTAGACCTTATACCGGGCCTCACACCGAAGGAAGTGTGGACGGGAAAGCTGCCCGGTTGGCACCAAGGTTAAGATCTCTTATGGGTAAAGCAACACACCTCTGCAGAGTGTAAAGAATCGTGACTGTCACTCCTCGTTCCGGATTGAGGAACTGCGAACGCGGCCGGAAAGGAGCTCCATGAAGTTCTAGTAAACCGGTGAAGGCTGACGGACATAGCTCTTTGAAATAAAAGCAATCTCTTGAAGAAATGTTTATCAAAACTTGCATTGGTATTAGACTTTCTGGTCTAATATCGTAGCTAGTGCATTAAACACCTCTTATCTATAATGAACTTGTTGAGTACGCTCGTACTCATACCACTCTTAAATCCCCTGCTTAGATTGTCTGAATCATCTGGAGGAGGACTACAACAACAATGAAGGGGCCGAGATCATCGGCTACGAGGAACCAGACCTTTCAGGAGGAGTTGAAGGCGTAGACTATATCATAGTCTACGGATCCGGGGAGGCTTCCGGAGGAGAACAAGCCTAGAGATAGCTGATGAGTAGTAGTAGCCGAGCAGCACAAACTCTTACTATTTAGCTGCTCGATTAAATAAATGTTTAGTTTAATGAGACTATGGTATTGTAAGTTAAGTTGGGTTCGCCTCGAACCCAGGAGTTATCCTCTTAGGACCCAAGAGGAGCTCCGAGACGACTTGTGTATGTTAATTGTAATAATATGTGAATGAGTTATGGACCCTGCTATGTTCTGTTGTACTACTCTGAGGGATGTAATATTTGCGGAATGGTACTTCGTGAATGTTATATCAACGACTGGCATACTACAACATGCAGTGGTATGCAGGGTCACCACAGAATTTCCCCGGCGGATTCCTGCCCGCCGGAGAGCTCTTTTCTCTCTGGTGTTCTCCGCCCCGCAGAGGCGGTTGTGGCTCTTCGCGACGTACCCCTCTGGCTTAGGTTTTCGGGACGAAGGCATACGCGAAGAAAAGGAGGCGAGAGGGGGCTGTGGGCCCCCTCCTCACAGGGCGGCGCGGCCAGGGCAGGGCCCGCGCCGGCCTGTGAGGGGGGCCCATGGCGGCCCTCCTCAGCTCCCCCTTCTGGCTCCCTTCGTCATCTAGAAAATTAGGAGTTTTCGTGTAATTCCCGTCAATTGTTGATCTTCCAAAATATTGCGTTCTGACGATGCTTTTTCCAGCAGAATCCTGGCTCCGGTGCGCGATCCTCCAATAATCATGAAACATGCAAAATAGATGAAATAACATAAGTATTATCTCCAAATATGAAATATATCAATGAATAACAGCAAATTATGATATAAAATAGTGATGCAAATTGGACGTATCAACTCCCCCCAAGCTTAGACTTCGCTTGTCCCCAAGCGAAACTGAACTCGGTAAACAGGACCACATGTTTATGGAGTGAAGAGTCGATAAATAAAATACGGACAAGAAGCATCATATTCATTCACACAAGACATTCTAGTAAACAACTTCCTCATATAATTCAACTTGAAACAAGTATAAGGTAATCACAAATAAAGGTGCATAAGAAATCATAGTTGGTGATGGCAAACTTCGTTCTTGGTCAGAGAACAGTTAACAGATTACACTTATCTATTGAGCAGCGCTCTCATATTAAAGCTTATGTGGCTCATCTTGCATACTCAATCATAATGATCATTGATAACTTTCAAAGCTATATTCATTCAGATAAAACTTGTACTAAACAAGGAAGAATAAAATACATGATGAAGCAAATCACAATATAAAAGTTTGATCACAAAAACTCAAATGCTTGCTTGAGATGGAGGGAAATAGGTGTACTGACTCAACATAAAGTAAAAGACAGGCCCTTTGCAGAGGGAAGCAGGGATTAAATCATGTGCTAGAGCTTTTTCAGTTTTGAAATCATATAAAGAGAATAAAAGTAAAGTTTTGAGAGGTGTTTGTTGTTGTCAACGAATGGTAGCGGGTACTCTAACCCCCTTGCCAAACAGACCTCCAAAGAGCAGCTCCCATGAAGGACGTTATCTCTACCAGCAAGGTAGATCATCCCTCTTCTCTTTTGTTTATACATGTACTTTAGTTTATTTAGGGATGACACTCCCCCCAACCTTTGCTTACACAAGCCATGGCTAACCGAATCCTCGGGTGCCTTCCAACAATCTCATACCATGGAGGAGTGTCTATTGCAAAATTAAGTTGCCTACTGATGAATCAGAGCAAAACATGTGAAGAGAATTATTAATGAAAGTTGATTAATTTGGGGCTGGGAACCCCGTTGCCAGCTCTTATTGCAAAATTATAGGATAAGTGGGTGAAGCCACTAGTCCATTAGTGGAGGCTGCCTAACAAGACTGAAAGATAAAACACCACATACTTCCTCATGAGCTATAAAACATTGGCACAAATAAGAAGTAATAAATTTTGAATTGTTTTAAAGGTAGCACATGAAGTATTTACTTGGAATGGCAGGAAATACCACATAATAGGTAGTTATAGTGGACACACATGGCATGGGTTTTGGTTTAAAGGTTTGGATGCACGAGAAGCATTCCCTCTCAGTACAGGTCTTTGGCTAGCAAGGTTAATTAGCAAGCATAAGAGTTGAGGGAAACAAACGAATATACATGTGATAGACATAATCATGCATCTTTCTTGCAAGCACAAACAATTTTAACTTCAGAATAATAAGCTATGAGCTAACAAGAAAGGAAGACACTGAAACAACTATATGTATTTCTCTTTTCTACTTAAACCTCAAGGTGTTGTTGCTATTGACCAATGCTAAGTTTGCCAAAACCAAATAGATTTACTCAATGCTCCCAAAGTGGTACCAATACTAAAATCAAGATCAATCATATAATAGAAATTGCACACTAAAATAAGGTGTGCAATATGTAAATGATAAGACTTCTCATTAATATTTCATATCGATAACTCACCCCAAGGGATACATAGACAACCAACTAAAGGAGAGATACTTCCTAACTGCAACCCATCTTATATAATAACTTCCCTACTCATGATATGACACTACTTGATAGTAAAAAGTAAAAGGTAGTGATGATGTGATACCGCGACACTCCCCCAAGCTTGGAACAAACCAAGGGGATGCCAATACCGATGATGAATTACTCCTTCGGTGGTGATGGTGATGGTCCGTTCCTGCGATCCTTAAGGATATCCTTCAGCTTCAGCTTCTCAATTTGGCAATTCTGCACTAAGACTCGAAGAGATTCATTGTTATCTGAAAGTGGCGGTGGCAGCCTTGTGGTAGGAATTGAGTAATACTCCAGCATTCTGCGAAGTCGGTTGTTCTCCTCAAGAAGAATCTCCACTTCCCTTCTCAGCGCACGGTATTGATCACAAAACTCATCGGTAACCTGTAGTGCCTCTTCCACACAAGGGAAAGAGTCGAGGCTAAGAGCAGGCGGTAGAGGTCCTGATACGTCCCCGACGTATCCATAATTTCTGTCGTTCCATGCTTGTTTTATGACAATACTTACATGTTTTGCTTGCACTTTATGATGTTTTTATGCGTTTTCCGGAACTAACCTATTAACGAGATGCCACAGTGCCAGTTCCTGTTTTCTGCTGTTTTTGGTTCCAGAAAGGCTGTTCGGGCAATATTCTCGGAATTGGACGAAATCAACGCCAAACCTCCTATTTTTCCCGGAAGGCTCCAGAACACCGAAGAAGAGTCGGAGGAGAGCCAGGGGGGCCCCACACCACCTAGCCGCGCGGGCCAGGCCCTGGCCGCGCCGGCCTAGGGTGAGGCCACCCTGTCGACCCCCCTGCGCCGCCTCTTCGCCTATAAAATCCCTTTCGACCTAAAAACACAAGCATCAATTGACGAAACTCCGAGAAAGACTCCGGGGCGCCGCCGCCATCGCGAAACTCCAATTCGGGGACAACTCTGTTCCGGCACCCTGCCGGAACGGGGAAGTGCCCCCGGAAGCCATCTCCATTAACGCCACCGCCTCCATCATGCTCCGTGAGTAGTTCCCCCATGGACTACGGGTTCTAGCAGTAGCTATGTCGGTATACTCTCCCCCATGTACTTCAATACAATGGTCTCATGAGCTGCCTTACATGATTGAGATTCATCTGATGTAATCGGTGTTGTGTTTGTTGGGATCCGATGGATGATACATTATGATTAGTCTATCTATAAAGTTTGTGAAGTTATTGTTGCTGCAATCTTGTTATGCTTAATGCTTGTCACTAGGGCCCGAGTGGCATGATCTTAGATTTAAGCTCTATATTGTTGCTTAGATTGTATCTACAAGTTGTATGCACATGTCACTGTCCGGAACCAATGGCCCCGAAGTGGCAAGAATCGGGACAACCGGAGGGGATGGTAGTGATGTGAGGATCACATGTTTTCACGGTGTGTTAATGCTTTGCTCCGGTACTCTATTAAAAGGAGTACCTTAATATCCAGTAGTTTCCCTTGAGGCCCGGCTGCCACCGGCTGGTAGGACAAAAGATGTTGTGCAAGTTTCTCATTGTGAGCACGTATGACTATATACGGAAAACATGCCTACATAATTAATAAGCCTGATGTTCTATCTTAATGCTTTGATTCCTATCAATTGCCCAACTGTAATTTGTTCACCCAACACTTGTTACTTATTGGAGAGTTACCACTAGTGTAGATCGCTGGGAACCCCGGTCCATCTCTCATCATTATATACTCGTTCTATATGTCATTGGAAGTAGTATCAACTATCTTCTCGTGCCATCGCTCTCATATTGCTATTACTGCTGCTGTGTTACTGTTACTACTGCTCTCATATTACTGTTACTTTCACATCACCCCTGTTGCTAGTGCTTTTCCAGGTGCAGCTGAATTGACAACTCAGTTGTTAAGGCTTATAAGTATTCTTTACCTCCCCTTGTGTCGAATCAATAAATTTGGGTTATACTACCCTCGAAGACTATCGCGATCCCCTATACTTGTGGGTTATCAAGACTGTTTTCTGGCACCGTTGCCGGGGAGGCATAGCTCTACTCATAAGTTCACCTGGGGAGTACACTCTACCTCTCTCTCTGTTTTATTTTATTTTGTTTTGCTTAGTTTACTTTTGTCTAGTTTATTTTTGCTTAGTTTATTTCTGTCTAGTATTAGTTTGCGTAGTTTACTTTTGCTTAGTTTATTTTTGTCTTGTTTTATTTGTCTCATATACCCAAAAATCCATAAAAATTTGAAAAACCGAAAAATTAAAAAACTGCTGTTATGGGAGAACCAACAACCTACTTGGAGCTTATAGAATGTTATAATAATTATAGAAAATCAAGAGCTGGTGAAGTAATGAGTGCTATGATAGAAAAAGTGAATACAATTGCTAAAATCTTGCTTAAACGCCATGATATAAACTGTTGCTCTCAACAGGATACTAAACATCTTAAATTTCAATGTGGCTTTAGTGAGGAATTTTTAATTAAGAACTATAATCGGAATTGCTATATTCATTATGGGTTCGAAGAGGTAGAACAATTTGTCGTGTTTATGGGAGCCTCTGAGATCGAATCCTTCATGGTTGAGAATTATGAAACTTGTGTTGTTTGTAAGGACCTTAAAGATTATGTCTCTTCTATCCTTAATTGTTGCATAGAATGCTTCGGTAATAATCCTTATATCATTGATTATAAAGAGAGACACATTAATGCACAAGAATGCACTCACAATTTGCAGGAACCGGTGGAAGAAGAATTTGATGAACCTGAAAGCTCATTGGATGAAAAAGAGGAGGAAATTGATGAACTTGAAAGCTCATTGGATGAAAAAGAAGAGGAGAGCGACGAACAAAAGGAGGAAGAATGGATTAGCTACCCATGCCAACCTTCTAATGAGAGTAACTCTTTATCCCTTACACTATTTGATTGTCCTCCATGCTTACCGGAAGAGGTTGAATGTTATGTTCCTGTGGATTCTCTTGAAATATTCCCTATGAGTAAAACTTCTGAGAATAATTATGCTACTGTTATATATGATAATCCATGCTACTTTGATAAATCTTATGATAATGCTTTGTTTGTGTCTGATGTCGAAATGCATGGTACTAAAGAATTTTGCTTAGCAAATGTTTATGATAAGGCTTTAGATGATGGTCCTATGTTACTTGATAATATTAATTGTACTACTAATGAAAATGGGATTGGAGAGTTCATGACTTTATCTAGGAGTCCCATATCTCTTGAGATTGATCAACTACCTTGTTATATTATTAATAAAAGTAAGTTTGAAAGTTTTAATTCCACTATTCTTGAACTTGATAAAAATTATGTGTTTGGAAATCATGGAAAGTATGATGCATGTGATAGTTATATTGTTGAGTTTGTTCATGAAGCTACTGAAAATTATTATGAGAGAGGAAAATATGGTTGTAGAAATTTGTATGGTACTAAAACACCTCTCTATGTGCTGAAATTTTTGAAGTTACACTTGTTCTATCTTCCTATGCTTGTTACTTTGCTTTTCATGAACTTGTTTATTTACAAGATTCCTATGCATAGGAAGCATGTTAGGCTTAAATGTGTTTTGAATTTGCCTCTTGATGCTCTCTTTTGCTTCAAATACTATTTCTTGCGAGTGCATCATCAAAACTGCTGAGCCCATCTTAATGGCTATAAAGAAAGCAACTTCTTGGGAGATAACCCATGTGTTATTTTGCTACAGTACTTTGTCTTATATTTGTGTCTTGGAAGTTGTTTACTACTGTAGCAACCTCTCCTTATCTTAGTTTTGTGTTTTGTTGCGCCAAGTGAAGCCTCTAATCGAAGGTTGATACTATATTTGGATTTCTGCGCAGAAACAGATTTCTATCTGTCACGAATCTTGGTCCAATTCTCTGTAGGAAACTCAGAAAATTATGCCAATTTACGTGCGTGTTCCTCAGATATGTACGCAACTTTCATTAGTTTTGAGTTTTCTGATTTGAGCAACGGAAGTATTTTATTAAAATTCGTCTTTACTGGCTGTTCTGTTTTGGCAGATTCTGTCTCTGTTTTTTGCATTGTCTCTTGTGGACTTTAAGCGAGCTTTTCTAGACGTAGAGAGCTGTAGCTAATGTTTTATTGAGTTCTTGCAATGTGCCACTACAGGACCAAGGTGGATTCAAATTTTTTGAGTACTAACCCCTCTAATGAAGTTTATGAGAAGTTTGGTGTGAAGGAAGTTTTCAAGGGTCAAGAGAGGAGGATGATATATGATCAAGAAGAGTGAAAAGTCTAAGCTTGGGGATGCCCCCGTGGTGCATCCCTGCATATTTCAAGAAGACTCAAGCGTCTAAGCTTGGGGATGCCCAAGGCATCCCCTTCTTCATCAACTTATCAGGTTCCTCCCCTGAAACTATATTTTTATTCGGTCACATCATATGTGTTTCACTTGGAGCGTCTGTATGTTTTATTTTTGTTTTGTTTGAATAAGATCGGATCCTAGCAATCCTTGTTTGGGAGAGAGACACGCTCCACTTTTTCATATGAACACTTGTTCTTCGTTTTACTTTTAATGTTCAATGATAAAAGTTGGAAGCTACAATACTTATTGTTTGGTTGGAAAAAGAAAATGCCCCATATGTCTTGGATAATTTGACACTTGGCAATTGTTTTGAGCTCTCAAGTAGATCATAAGTTTTTGCATGTAGTTTAAACCTATTAGTGGAGAACTACCGTAAAGCTTGTTAAAATTGGTTTGCATAATTGATCTCTCTTAAGGTCTAGATATTTTCTGGTAAAAGTGTTTGAGCAACAAGGAAGACAGTGTAGAGTATTATAAAGCTTGCGATATGTTCTTATGTAAGTTTTGCTGTACCGGTTCATACTTGTGTTTGCTTCAAATAACCTTGCTAGCCTAAGCCTTGTATCGAGAGGGAATACTTCTCATGCATCCAAAATCCTTGAGCCAACCACTATGCCAATTGTGTCCACTATACCTACCTACTATGTGGTATTTCCTGCCATTCCAAAGTAAATTGCTTGAGTGCTACCTTTAAACAATTCAAAATTTATCACCTCTGATTTGTGTCAATGTTTTATAGCTCATGAGGAAGTATGTGGTGTTTAGCTTTCAACCTTGTCATTTACTTTTGACGGACTCTCATATGGACTAGTGGCTTCACCCGCTTATCCAATAATTTTGCAAAAAGAGCTGGCAATGGGATTCCCAGTCCCAAATTAATTAACAAAAATAGACACTCCTCCATGGTTTGTGATTGTTGGACGGCACCCGAAGGATTCGGTTAGCCATGGCTTGTGTAAGCAAAGGTTGGGGGGAGTGTCATCATCATAATAAAACTAAAATAAAAAGGCACTCCTTCATGGTATGAGATTGTTGGCAGGCACCCGAGGATTCGGTTAGCCATGGTTTGAGAAAGAAAGGTTGGAAGGAGTGCCACCCAAAAATAAAATAAAATGGGAGCCGCTCTTAAAAGTCCGGTTGGCGAGGTAGTTAGTGTACCCATTACCATTCGTTGACAACAACAAACACCTCTCAAAATTTTACTTTTTATGCTCTCTATATGTTTTCAAAACCAAAGCTCTAGCACAAATATAGCAATCGATGCTTTCCCCTTTGAAGGACCATTCTTTTACTTTTAATGTTGAGTCAGTTCACCTATTTCTCTCCACCTCAAGAAGCAAACACTTGTGTTAACTGTGCATTGATTCTTACATACTTGCATATTTGCATTCATCATATTACTTTGTGTTGACAATTATCCATGAGATATGCATGTTGAAAGTTGAAAGCAACCGCTGAAACTTATATCTTCCTTTGTGTTGCTTCGATGCCTTTACTTTGAATTTATTGCTTTATGAGTTAACTCTTATGCAAGAATTTTGATGCTTGCCTTGAAAGTACTCTTCATGAAAAGTTTTGCTATATGTTATCTACTTGTTAGCAACTATAGATCATTGCCTTGAGTCACTTCATTCATTTCATATGCTTTGTAATAGTATGATCAAGGTTATGTAAGTAGCATGTCACTACAGAAATTATTCTTTTTATCGTTTACTGCTCGGGACGAGCAGGAACTAAGCTTGGGGATGCCGATACGTCCCCGACGTATCCATAATTTCTGCTGCTCCATGCTTGTTTTATGACAATACTTACATGTTTTGCTTGCACTTTATGATGTTTTTATGCGTTTCCTAGGAACTAACCTATTAACGAGATGCCACGGTGCCGGTTCTGTTTTCTCGCCGTTTTTGGTTCCGGAAAGGCTGTTCGGGCAATATTCTCTAATTGGACGAAATCAACGCCAAACCTCCTATTTTTCCCGGAAGGCTCCAGAACACCGAAGAAGAGTCGGAGGAGAGCCAGGGGGGCCCCACACCACCTAGCCGCGCGGGCCAGGCCCTGGCCGCGCCGGCCTAGGGTGAGGCCACCCTGTCGACCCCCCTGCGCCGCCTCTTCGCCTATAAAATCCCTTTCGACCTAAAAACACAGTACCAATTGACGAAACTCCAGAAAGACTCCAGGGGCGCCGCCGCCATCGCGAAACTCCAATTCGGGGGACAGAACTCTGTTCCGGCACCCTGCCGGAACGGGGAAGTGCCCCCGGAAGCCATCTCCATTAACGCCACCGCCTCCATCATGCTCCGTGAGTAGTTCCCCCATGGACTACGGGTTCTAGCAGTAGCTATGTCGGTATACTCTCCCCCATGTACTTCAATACAATGGTCTCATGAGCTGCCTTACATGATTGAGATTCATCTGATGTAATCGGTGTTGTGTTTGTTGGGATCCGATGGATGATACATTATGATTAGTCTATCTATAAAGTTTGTGAAGTTATTGTTGCTGCAATCTTGTTATGCTTAATGCTTGTCACTAGGGCCCGAGTGGCATGATCTTAGATTTAAGCTCTATATTGTTGCTTAGATTGTATCTACAAGTTGTATGCACATGTCACTGTCCGGAACCAATGGCCCCGAAGTGGCAAGAATCGAGACAACCGGAGGGGATGGTAGTGATGTGAGGATCACATGTTTTCACGGTGTGTTAATGCTTTGCTCCGGTACTCTATTAAAAGGAGTACCTTAATATCCAGTAGTTTCCCTTGAGGCCCGGCTGCCACCGGCTGGTAGGACAAAAGATGTTGTGCAAGTTTCTCATTGTGAGCACGTATGACTATATACGGAAAACATGCCTACATAATTAATAAGCCTGATGTTCTATCTTAATGCTTTGATTCCTATCAATTGCCCAACTGTAATTTGTTCACCCAACACTTGTTACTTATTGGAGAGTTACCACTAGTGTAGATCGCTGGGAACCCCGGTCCATCTCTCATCATTATATACTCGTTCTATATGTCATTGGAAGTAGTATCAACTATCTTCTCGTGCCATCGCTCTCATATTGCTATTACTGCTGCTGTGTTACTGTTACTACTGCTCTCATATTACTGTTACTTTCACATCACCCCTGTTGCTAGTGCTTTTCCAGGTGCAGCTGAATTGACAACTCAGTTGTTAAGGCTTATAAGTATTCTTTACCTCCCCTTGTGTCGAATCAATAAATTTGGGTTATACTATCCTCGAAGACTATCGCGATCCCCTATACTTGTGGGTTATCAGGTCCCTGCAAGTTATGAGAAAAAGAACGTCCAGTGTTAATCGATCCCACCAATATTGGCTTACTCCTCATAGTTTGTCGCTTCCTTTTTTATTGATAACGTCTCCTCCACTTCCTCTTTGAATTCTTCTTTCAGCTTGAAACCTTGAATATCTTCCTCCATAGGCTCCTTGTCTTTGTTGTTGGAGACCATGGTGCTTCTAGGTCAAAAATAGATCCTGGCAGAAACAGCTCGAAACAAAACACGTCGAGAAAACGATATACGGACCTCCAGGGGTCCGGGGGATTATATAGCAGGAATTTTTATGACAAACGGAAAGTACCAGGTCGAACCAGAGTCGGAAAGGGGCGACGAGGCGGCCAGCTCATAGGGCAGCGCGGGCCAAGGCCTGGCCGCGCCGGCCTATGGGGGCACGCCCTCGTGCGCCTCCTCCACTCCGTTTCGATCTCGTAATTTTTCATATTTTCCAAAAACAGCAAAAACAATGTTCGGAAAGTAAATCGCGAACTTTTTATTACCTGTACTGTTACCTATTCAAAGTCGGATTCTGCAGGACTGTCAACTTGACTTTTGATGAAAGCTTCCGGTGTTTCCACTCGAATAACATCAACATCTACATTATAAGAATCACCTGAGATATAATGCTTGAGTCTTTGTCCATTCACCACTTGCGTGGCATTGCCTTGGAGAGAACTAATTTTAATTGCTCCTGAACGATACACCTCATCAATGACATATGGTCCTTCCCATTTCGAGAGCAACTTCCCTGCAAAGAATCTGAGACGAGACCGATACAATAGGACTTTATCCCCAACATTAAATTCTCTTTTGATAATTCTTCTATCATGCCATTTCTTAACTTTCTCTTTAAAGAGTTTAGCATTTTCATAAGCTTCACTTCTCCATTCATCTAGAGAACTTAATTGCAACAACCTCTTATCACCGGCTAGTTTAGGATCTTTGTTTAGTTCCCTAACAGCCCAATAAGCTTTGTGCTCTAATTCTAAAGGTAAATGACAAGCTTTTCCATAAACCATTTTATAGGGCGACATACCCATAGGATTTTTATAAGCAGTTCTATAAGCCCATAGTGCGTCTTTCAATTTAATAGCCCAGTTCTTTCTAGTTTTATTGACAGTCTTTTGCAAGATAGATTTAATCTCTCTATTTGATAATTCTACTTGCCCACTAGTTTGAGGATGATAAGCAGAAGCAATTCTATGATTAATAGCATATTTAGCAAGAGTTTTTCTAAAACCACCATGAATAAAATGAGAACCTCCATCTGTCATAATATATCTAGGAACTCCAAATCTAGGAAAAATAATATCTAAAAGCATTCTTAAAGAGGTCTCACCATCAGCACTTTTTGTAGGTATGGCTTCCACCCATTTAGTAACATAATCAACAGCAACAAGTATATGAGTGTTACCTTCTGAAGAGGGAAAAGGTCCCATGAAGTCAAATCCCCAACAATCAAACGGTTCAATAACAAGAGTATAATTCATAGGCATTTCATTGCGTCTGGAGATATTACCAACCCTTTGACATTCATCACAAGATAAAATAAACTTTCTTGCATCTTTGAAGAGAGTTGGCCAATAAAAACCTGATTGTAGAACCTTTTGTGCAGTTCTATCTCCGGCGTGATGTCCTCCATAAGCACTACCATGACATTTACTCAATATTTCTTGTTGTTCATATTCGGGAACACACCTTCGCAGAATACCATCCACTCCTTCTTTATATAAGTGTGGGTCATCCCAAAAATAATGCCTCAAGTCATAAAAGAATTTCCTCCTCTGCTGAGCTGAAAAGGTTGGAGGCAAGTACTTGGAAACAATAAAGTTAGCATAATCAGCATACCAAGGGCTATCTCGCGAATTCACCTTTATTACAGCCAATTGTTCATTTGGAAAACTATCATTAACAAGAACAGGATCATAAGCAATATTTTCCAATCTAGACAAATTATCAGCAACAGGATTATCAGCACCTTTCCTATCTACAATATGTAAATCAAATTCTTGCAAAAGAAGTACCCATCTAATAAGCCTCGGCTTAGCATCTTTCTTTGTCATAAGGTATCTAATTGCAGCATGATCAGTATGAATAGTAACTTTTGAATCAACAATATATGATCTAAATTTATCACAAGCAAAGACTACAGCTAACAATTCTTTTTCAGTAGTAGCATAATTTCTTTGAGCAGCATCAAGAGTTTTACTAGCATAATGAATAACATTCAGTTTTTTATCTACTCGCTGTCCAAGAACAGCGCCTACAGCAAAATCACTGGCATCACACATAATTTCAAATGGTAAATTCCAATCAGGAGGTTCAACTATAGGGGCAGTTGTTAAGGCTTTCTTTAGAGTTTCAAAAGCTTCCTTACAATCATCATCAAAAACAAAAGGTACGTCTTTTTGAAGAAGATTAGTAAGAGGCTTTGAAATCTTAGAGAAGTCTTTAATAAACCTCCTATAAAACCCAGCATGACCAAGAACACTACGAATACCTTTAACATCCCTAGGATAGGGCATCTTCTTAATTGCTTCAACTTTAGCTCTATCAACTTCAATACCTCTCTCAGAAATTTTATGTCCCAATACAATTCCTTCATTAACCATAAAGTGGCATTTCTCCCAATTAAGGAGAAGGTTAGTTTCTTCACATCTCTGCAAAACTTTATCAAGGTTTCGCAAGCAACTATCAAAAGAATTCCCATAGACAGAAAAATCATCCATGAATACCTCTACAATACTCTCACAAAAGCCATGAAAAATAGCAGACATGCATCTTTGAAAAGTAGCAGGAGCATTACATAAACCAAAAGGCATACGCCTATAAGCATAAGTTCCATAGGGACAAGTGAAAGTGGTTTTCTCTTGATCTTTAGTTTTAACAGCAATTTGTGAAAACCCAGAATAACCATCAAGAAAGCAAAAATGAGTATTTTTAGATAGCCTTTCTAACATTTGATCAATAAATGGTAAAGGGTAATGATCTTTCTTAGTAACCTTATTAACTTTTCGATAATCAATGCATATTCTATAACCTACAACTACTCTTTGAGGTATGAGCTCATCATTATCATTAGGCACAACAGTCATTCCTCCTTTCCTAGGAACACAATGCACAGGACTAACCCATCTACTATCAGCAATAGGATATATAATACCAGCTTCAAGGAGTCTTAATACCTCATTTCTTACCACATCCTTCATCTTAGGAATTAGACGACGCTGAGGTTCAACAACAGGCTTCGCATCATCTTCCATATTAATGGCGTGTTGGCAAATAGAGGGAGAAATCCCCTTCAAGTCATCAAGAGTGTAGCCAATAGCACCTCGGTGTTTCTTCAACATTTCCAATAACCTTTCTTCTTCAAACTCTGAAAGCTTAGAACTAATAATAACAGGATATATTTTCTTATCATCAATATGAGCATATTTAAGATTATCAGGCAATGGTTTTAAATCAAAGACATGATCTTCCTTTGGTGGTGGTGTTGTACCCAAGTCTTCCACCGGTAAATCATGCTTAAGAATAGGTTGACGCAGGAAAATTTCATCAAGCTCATTTCTTTCTTCCCTAAAAACTTCACTCTCACTATTCTCCAAATGTTGCTGCAAAGGATTATTAGGAGCAAGAGCAATAGATGCACACTGTTCAACTTTAAAATCACTATTAGGCGAATCAACTTTATAAGGAGTTTTGGTAAATTTAGAGAAGTTAAACTCATAAGATTCACCAGCAAATTTAGTCAAAATTTTCTCTTTCTTGCAATCTATAATAGCTCCACATGTATTCAGAAAAGGTCTACCAAAAATGATAGGACAATATTTACTAGCAGCAAAACCAAGTACCAAAAAGTCAGCAGGATATTTAATCTTACCACATAGAACTTCCACATCTCGAATAATACCAATTGGAGAGATAGTTTCTCTATTAGCCAGCCGAATAACCACATCAATATCTTCAAGTTCACAAGAGCCAATTTCGTGCATAATCTCCGTGTAAAGCTCATAAGGAATAGCACTAATACTTGCACCAATATCACATAATCCATAATAACAATGATCACCAATTCTAACAGATAGCATAGGAACACTAGCTTTCCTAGACTTATTAGGATGCGAAACAATATTAGAAGCATTTTAACAGAAAATAATATGACCATCTTCTACATTTTCAGTCACAAGATCTTTAACAATTGCGACAGCAGGTTCAACTTTTATTTGTTCTTCAGGTTCTATAGGTTTCTTTTCACTTTTATGAACCGCACTATTTATAACAGAGTACTCCTTCATTTTAGCAGGGAAAGGAGTTTTTTCAATATAAGCTTCAGGAATAACATGATCAACAGTTTCAACTACAACACATTTATTTATAGATGAATCAATTTTATCTTTATACGGTTCATGATACTTATCAAAGTTCTTCTTAGGCAATTCATAATGAGAAGCAAAAGCTTTATAAAGATTTGCAAAGCAACTTGAGAATCAAGACCATAAGTAGCACTCATATTACGAAATTTATCAAGATCCATAAAAGCTTCAATGCATTTTAATCATAAATTATACCTGATTCTCTATCCTTGTCGTTCTCCCAACCTTCGCATTTTCTTGGATCCGATTAAGAAGGTCCCTTTTAAACTCTTCCTTGTTGCGTGTAAATGATCCGTAACAAGAAGTATCCAAAGAAGGTCTTGTCTTGAAAAGAAAGTCTTGCATAGAAATTATCAATAATAATATTACCAGGAAGCTCATGAATGGGGCATTTGAGCATTAAAGACTTCAATCTCCCCCAAGCTTGGGCAATACTCTCTCCTTCATGAGGCCAAAAATTATATATGCGATTCCGATCTTTGTGAATCTCACTTGGAGGATAGAACTTAGAATAAAACCGGGGCACAATATCATTCCATTCAAGAGAATCCCCATTATCCAGTAATTTATACCAATGCGCCGCTTTACCAGACAGCGATACAGAGAATAGTTTCTTCCTCACTTCATCCATAGCAATACCTGCACACTTGAATAAACCGCATAATTCATGTAAGAACAGTAAATGATCTCCAGTGGTGGACAGCTCCATCCCCCGTATAACGGTTACCCACTACACGTTCAATAATTTTCATAGGTATTTTGTATGGTAATTCTTCCTTACCTGCGCCTCATCCACTACCTTTGCGGTAGTAGTAGATTTCCCAAATAAACACTCAAGAGAAGATCTCTCCATAATGAGTTATACCAAAGAAAGAAATAAAATCAGCACAAACAGTAGAAATTTCCCTTACCAATTCCACTTACCAATAGCGCTTCACTCCCCGGCAACGGCGCCAGAAAATAGTCTTGATGACCCACAAGTATAGGGGGTGTATCGTAGTATCTTCGATAAGTAAGAATGTCGATCCCAACGAGGAGCAGAAGGTGTTGACAAGCAATTTTGATGAAGGATTCACTGTAAATGCTCACAGACAAGTATTCAGGGGGTTTTGATGTAACAGATGAATAAAGTACGAGTAAGTAAAGTGCGAGAGTAACAATTGCAGCGAGTGGCCCAATCCTTTTTAGCACAAAGGACAAGCCGGTTTGTTTACTTATAATGACCAAACGTTCTTGAGGACACACGGGATTTTAGTCTAGTGCTTTCGCTACATACGGCTAATTAATCTTCATTGTTTCGATAAGTGTTGTGTGGGTGAACCTATGCTAATGTACCGCCCTTCCTAGGACTAATACATACTTGTGATTATACCCCTTGCAAGCATCCGCAACTACAAGAAAGTAATTAAGATAAATCTAACCACAGCCTTAAAGTCTGAGATCCTGCGATCCCTCCTGCATCGATATACCAACGGGGGCTCAGGTTTCTGTCACTCCGGCAACCCCGCAATTGGCAAACGAGTACAAGATGCATTCCCCTAGGCCCATAAAGGCGAAGTGTCGTGTAGTCGACGTTCACACGACACCACTAGAAGAATAACACCACAACTTAAATATCATAACATTGAATATTACTCAACCATACTTCACTACTAACATTTAGACTTCACCCATGTCCTCAAGAACTAAACGAAATACTCACGAGACATCATATGGAACATGATCAGAGGTGATATGATAATGAATAACAATCTGAACATAAACCTTGGTTCAACGGTTTCACTCAATAGCATCAGTAACAAGTAGAAATCAACACCGGGAGAGTTTCCCCTATCAAACAATCAAGATCAAACCCAAATTGCTACAGCGGTGACGAGGTGCAGCGGTGGAGACGGCGGTGATGATGATGAAGATGATGGTGATGGTGATGGTGATGGAGATGATGTCCAGCTCGATGGCGGTGACGATGGCGTCGATTTCCCCCTCCGGGAGGGAATTTCCCCGGCGGATTCCTGCCCGCCGGAGAGCTCTTTTCTCTCTGGTGTTCTCCGCCCCGCAGAGGCGGCTGTGGCTCTTCGCGACGTACCCCTCTGGCTTAGGTTTTCGGGACGAAGGCATACGCGAAGAAAAGGAGGCGAGAGGGGGCTGTGGGCCCCCTGCTCACAGGGCGGCGCGGCCAGGGCAGGGCCCGCGCCGGCCTGTGAGGGGGGCCCATGGCGGCCCTCCTCAGCTCCCCCTTCTGGCTCCCTTCGTCATCTGGAAAATTAGGAGTTTTCGTGTAATTCCCGTCAATTGTTGATCTTCCGAAATATTGCGTTCTGACGATGCTTTTTCCAGCAGAATCCTGGCTCCGGTGCGCGATCCTCCAATAATCATGAAACATGCAAAATAGATGAAATAACATAAGTATTATCTCCAAATATGAAATATATCAATGAATAACAGCAAATTATGATATAAAATAGTGATGCAAATTGGACGTATCAGGGGCCACCAACCAGCGAACGGTTGGGCGCCCCCAATCAGGGCGCGGACGAGATCAAGGGGTCGTGCCAGAGCCATTGGGCTCTGGTGCGGTGGAGATCAATCCTAACACAATGTACCCCGATTCCACCCCCACCTTGGGGATGAGGAACTCAACATGCGTTGCAGTAATTCCTTTGACTTCCTCATCAAAAAGGGAGCCTTAGGCACAGAAATGCTCACCCCGGCCTCCGAGCACCTGAAAATTTTCTTCAGGTACTCCCGTTTACGGTGATCTTCTCCTCTCCAAGGAATGCAACAGCAAGAAGCATGTGCCTGAACCCTTCCCAGAGCCACGCGGGGCACCAAGACCTTCGGCAGACGCCACCATCGCCTGGAGGCGCTTCAGATCGGTGAGGAGCATCATATCCTTGGCTTAGCGATCCACAACTTGACAGTATCGCAAGCACCTAGCCCGCTCTCCCACAGGAAAGCGATATTGGGCTCTACGACGAGGCAAAGCTGTCGCTGGTAAGTGAGACGAGGCGAGCAACCTCATAACTCGATAAGCCGAGGCCGGTGAGCCCGGCGACAATTGGGGCCAGGGTTTTCTCCACGCCGACGCAGAGGAGCTCAGGGTCCTTGGCGACGATGGATGCGACGTCGGCGGTGGAGAGGCCGAGAAAGGTGAGTACGACGTCTGGATTGGTGCGGGACTTGAGGTGGGAGAGCTTCGCAGAGGCTTTGAGAGCCTGGGCTCAGGTGAGGCTGCAGGTGGCGACGAGGTGCTCCTCGACGGCGAAGCCGGGGCCAGGGGGAAATGGCAGCTGCGGGCGCGGCGACGGAGAGGAGGCGGTGGAGAGATGCGATGGGAGAGGCAGAGGGAGAACCGGAGAAGAGAGGAGATGGGTGATGAACTAATGATGCACGCCTGGAGTCGCAGCATTGCGGCGGCGGTCGGTGCTGCGAAACTCGTGTTTTGGTTGATGACAAGTGGCCTAGCATGTCAGTCACTCTCCCAGTGCCACATACATCACTCTACGTAAGGCATCTTCAGTAGCCTGATGCATTTGGGACGGCAAAATTGACCGCTCGTTTGCGTCGGCATGCGGACGCGAAAATGCCCTTCGAACCACGGCTATCTGTTTACGTCGACCCGAGCATGCGAAAATAGCCTTCGGGCCACGGGCTAGCCGCAAACGCTGCGACTGGCTTCCCTGAGGTGCACCTCGACTGGCTCCCGGCGAGAAACTCCATGAACTTGTCTGGGAGCCTCATCCTGCCGAGAGGGTCCTTCATGATGTGGACGCCAAACTCGAAGTGCATGGCGTACGGGCACTCCCAGTCTGCAGGAAAGGGACCTCGCGACGGTGATGGCTAGCGTGCATGCATGGTAGATCCATCACGACCGCCCTTACCCTGCCACGACGGCCTCGGCCCTAGCACCCGCCATGTAGCTCCTAGGGAGAAGGTGGGTGGCGGTTCTACGGTTGGGGATTCGAGAGGTGGCTAGTGTTGTGTGAGGGAATGGCACCTCAATTTATTTGCCGGAGGTAGCCGATCAGGCGGTGGCGCACATTTACCCATGCGCATTTACCCATCGCTAGGCCTGGAGAACCTGGATCAGTGCACTATGCTCCATTAGTTTTACCTGCAAAACGCAGGAGCGAGGCCGTCAATACTGCGATGCTGCATAGAAGATGAAGCAGACTGGGTCGCTTCCTGACAGGCAGGAAGGAGAGGTCACGCGCATCCCATGTGTTTTGACCCTAAAGGATCGTGTTTGGGTCCCGCGGTTAGACCGGACATTTTACGTCGAGCCGCTGATTTAGGATGCAGACTCATTTATCGACCGTGAGTTTCCTCAACTTAATTGGACAAAAAAGAAGAAACGTAAGAGATTCCCTAAAAAAAACGTGAAAGCACGAAAGTACTGGGAGGCGGAGGCGTGAGGAAACAGAGTGCGTTAACCGCTCGTATCCTGCCTTCTCTGTCGACCCCTCCCCAGGCGCCGGCGGCGACCTATCTTCATCACGGGCGACCGGATTCAAGCCGCATCGTGAGTCCCAGTCCCTGGTCCAGTGGTCCTATTCCTCCTCTCCTAGGCACGCATGGGCATGGTGCCCTTGCCATTTTCCTCCAGATCTGAGCTTGTTTCTTCTCGCATGCAGTAGACGCAGCCCCTAGATGACACCATGACTCCTTTTCTCTTCGCGCTTGATTTTTCTTGTGTTGGGGGTTTGCTTGATCGTTTCACTACGGTTAATATGATCTACCAGTCTATGGTTCTGTATTATAGCTCGAGGTAGATTTTTTATACAATAATAAGAAATTTTTGAGCTGAAAAATGTATGTTACTGTACTAGTCAGGCCAGATGCTACCGGCGGATTAATGCATGCAACCTATTTCGCATGTCTATGGATTGTTCTTCTTGTTGTGTAGGAATGTATTAAATAGATGAGTACCTTATCCAATAAATTACTAACCTAAGTATTTTTTTTTTTTTGAAAAACAGCGGAGCTTTACACGGTTGCATTTCCATTCTAAACCAAACCATAGTTTGTTGATTCAGATTCAGTTTCAAGTCTCAGTCAGGCAAAGCAGAAGATTGATACAGCTCGTCAGCATAAGAACTTGCAATACCAGAAATAATAAAGAAAGGCTAAATCTGGTAAGAGAATCAGGATTAAATCAAATAGGTTTCCCAATTTTTTCTTCCGGAAATCCACACCCAAGTTTGTTAATCTGAAGACGAACTTTGTTCTTTCAAGAATCAGAAATGCTTTGTTCCCCCAATAAGTTTGGGCAAAACTAAGTCAGCGCCATTTTTCATCTAATAAATAGCTAAGCAATGTCACGATAGATATGAGAAACTCGAGGAACATGAGTGATAGTAAGTGACGGGGGCTATAAGTTGATTTACTACTAGGATAAAAATGTGTGTCAAATAAATTGTTCCGAATTTAAAGAAGTTCCAGCACGACTGTTTTTTGTCCCTTTTTGATACTGATAAGTGTGAAATCTTCATTGCAGTGACAGTAGGCTAACATAAAGACATGAACTTTCACAAGGAAGCCACAGCCGCAAAGTTAACTGATGATATAGTGGTTGATATCCTCTCCCGCCTGACGTACAGGGACTTCTGCCGCTGCAAATGTGCCTATAAGGCTTGGTCTGCCTTTTCGTCTGATCCAGACTACTGCAAGAAGCTGCCCAAAAAAGTAACCACTGGACTTCTGTATCAAGGCCACAATAATTCTGCTATCCCACTTGTTAGCCTATCCCAAGATGATGGGGAAATAGATGGAATTCTTGCAGACGTGCCACACTATGAACATTTAGAATTCCTCGACTGCTGCAATGGTCTTGTCCTTTGTAAGTACAGGAGCCGCTATAGTTCTCCACACGCTTGCCGCTTCATTGTGTGCAACCCAGCAACACGAGAGTGGAGGATACTTCCCGATACTCATCCTACAACAGATGACCCACATTATGTAACTATTTTGGCGTTCGATCCATCATGGTCACCGCAGTTCTACATCTTCAATTTTCATCTGATGCACCACCACGGTTTGATACTTGGTACCAGCAAACTTGAGATATTCCAGTCTGAAACATCCACATGGCTTGTGGATGATACCTTGGATCTGAATACAGGTATTTGTTGCAGAACACACTTATTTATTAGTGGAGTGTTGTATGTGGCTACTAGATATGAAGTTTTGGCGTTTGAAGGACTGGGGGCAATGAGTGATGGCGTGCCACCTTATCATCAGACTATAAGTTTGCCACCTGAAGCTTCATACGTGTCTAA
Source organism: Lolium perenne (assembly GCF_019359855.2). Classification (NCBI taxonomy): domain Eukaryota; kingdom Viridiplantae; phylum Streptophyta; class Magnoliopsida; order Poales; family Poaceae; genus Lolium; species Lolium perenne. The sequence goes on from NC_067246.2 coordinate 110,490,756, forward strand.
CTTCACCAGAGGTTGCTTTGGCAAATCTTCAGGGATCTTACACTATGTGTTGCCACATGAAGATGGTCACTCGATTATTGTGTGGTATTTAGATGATTATGCTTATAATTTATCGAATTGGACAGTGAAGTGTCAGCTTAATATGACAGATGCATTTGGAAGGGATGATTTTGTTCACTATGACAATGGTGGCGATGAAGGTGACGTCAATTGGTTTTGGAACTGCGATTATCGGGTTGTCGATCTTGACTTGGAGCGAGAGCTCGTTTTCCTCTGTGATCAGAAGGCAAAGAAGCTTCTTTCTTACAATATTAGCACTGGGAAACTCAATGCGATAGAAGACACATTTCAGTGGCATCACTACTATGTCTATGTACCATGCTACTCACAGCTTCCAGCCCAAGAACCTTCGGTTGAGTGAATGTCAACTTTGTTCATTGTGAATCTGTGACTGTTCCTCTGCCTTAGATGCAAAACCACCTTGTATACTATGCTAGTCGGTTTCATTCGTATGACCAGTCCTGGAACCATACCTCTTTTTATGCAGAGTCGATATGTTACTTTCCTTTACTTTCCTAAGGCTCTTCAGTATGTTGCCAGTTCACTACCTTGTTTAAGTTTGTTATCTGTAAGATTACATGTATTTCTTAGGCTCTATTGTGGTTGCGGTGTTTTTTCATCAGCACTTATTTCTGATTGCGGTATTAGATGAGCTCTAGGTGTTTCAGATTTTTTTGCATCATTCAAATTAGCAGTTTTACTTGATTCGGGTATATATCAAGCATTAGCTAATGTCAGGACTACCAAGTTACACCAAGCAATATGATAAAGCACTTGGAAGTCTCATCAGGGGTCATGCTGATGTCTGTCACTTGGCAGCCTTAACTGGCAATGTAGATGGCCTGCGAAAAATCCGTTGGTTGGGTGTTTCATTTCACTGTCACATGCAAAACACCAGGATCTCTTCCTCTTTTGTCCTGCGTCAACATTTGTCTCATATACACCACCTACAAAGAGAAAGTAACAATAACACCTGTAAGATCTTTGTATACAAGTTCTTCGCCCGGAAAACAAGTAAGCTCATGTTAGATTTTTACATGCTTCGTCCTATCAAATGATAAAATCCTAAAGATCCATTTTAGTTGCACGGCATGTATATATACGTAAAATTTAGTCTCACATTACTAGTCAAAGTATGAAAAAGGCCAGCATTCAAGGCGTTTTTAGGATGTTAAGCTGAATGTGAAAGGGTAATCTAAGCACAGTATGCCAATTGCCAAAGGATGCATAACTAGTTGTACAGTTCATCCAACTTGCAGTTTCTCAAGGAAGTGCTGAGCCATATAGCTCATCCAAACTGGGATGGTTCAATTAATACTGCTATTCCAATATACTTCCTCCATCACAGTTTACAGGGCGTACTTCAGTTTTCATGCATTTTCAGTATAGCACGGCGCAATAGCATTGATTAGCGATTTAATAGGGACGTCTTGGCCCGCAATCTCATCTCCTTCCTTTTCCTTTCGGCTGTGTAAATGTTGGTAAAATATGCATGCAAGTGTGAACACAATTGCTCCTCCAATGCATGACCAGAAACGGCTCCCAAAGCGTTTGATTACATGCAATTAGACGCTATGTGATCAATGGACCTAACAAACGATGCGACTTCTACGTCCAGCTGAAACGAAATTACAGCCAATCACTGTATGCCTAGGTCCCAGAGAATCCTCAAGCGCGCCGTGTAAACTGTGATGGAGGGAGTATATCAGTGCAATTGTATGTTATGGATAATTTTTTCCCATACAAATGTACATGTACCATTATCTTGTGTCCAATTCAAATATCCTAAGAGGATACTGGTGGCCAAAGATTATAATATATACTTGAATGTGCTGTGCCTGAAAACAACTTACCTCTAACAGCGTAGATATAAACTTATGTAAAGAAAATTTTAAGAGAAAGTACAAAATAAAGAAATACCATTATTGTGCTTGGTTAATATTTTGCATGATAACAAAGTCCATGAACAGCCCGTGCCAACATCAGTGTCAACTTTGACAAACTCAGCAAAGCCAAGATGCTGAAACCTTTTAGCTTTAGAGTCCCTGAGGACATAGAAGTTCATGTGGGCACATCGTTTTGGGGAAGAAGCCAAATCCTTCTTCTCGTCAAAAGAACATAGGAGGTGACGTTCAGATAGCCTGAACTTGTTCTCCTGCAGAATAGAGAGAACATCAATCCAGGCTCAACATGTCAACTATAGAGTCAAATTTTTTCGATAAAGAGAATATATTAATATCAAAAGATACCAATTACACCCAACAACGCACCACCCTAATGGCACTACGGATGCACACGGCAAAAAAAAAAAGAAAAGAAAACTAAGAAACAAAAGTCCCGCTACAATATCTCGGGCCTAACAACAGCAATACATCCACCGCCAAGACAACACATGAAATACAGACTCTCCAAAAACGACGCTTTTAAGAAGGAAACAGTGCTCTAACACTGTCGTCGCCCGATCAAAGATTTTAGGTTTTCACCCTGAAGATAGTCCCCGCTCTCAAAACAATACCTCCAATAAGGTCATTGCCAGACACAACCAGTTAAGGCCAGACCTTGGGTTTTCACCTTGAAAGGTAGGACTTTGAACTTCACCTGTGTTGTCGCCCTCACTTTCATACCGCTGCTTTGAAACCCGGAACACCAAGCCAGTTCCATCTCACCACCAAGATCCGACCACCATTGCTCTTCCACCAATCTTGACTTTCATGACCTTCTCCGCCAGCACCATGGAAAGAAACCAACCTCCATGATATTAACAGCCAGCAGAACTTCGAAGCGCTCCCTCTGAAACCAAACGGTCAGATAAAACATGGGTGCGCTCGACCGAAAACACCGAATCCAGCAATCTTCAGGCATTGATCGCACAATGAATTTCGCCGGCAGAATCTTCCGGAACACGACAATCCAGCAAACACGGTGGGAAGAAGCTTCCGAACAATCTTCGCTTGTAGAGTCAAATACTTCATATAAGTTAGTCACAGTTACCCGTTTCCTTATTTTGCGGTTAAGATGTAGAATTGCGATCCTTACAAGCTCATCAGACTCTGGTTTACCAAACGCACTGGTGTATGCATTCATGAAAGTGCTTATCATGTGCAAAGCCGCAGTCCTTGGTGTCCTCTCGCCATTCGTCTGTGCTAACGATCTATTTCCATGTTTCGTCCTATCAGAAAAATACATGAAGACAAATTCTTCTTCAATAGTATGTCATGTAAACACAAAGCGGATGGAAATGAAGGGTGAAATGCATGTTATGTTGTGAGAATAAATCAACTTCTCCCTCTGTTCCAGTCACAGGGCTTGCGCGCATCCCTAGATCGCCTACTTAACCAACATAATATCAATTTTATAATACAAAAAATATATCATTAGAAAGTAGAACATCTAACATTTCTAATAATATATATTTTATATTATGTTGATAAAATTTACGATCTAGAAATACGTGCAAGTCCTATGAACCAGGACGGAGGTTCATAGGGAGGGAAAGTGAATTGTGTTTTTGGTGTAGAAAGTGGAATCATCTTGAGTGTAAATTTCCTAGGAAGTTGAGGGGATTACTTGCTGCTTTATGGGCTCAAATTAACGGCTCACCGGCTGACTTTAGACTAGTCACAATGGAAAATATCATATACTAATCATGTACATGATACTAGTTTGTGATACCACCTTCACAATGCATAGTATCATAATATGGTATCATATTTATGTCATATTTAATGTTTTGTAGATTCTCAATGCAAATATGTGTACATGATGTATTTGTTATGAAGTTTTCTAGGTTTATGTGTTATGATACGGTATCATATTATGATACTACTCTCATCTCTCACCTCATTAATTGATGTGACACATCAGATTTTTGCCAACATGGCATGCATGATACTACTTATGATATTTCCATTGGGGCTAGTCTTATGGGCTGGTACTAGGAGTTAAGGACAACAGAGCTACCCTAAATACTGCCTCCATCCCAAAGCTTAAGGTCTATATTTTTTTTTCAGATAGTCAAACTATGTCAAGTTTGACCAAGTTTTTATAAAAAAATATTAACATGAAAAGTACAAAATCAATATCATTAGATAGATAATGAAATATATTTTCATATGGTATCTACAAAATATCATATTTGTTCATAGATTTTTCTAAAAAATTGGTCAAACTTTACTTCGTTTGACTTTTCAAAAAAAAACCTTAAGCTTTGGGATGAGGTAGTAGTATAGATCACCTCTAATGAGGAAGTTAGCGATGGTGGAAGATCCCAAGTGAGAATGAAGCGTGAGGGTTCCTCATCTATATCTAATACCGTCGGGTCTGTGGACTCGGGCTGGAACGCTACACACTCGTCAACCTTCTTGGTGCGCAGATTGAATCCGACAATCTTCCTGTGATGGAGGGACTAGTAAAGATAGATTTGAAAGAAATTCGTATTAAAAACGGTATGATTTCTTAAAATGTCAAGTTTTGAGAAACTTCGATGTGTAGAAACTAGGCATGGAATTGTAATTTGGGTCGATTTCGCAAATTCTGTCATTTGGTCTGCGCTCTGAATTGATATGTAGAAACCGAACCAAATTCCGAGGCCAACTCGCCCGTGCAAACTGCCCTCCCACGATTCAGAGGTCGGACCCTCAGAATCTTGTGGAAACACGCCCACCACCCACCCCGTGGACCTGTTCGCCGGAGCGAAATAAAGGGAGTTCAAGCGAGCCCCTCCCTTCCTCGACCTCCCGATGGCAGCGAGGACAGTGGCGGCACACAGTCTCCCTTCCCTGACCTCCCCCTCCCATGGCTGCCCTCCTCTAGGGCCATAACATCCCCCGCCCCTCTTCCTCCTTGCCGCCCCTCTACCCGCCTAGTACAAACCCTAAATCGTGGGTAGGCGGCGACGGGACCGTCAACGACGATGGCGGGAGAGTTAGCATCAGTGGCGCCGGTCCGAACTTGCCAGCGATGGGAGGATGATTGGCGGCGGCGGGAGGGTTAGAAGCGGCGGCGTCAGTCCGGACTTGCCGGGGACGGGAGGGTGAGAATCGGCGGCGGCGGCCCGGACTTGCTAACGGCGGGAGAGTGAGCAGCGGTGGCGCTAGTTCAGACTTGCCTCCATCCATGGAAAACACCCTATGGTTTGTACATCCAAATGGGATTTGGAATTAGGTACACCTTTGATTCTAGCAGCAAATTTCAAGCACATCCAAACAACAAAATCTGAATTGGAAGCCAATTCATTTCTATCATAGAATTGGAATTTTAGTCCAATTCAATTCCATGCCAACTTTCCATGCATCCAAACACAAAGAAGAAACAACAGAAAAAAAGGAAAAAAACAAAACGAACAAAATCCGTCACAGATTTGGCGGGCTATCATGGAGGGGAGGGACGTGCTGAAGCTCGGGCTCATCAGGAGGATAGGCGATGGGATGAGCACACATGCATGGAGTGACCAGTGGCTGCCCAGGGATGAGAGACTCAACCCTGTGACATCATTGCATTACAATGCACCACAGAGAGTCAGTGACTATATTGATCATACTCAGGCCTGTTGGAATGTGGAGAAGCTGGACCAGTTCTTCCTCCCAATGGACATCGAGGTCATACGAGGGATTCCTTTATGCACTCGGAACCAAAGTGATTTTTGGGCGTGGCATGTCGAGAAGCGTGAAATTTTTACAGTTCGCTCAGCGTATCGCCTTGTATCTGTAAAGAAGACAAGGGAAGATTGGCTGGAGGGCCGGGCAGCATCATCTGATGGTGTAGCGAATGATACGTTTTGGCTGAAACTATGGAGCTGCAAAGTCCCTGCAAAGGTACGAATTTTTCTGTGGAGGTTGGCACATTGCTCTATTCCAACTGGAGATGTCCGCCATCACATAAATATGGCTACCACGGATGCTTGTTCGATCTGTGGCCAAGCGGATTCATGGTGTCACTCTCTCTTCGAATGCACCATGTCTCGATGTGTGTGGGCTTTGGCGGATCAAGATGTTGTGGAGCATGTTAGCATGATTACTGAACCCTCTGCACATCAGTGGCTATTCACGATGACCAGTCGATGAAGCATGATGATTTTACTTGTATGGTAGTCACGATGTGGGCTTTGTGGCATGCAAGGCAAAAGACGATACATGAGGACTGTTTTCAGAGTCCGATGGGAACGCATATGTTCGTTCAATCTTTCTTGCAAGATCTGAAATCCGGCGAGGAGAAACCTACCCGAGCTGTCGCAGCCGTGGTGAGGGGTGCACCATGCTGGTTGCCGCCGCAGGCGGGTGAATCAAGGTAAATGTCGATGCTGTGCTGGCGAAAACGGCTAATAGATGAGTTGTGGGAGCTGTCTGCCGATCGTACGAGGGAGACTACCAGGGAGCTTCTATGATTGTTTTCGAAGGGATCACGAATCCGGGGTGTTTGGAGGCTTTGGCTTGCAGAGAGGCACTTGCATTGGTTGTTAATGTGAATTTGGGCGATATTACAGTAGCCTCTGATTGCCTGGAAGTTGTGAAGGGGTTGCATGATCCATGCCTGGGACTGTCAAGCAATATCCTGGTGGAGATCAAGGACACGGCGAGAGCACGAGGAGGTGTGAGCTTTCGTCATGAAGGTCGCAAGATGAACAAGGAGGCTCATAACTTAGCTCGGTTTGCCTCCTCTTTACCGCAGGGGCGGCATGTGTGGTTAAATTATGTACCAGATGGTCTAAATTTCCCTGTAAATATTTTTGAAAGTCTTTAATAAAGTGATGCGATCTCAAAAAAAAGAAAAAATACACCTGATGGGGTAGCGGCGCGTCCCTGAGGTATCGGTATAGGAACCCTAATTCTCTAATCCCTAATCTCGAAACGGCTGCCGTCGCCCATGGAGGGAGGAGGTGTACCGCCCGGCTGCGAAGATTTTTTCACCGAAGAGTGCTGGGCCGTGATGTCTGAAGAGGGCAAGCAAGCAGTTTTGGAGATAGTCTTGAGGAGCAGGAATGCCGCCGCCTCAGCAGCAACCCCGATTGACCTACACGCAGCCGTAAATTACTAATTCAATTCGTCATCGATCTAGGTACATCTCGTTTTCTAATTTTGTTTCTGATTTCCTCACTAGGATTGGTGGATGCAGAGTTTAACGGCCCCGCCGAATCGCAGGTCGCTGAGGCAGTCAAAAGCAAATCCGGCGACGGCTGCGACGTCCTTGCAAACGATAAGGCCAAAGCCAAGATGAACTTAGCGCTGGTTACTGTCGGTTTAAACTTATTATTATCCAGGGATATTCGGCAATCGGATCAAACTCACCACGGAGCTTGTTTTCCTCTGTGATGACAAGGCAAAGAATCTTCTTTCTTATAGTATCAGCACCGGGAAACTCAATGCAACAGAAGACGCATTTGAGTGGCATCGCTACTACGTCTATGTACCATCTACTCACAGCTTCCAGCTAGCCCAAGAATCTTCGGTTGAGTGAATGTTAACTTCTGTTCATTGTGTATCTGTGACTGTTCCTCCACCTTAGATGCAGAACCACCTTGTATATACTATGCTAGTCGGAGGCGGCGATATGGCTCTCGAGCTCATCTGCTCCCGCCCGCTGATTGGCTGGGTTCACTGTGCGTACGTATTTCTTGGAACGAATACAGTTCACCAAAAAAACTGGCAGCGTATGTGTACCGTGGGACCAAAGTGGGGACAAGGTTTGGGTAACTGACGGAGTGAGATAGATTTCTGTACCGCTGGCCAAATTACAGAATCCTGCAAATCGAGTTACAGTTTCATCGCTAACATGGCGGAGGGGCGAGCCTGCGCCGCCGGCCTGATCTCCTCCCTCCGCGCCGTCTCTCCTTCCATCCCGAAGTCCCTGGCTGCCAAGCGACGCGGCGGCCGCCATCCCCGTCAGCCACTTCCTGGATCGAAGCTAAAGTTGTGCGGCTTCATGGCTCCGACAACGGCTGGAAGTCGACCTGCCGTGGCCTCCTAGGTTCCTACTTTTTTTCGATAAAGGGAATATATTAATATCAAAACGATACCAATTACACTCAGCCTCTGCAACAACGCACCACCCTAATGGCACTACGGATGCACACAGCCAAAAAAAGAAAAAGAAAACTAAGAAACAAAAGTCCCGCTACAGTATCTCGGGCCTAACAACAGCAATACATCCACCGCCAACACAACACCTGAAATACAGAATCTCCAAAAACGACGCCTCCAAGAAGGGAACAGTGCGCTAACACCATCGTCGCCCGATCAACGATCTTAGGTTTTCACCCTGAAGATAGTCCCCGCTCTCAAAACAATGCCTCCAACAAGGTCATTGCCAGGCACAACCAGTTAAGGCCAGACCTTGGGCTTTCGCCCTGAAAGGTAGGACTCTGAACTTCACCTGTGTTGTCGCCCCCACTTTCATACCGCTGCTGTGAAGCCCGGAACACCAAGCAAGTCCCTCAACAGCGCGGAGACTTGAACCTCCCTTAGCTAGTCCTCCCCTCCGGCCTTCATGAACTTCTCTTCTTCCGACTTTCATCATGGATCCATAGTCACTTGATGTCAACACAGAAAAAGAGCTTCGCGCCGCTCCCTCCAGAACCAATCGGTCGGAATAAAAGCATGGGTGCGCACGACCGAATACCACCGATCCAGCAAACTCCAGGCAAAAAGCACTGTTACATTCGCCGGCGGAGCCTTCCGGAACTCAACACTCCGGCTAGATCACGAGTCCAGGCCTCCGGTAGGTCTTCCTCTTCACGCGAGAGAGACCCTAGGACCACCGCCTTTATTCAGGTCGGACCCCCACGTCGGCGACCATCCCGGGCTGGCCACTCCAACCCTCCACCGGCAACTCCGTCGCCGGCTTCCAAGCATCTCCATCTCGCCGTCGGAACGCGGTGATAGATCGATAGATCCACCACCACCAACCGCAGGCCGACCCTCTCCGGCGAAGAAGAGGGTCACCTCCACCGTCGTACCCAAGGCTGCTGCCCCGGGCGACCTTGTGTCGCGGGTGAAGCCCGAGATCGCCTCCACTCACCGGCGAGAGGCGGGGGGAATTGGCGCAGGCCATGAGCCTGGCCGCCGCCCACCACCAGCCCCTACCGGAGTGCTGCGGAGAGCCGACGGGAGGAGGGAGGCCGCAGCGCTGGCCGCCGCTGCCCATCCCAACCGCGCCGGCCGATCCACCAGGTGAGAGCCGACGGGAGAAGGGGGCGCAGCGCAGGCCGCCGCCACCCAACCCATCCGCGCGCCCGCCATGCGTCGAGGAAGGAGATCCGGCCGCCGTCCACCACGCGTCGACGAGGAAGGGCCCCCGCCGCCGCCATGCCCCGAGGGTCTTTGCCCCGGCGGCGCTACCGGCGGCGGCGGCGGCGTTTAGGGCTGGGGAGGCTGGAGGGTTACGGGACCTGGACTCGTTCGTTCCCTGTTCAATGGATCTGCCTAGGTTCCTACTGATGGCGCTCCATGCTCCCGTGCTTGAGTCGCTCCGAGCCTGCAACGACAGTCTCCGGCATCGCTTCAGGAAGAAGCTGCCAGCGCTCCACCGAGAATCTACATGCCGATCTAGGATGCGCGCACACGCACACGCAGGTAAACATCGTAGGGGCATATGCCGCAACGGATTTGGGACGTAGTTGAGGGACTCGCCGGAATCTGGATCCATGGTGACGGTATCCATGGACTCCGCCCGCCAGAGATTAGGGGCACCGTCGGTCTACGCTGTGTGGTCATCGGAGAAAAGCGGGCACGCCGGATCTCTTTGTTCCATCGGCCGGAGTTGAGGAAGACTATGGCACATCTAGCCGCAGAAAGGACACAGGATTAGCGGAAGATCTGTGAATCCTGGACAACGCACGAGTAATAAGCCGAGGATGGCATTGAGATGGTTCCATCTGTGGATTATTTGATAGAGAATGGGGAATGACAGACTGGGTGTCGGGTTCTCCGGTCAATAATCTGCACGGGTGATAGTGTAGAATCAAAACTGTGCCGATTGACCCCGAACGGCACTTCCAGCAATTATAGCAGCGCGGACGTGGGCCATACACATATCAGTTGAAGACACCGCAATTCTGAATACACCTACCAATACATTGACATGTGCGCATCTCAAGATAGTTCACTGGTCAGGATATCAGGACCAAATGTGCCCGAGATCAGTTTCACATTTCCGATGCTAGTCGGTTTCATTAATGTGACCAGTCCTAGAACCCTACCTCTTTTTATGCAGAGTCGATGTGTTCTGTCCTTTACTTTTCTAAGGTTTCTTCAGCATGTTCCAGTTCACCACCTTGTTTAAGTTTGTTATATGTAAGATTACTTGTCTTTCTTAGGCTCTATTATGGTTGTGGTGCTTTTTCGTCAGCACTTTATCTTTTTGTCGATCTAAAGATATCATTTGTGTTGATATAAATGTTTTTGTTACTTGAATTAGCATTACAATCCTACATTACACCTAGACCTATACAGATTTAGAGAAGAGTACCTCTAGCAGACAAGAATCACGAAATGCATTGGTTTTGGGAAGTATAGTGAGACATCACATTACTCCAAGATATATTCTCATTTTTTTTATACGAAATTCATAGAAATAACGTATTTGTTTCTTCTTCCCAGACTTAAAGACAACAATTGTGAAAAGAATAATTATGTTTTTTTTGCCATTAGCAGATAGCAATGTAATTACCCTTTTCAGTCAACCATAGGTTGGATTGTGGGCAGTCCTGCCAGCCTTGATGTCGTTGGATCTTCTGGAAGAACTGAATAAAAAAGTCATTTTGTGGACCCATAAAATTACAAGCCATTGCATGATCTTTTTTGGACTTACAATGTCTCTTTTGCTGCCTAGTTGCAACATCAAGACAGGAGTACACATATAGAATCATGGTCTCCAAGACAAAGAGAGTAGAGTACACACGTAGAATATCATAAGCTTATCTCATCTATTTCATTAAGCTTATCTCATCTGTTTCATTACCATCGTCCCGAGCAACTCCACATCTACTATCCATTTATCCAGCATTGACAACATCTACATGGCAAATGAAGAGTTGGTTGCTGACATTTAAAAAGGAGATAATCTGTTGAGGAGCACATTTCAGCTTCCGCCGAACTGAAAGCAGCTAATTTTCTTTGACCTGGTCTTCTACTTTTAAACCATGGCAAGCAGAACAAGTCCATTTTAGAGTTTTTCTTTCTTAGAAAGAAATTGCAATGGCATTTGCCTGTCCCATATCACACTATACAATTTATAAACACAGGCTTTTGCAGCTGAAACCAACAAGCAGTGTGACCAACTTCTCTCAAAAGAAAAGGACGACCAATGGGCTCTTGAAAGCTTATTGCAGGCTCTCTTCTCCTAGCCCTCCATCTCCACGCTCCAACAATGGCCACAGCGGCAGGAAACTCCAATCTCTTCCGCCACTACATCGGCGCCCTCTACAACGGTGTCAGGTTTGCGGACGTGCCGGTGGACCCACGCGTATGGATCGACAACATCCTGGCGTTTGTCATCGACTAAACCACCGCGACGGAGCCCCCGTTTTTACCTGTTTCAGGCACATATCAAGCATTGGCGAATGTCAGGACTACCAAATTACACCAAGCAATATGAGAAAGCACTTGAAGTTGAAGTCTCACCAGGGCCGGTCATGCTGATGAGTGATGTATGTCTCTTGGCAAGCCTTAACTAGCCTGTAGATGTCCTGCGAAAAATCCGTTGGTTGGGTGCTTCATTTCACCGTCACATGCAAAACACCAGGATCTCTTCCTCTTCTGTCCGGCCTCAACATTTGTGTCGTGTACACCGCCTACAAAACAAAAGTGATAATAACACCCGTAAGATCTTTGTATCCAAGTTTTTCATCTATTGGCATCGACAAGTAAGCTCATGATAGAATTTTACGTGCTTCGTCCTATAAAATGATGAAATCCTAAAAAAATCTGAAAGATCGATTTTAGTTGCACGGTATGTATATGTGCGTACAATTTAGTCCCACATTACTAGTGAAAGTATGAAGAGACCAACATTTGTTTTTAGGCTGTTTAACTGACTGCAAAAGGGTAATCGAAGTACAGTATGCCAATTGCCAAAGGATGCATAACTAATCTACAATGTTCATCCAAATAACATGTTGTTAAGAAAGTACTGATCCATATACTTCAGCCAAAATGGATTTCTGCAATTAATACTGTTATTCCAATATATATATACCCGTACAACTGTATGTTATGGTATACTTTTTCATACAAATCTGCAGGTACCATTATCATGTGTCCAATTCAAATATCCTAAAGATGCTGGTAGCCAAAGATTAGAATACTTGAATGTGCTGTATCTGAAAACAACATTCCTCTGTTGCTAGACAGAGCAGATACAAACTTATGTAAAGAAAATTTAAGAGAAACCAGAGAAGAAAGAAATACCATTATTGTTCTTGGTTAATATTTTGCATGATAACAAAGTCCATGAAGAGCCCGTGCCATCGTCAGTGTCAATTTTGACAAACTCAGCAAACACAAGATGCCGAAGCCTTTTAGCTTTAGAGTCCCTGAGAACATAGAAGTTCATGTGGGCATATCGTTTTGGGGATGAAGCCTGATCCTTCTTCTCGTCAAAAGAGCATAGGAGGTGGCGCTCAGATAGTCTAAACTTGTTCTCCTGCAAAATAGAAATATCAATACAGGCCCAACATGCCAACTGTAGAGTCAAATAAGTGAGACACAGTTACCCGTTTCTTTAATTTTCGGTTAAGATGTACCATTGCGATCCTAGCAAGCACATCATACTCCGAGTTACCAAACGCACAAGTGTATGCATTCATGAAATATCTTAGCATATTCAAAGCGGCAGTCCTTGGTGTCATTTCTCCATTCGTCTGTGCTGACAATCCATTTCCATGATTTCGTCCTATAAAAAATATATGTATGAAAACAAATTATTTTTAAATATGTCGTGTCAAGTGTAAACACAAAATCACTTGTATTGTTCTTATGTAATCTGATCAGTATACAAGGACGTTGTTCTTGAGTCCAGATGATCAATGAAGGTTGTTACACCGTGCAGTAAACACAATCATTTCATCAAAACAACACAATAATACTATATGATACACAAACTGATATAACCTGCTTAAGAGAGGATAGAAATGATTGGAAAGAGCATGTTTCGTAGTGAGAATGAATCAACCGACCATCTTTTCCTTCACGGTACTAGGGGAAATATTGAGTTCAGTTACAGGGGAGCAGTGCGCCTTGCCTTGATCTTTGCTCTTTCTCTAGTTTTGTATAGAATCTGCAATTTGCAGTCTCTTGGACTTTTGTTTTTGTTGGAAATTTAATAATGGATCTATAGGACACTGGTTATCAGTTCCATAATATATGAACTCGGGAGCTATGCTCCTACATTCGATACAAAAATGACACTAACTCCAGAACCACAAAATTCAGATTTCAAATCCTTATGTAACATTGAATGGGTCTTGACATGACCAATATGGAAGCTACTCTGTACAGCAAAGAACATGAATTCTGCCAAGAAACACAACAACGTGCAACAGAAAAACTCCTGAACAGCGTGACTTAATCAGTAGGAAGTGAAAAAGAGTACTTCGCAAATGAAAACTTAACCCTTTGTATCAGTAATAACCTGATGATGAAGTTAGCGATGGTGGAAGGTCCCAGGTGAGAAGGAAGCGTGATGACTCCTCATCTATATCTAGTACCGTCGGGTCTGTTGATGCATGCTGGAACGCCACACTACACTGGTCAACCTTGTTGGTGCCCAGATTGACTCCGAAGAGTTTCCCCATGTTGAAGAAGTACACCACGGCTGGGTCAGCAGGGTGGACGCCTGCGAGCACAGGCCTCTTCATGGGCAGCCCAGTTCGCTCATAGCTCTCGTCAGCCCAGATTTCCCTCAACTTCACATCGTAGTGCAGCTCCCACAGACATGCCTCAGGATCGACCAAGGTCCACGCGACGACTCTCGGCACGCGAGTGCTGCCGGCCATCTCCACAAACCGCAGCTTGCCGTCGCTCAGGTTGACGCAGCGGTGCTTGCTGATATCTCCGCCGCGCCTCAATAATGCCGCTGCCCCGTCTGGGAATGGCACGAAGAGGACTGCTTGTGGGTCGTCATCCGCAAAGGGGTCGCACGAGAGGATGCCGTGCCGGAGATCCACCCACCAGAGTTTACCGTCGTGCGAGAAGACGGTGGCGCTGGACCACGGGTAGTAGGGCATAGGGAACGGCAGCGTTTTCTTGGTCCAGATGCGGGACTTGGAGTCGTAGCAGAGGATGGTGATGCTTTCGCCGGCGCTCACGGGCAGGAGCTCCACGACCGTCAAATCGTGGTCGCGTCTGCCTGATGGGGTGACGATGAAGCCGACGTTGCCGGAGTGGTTTACGGACTCTTGGTGGCCGCGGATGCGGTGGGTGTGGACCAGGGACGCGTCCCACACGAAGTAGATGGGCCTATCGGCGCCGAGAGGGTCCTTGGCGACGCCGTAGGAGTCAGTGATGAGAAGAAGGCCGGATGGATCAGCAGCGAGGACAAAGGGGAAGGAACGGGGCGAGAAGGCCTCGCCGTAGTCCGTTATGATATCCGATATGGAGAGCCGGGTGAGGTCCGGTGGGGCGGCGAGCACGAGGGCGAAGTCGTCCTGGCTCAAGTCGACGCGGGACAATTCCGGGACGCGGCGCAGCATAGCCCACCGCCGAGGCGGAGGCGGTGGCTGAGGAGACGACGGCGCCGGCAACTCCATCTAGCTAGGTCACGTTTCGTGGCAGCCTGGCTGAGAAAAGAACTGTGGAACCCGCGGGCCAATAGTTCGTAATACGTTCATTATCAAGGCCTCGATCGATCGTCCGTTTTAATGTCAAACACCAACACGAAAATTCCATACTGTAGTTGCGTTGGAACCGGTGCCAGTAGATCATACGCACATAAGCTGGCTGTGTGGATAGGTGCAGTTGACATTGGAGTCGAACTCTTTATTATCGTCCGAGGCACAGTAATAGATGATACTCTAGCATTGCTAGCTTGTATATTTCAAGTTCAACTCTAGCATTGCTTGTATATACTACGTATATTTGATACATATCTTAACAAGCTCCACATTAATAAATATGTCATTCGTTATCTAGAAATTGTCATGCATGAATATATGTGTACCTGGAATAGAACCATTAATCGCGAGCTTCGTTGCTACCTACTTCATTTCAAATGACGCCACCTTCAATTGTAGTCCCTTCTCGTAATCCCTTCTCTTCTTCATCACCACTCAATGCTCCAACGAAAGTTAAGTTCTTTGCCGCTTTGGTTTTGTGCTCTCAACTACCAATATTGGTTCAACGAATCGAACATCGATCTAGATCTATGTGAAAGTAAACAACTCACATAATAGGTGTCACATATAGGAGTTATCTGAACTCATCATTGCCACTATTGTTGAATGCACATCTAAAACTTGAACGAGGCTCATCGTTACTTTAAGTCATCGCGGTCAAACTCGTGGTTGTCTCATCTACGGTTTGGATAGATAGTCACCAACATGAACCTACCAGCAATACATACCTCCGCAATTTGTCTCACCACTAGTGTCCCCATCTGTCGATGTGTTCATACCCCGAGTCTCGTGGGTAACGAACCCAAGCCAGACCCCACGCCCCCACCTCAGCACCACTTCAGAACGCCATTGGTCATACCCGATTGATAAGTTCAAGTATCCTTCAAACCACTATGCGTTAGTACGAACAATGTCTCATTCTTTTTTTTGTTGTTGAAATAGGCTTCGACTCTTTGTCAACTTACACAGTAGGCCCTCCATCATCTGAGTGAAATATTTCATCAGAAACCAACTTCACCTTCATCATGACTCCATGGCAGATGATCAGATCACTCCGCACCCTGCTGACTTCAAGCTCCCATGTGTATACCGTCTTGAATCAACTCCGCACCATGTCATGTTGCACTAGTCGGAAAAAGCGTATCGGTGGCGTGGAAAAAATGGGCCTTCGCAGCGTGTATACGGCACGCCGCCGATAAGTGAAATATATGCGGAGTGCCTTCCTCTAAGTGTTTATATACTGGTGGTGTACAGTTATGTACCACACCGCTGGTGAATATTTAATAGCCAAAAAAATAATTATGGCGAATCTCTGCCAATATTCAATATTAATGATCTAAAAGACCTGATAAATCTAACAATTTTTAACGACAATGATGATTATATATTTTTAACAACCTAAAAAAGTGACATGTTTGGGAGTTTTAACCCCACCAATAAGTATCAAATGTGCAAGTTCATCACATCAAACAAACAAATAACAAGCAACACCATCGCTCGACCAAATCATATGTGATCTTGAACACGAACACCTGCGTGTGGTGATCTTGGAAGTGATGAGCACAGCTTGTCCAACCCGTAGAGGCGTGATCCGAATGAAGTTCTTCCATGCCTAAATGCCGAGGGAGAGACGGCCACCTGTATCCGTCATGTACGGTATGTTGCAGACTCTGCAATCTGTCTCAAATCGTAGTCACGCCTTCAATGTGGATCTTAAGGAACTCAGTTAACGTCAAAGGTAATTTTTGCGATGCAAGGAAAAAGAATTTATAGGGTTTTCTTCCATTTTTGACAAAAATATGGATAGAACCGAAAGAAAATTTCCTCGTACCATATTGTGCATAGTCATATTAATACTAGTCAAGCGCGTCACAAAAGACACCCCAACATAGGTACCAGCGAGAAGTTCAATTTCCATGACGTGCCCTCCGTGAGATTGCACCTTTTGGCGACAATGATATATTTTGAGGGCTCTTCGTCTTCTTCCTCACATTCCCGATGGCATAGCCCGCAGGACTAGGCCGCTGGTACCACGTATACCGGCAGCGTAGCACAGCGGGCACCCCGTCTTTGGGCCGGCCGGGTCTTTGGGGATCACATAAGCGGTTATGTGCCACACCAAAGCTACTCCTCTGATAGAGAAATTGTAGCGGTGTTTGAGAATTTATTACGCCGGTGGTATTTTGGCCAAATACCAGCGACATTGACTTTTTGGAAGTGCGCCGCCACTATTTTTTTCCCTCTATAAGCTATTTCCTACTAGTGTTGAAGAGTTGAAAACCAATATGCCGTGTGTTGTCATACCACAAAATTCATACACCATCAGCATCACGCTCTTATGTCGTTATCACCGATGTTAACGTCCTTTTCTATTCCGACCAACCACATGTCAATCCGGTCTAGAATACCTGCCTTAAGCTATTTCCTACTAGTGTTGAAGTGTGTAAAGCTATTTCCTACTAGTGTTGAAGTGTGTAAAACCAATATGCCGCGTGTTGTCATACCACAAAATTCATAAATCATCAGCATCACGCTCTTATGTCGTCGACTCGTCGTCACCAATCTCAACGTCCATCTATTCCGACCAACCACATGTCAATCCGGTCCATGATGCATGCCTTAATTGTGTTACCTAGCTGGACTTGTCCTACAGCAACATGCTCCACCTTGTGGTGTATCACTCCAGTACATGATCGTACATTGCTCTACGTTATATAAGTACATGATCCCTCCCTGCCGCACTACAGGCGCATGCGATCCTTATGCACACGTTGTGAGCTATTCCCGCTTGAATGACATCAGTTCCCGCTTGAGTGCACTGCCGAACAACAATGGTGTACCTTTTGCATTGGTGGATTTCTAGCCGTGTCCCTTGTTGAAAACATTGTATGGAGCATGCTTGGACTTCTCAAGAGCGAAGACAAATGACCTTTCTTTGGTAATTTGATTAGTTTTTATTTCAGAATGGAGCAGCCCGAGCCTCTGCATCAATTGGTAATTTGATTAGGTGATGACAAGCTTGTTTCTTCTTGGGGGCGGCACTGTTGGAGATCCTTTGTCACGGTCCACGTGTTGCAAATAATGGTGGTTGTTTTACTGTCGTTGTGAAGGGCTTGCACTTTGGTGGAGCTTTTTTTTTTTTGTTTCTTCTTATTATTTTCACCTTTTGCTCTTTTCCTTGTGTGCAATTTTGATGTTTTGTCTTCACATTGTGTCGTTGGAGAGTAGATAGTTGTAGTTACTATCTTCTTGATGTTAATATATTTTATTAATTGAAAAACATACTTGGTGAAAGGTGAGTGACAAACTCATGAAAAGTAGTTTCGTGAACCTTACATTGAACCATACCGGGGCTGAAAAATATTCAATTTTTAAATTTTCATGACAAGGATCTTTGGATCAAACATATTGCTAGCGTACTAAATTGATATATATTGCTATGATTACTAGCACAGTATCCATTTAAAAATTTCCACTCAGGGCTCCTTTGATTTAAAGGATAGGAAAAACATAGGAATAGGAAACACTAGTAGAAAACCTCTCATTCATCTAAGCCTTTAGTACCGGTTCCCTTACGAACCGGTACGAAAGGCGGCATTAATACCGGTTCCGTGCATTGGACATCAATACCGGTTCGTTATGGACCTTTAATACCGGTTCGTAAGCCCAGTTTCCAGGCGGTGGTGGGGCCAGGGTTGCACCTTTAGTACCGGTTCGTGTAAGGAACCGGTACTAAAGGGTATGTGCCCTATATCAGCACGCAGCCGCGCGCCCGATCCCCTGCATATCTCATTCCTCCTTCTCCTCCTCTCACATTTCCAAATATTTTGCACCTCTCACACTCCAATAATCTTCATTTTTCTCCACCATTTTAACAAGATTAACGGCATACATCTATCCAAGGGTTAGCAATATCATCCTTCCTTCCGGCGTTCCTAATTTAGCTCAGTTCTTTGGTAGTTTTAACTCGTACTATTTTTGTAGTGCAAGCAAGGTGTTCGATGAAATGCCTAAGTTAGTGATTTTATTTTTTTATATGCAATTTGAGCTGAAATTATGGTATGTTTTGTAGGTTTTAATTAATATCATCCCCGTCCTTACCGCTGTCGATCGCCAGCGTCGTCCCCTAGCCGGCACGGTACCACCTCGGTGAGCCCCTCTTCTTTTTTATAAAAAACAATTAGTTTTATGTGATGAACTTGAATATTAATTAAGTTGGTCACTCATATATCCATGATGTTGTGTATTTAATGATTTTTGATATACATATAAAATGCAGATGAGTCGACAATGGATGTACGGTGATCGGTGCCATCCCGAGATCATTACTGGCATGCATTATTTTCTCAACGTGGCTGAGGCAAACAGGCGGTCGAATGGTTTCATGTATTGTCCATGTAGTTCCTGTAAGAATATGAAGGATTACTCTACCTCGAAGACCCTTCACGTCCACCTGCTGGAGAACGGTTTCATGCCCAGCTATAATTGTTGGACCAAGCACGGAGAAAGAGGGGTTATATTGGAAGACAACGAAGAAAAAGAGGATAGTGACAACTATCCCTTATTCACTGAAGACGGTAGTAGTAGAATGGGGGAAGACGAAGCTGAAGAAGAGCCCATTTTCGATGAGCCAATTTTTGATGACCCGGATGACGATTTGGGTCGGGCCATTCTTGATGCGAAGATGAACTGCGGAAATGAAAAGGAGAGGTTGAAGTTGGAGAAAATGTTAGAGGATCACAACAAACTGTTGTACCCAAATTGCGAAAATGGTCAGAAAAAGCTGGGTACCACGCTGGAATTGTTTGCGATGGAAGGCAGAGAATGGTACTTCTGACAAGGGATTTGAAAAGTTGCTGAAAATAATAAAGAAGATGCTTCCAGGGGAGAACGTGTTGCCCTCTAGCACGTACGAAGCAAAGAAGGTTGTCTGCCCTCTAGGATTAGAGGTGCAGAAGATACATGCATGCATCAATGACTGCATCCACTACCGCGGGGAGTACGAGAATTTGAATGCATGCCCGGTATGTAGTGCATTGAGGTATAAGATCCGGCGAGATGACCCTGGCGATGTTGAGGGTGAGTCCACCCCCAGGAAGAGGGTTCCTACGAAGGTGATGTGGTATGCTCCTATAATACCACGGTTGAAACGTTTGTTCCAGAACAAAGAGCATCCCAAGTTGTTGCGATGGCACAAAGAGGACCGTAAGAAAGATGTGATGCTGAGACACCCCACTGACGGGTCGCAGTGGAGAAAAATCGACAGAGAGTTCAAGTCATTTTCAGATGACGCAAGGAACTTAAGATTTGGTCTAAGTACAGATGGCTTTAATCCTTTCGGGGAGCAGAGCTCCAGTCATAGCACCTGGCCAGTGACTCTATGTATCTATAACCTTCCTCCTTGGTTGTGCATGAAGCGGAAGTTCATTATGATGCCAGTGCTCATCCAGGGCCCGAAGCAACCCGGCAACGACATTGATGTGTACCTGAGGCCATTGGTTGAAGAACTTTTAGAGTTGTGGCGTGACGAAGGTGTACCTGTGTGGGATGAGCACGAACAAAAGGAATTTAACCTACGAGCGTTGTTATTTGTAACCATCAATGATTGGCCTGCTCTTGGTAACATTTCAGGGCAGTCAAACAAGGGATACAATGCATGCACACACTGTTTAGGTGAGACTGACAGTAATTATTTAGGAAACAAGAATGTGTACCTGGAGCATCGTCGATTTCTTCCAAAACAACATCACGTAAGAAAGAGAGGAAAACATTTCGGAGGTGAGGCAGATAACCGAACGAAGCCTACCCGCACTACTGGGGAAGTTATATATGATATGGTCAAGGATTTAAAAGTGATCTTTGGAAAGGGTCCCGGCGGATAATCTGTTCCGCATGATGTTGACGGACACGTACCCATGTGGAAGAAGAAGTCGATATTTTGGGAGCTACCCTACTGGAAATTCTTAGAGGTTCACTCTGCAATCGACGTGATGCACGTGACGAAAAATCTTTGCGTGAACCTGCTAAACTTCTTGGGCGTGTATGGGAAGACAAAAGATACACCGGATGCACGGCAGGACCAGCAAAGTATCCACGAAGGAAACAACCTGAATCCAGAGAAGTATCAAGGTCCTGCCAGCTACGCTCTTACCAAAGAGGAAAAGGAGATCTTTTTTGAAGTCCTGAGTAGCATCAAGGTCCCGTCTGGCTTCTCGTCGAATATAAAGGGAATAATAAACATGTCGGAGAAAAAGTTTCAAAACCTAAAGTCTCATGACTGCCACGTGATTATGACACAATTACTTCCGGTTGCATTGAGGGGGCTTCTGCCGGAAAATGTTCGAGTACCCATTGTGAAGCTATGTGCGTTTCTCAATGCAATTTCTCAGAAGGTGATAAATCCACTTACTCTACAAAATTTACAGAAGGATGTGGTCCAATGTCTAGTCAGCTTCGAGTTGGTGTTCCCACCATCCTTCTTCAATATTATGACACATCTCCTAGTTCACCTGGTCGAAGAGATTGGCGTTCTCGGTCCTGTATTTCTACACAACATGTTCCCCTTTGAGAGATTCATGGGAGTCTTAAAGAAGTACGTTCATAACCGTGCTAGGCCAGAAGGAAGCATCTCCAAGGGCTATGGAACAGAGGAGGTCATTGATTTTTGTGTTGACTTTATTCCTGACCTTAAGCCGATCGGTGTTCCTGAATCGCGCTATGAGGGGAGACTGCGTGGAAAAGGCACGCTAGGAAAGAAATCAGCAACGTGTATGGACGGACATTCTTTCACTCAAGCACACTACACAGTTCTACATAATTCCATCTTGGTGGCTCCGTACAAAGAGGAACACAAGGAGATCTTACGCTCTAAATACCCGGAGCAACGTGAAGATTGGATTGATGGAGAACACATGAAGACTTTCGGTGGTTGGTTGCAAACACGTCTCATGAATGTCACCGATGACGAGCAGCTGTACTTGTTGGCCAAGCAACCATCTTCTACTATATCGACTTTTCAAGGGTACGAGATTAATGGGAACACATTTTACACTTTCGCCCAAGACAAAAAGAGCACCAACCAAAACAGTGGTGTCCGCTTTGATGCAGAAGATGGCAATGGGAACAAGGTCACATATTATGGGTACATAGAGGAGATATGGGAACTTGACTATGGACCTAATTTCAAGGTCCCTTTGTTCCGGTGCAAATGGTTCAACCTGAAATACGGGTATAGGTAGACCCGCAGTACGGAATGACTACAGTGGATTTCAAGAATCTAGGGTACGACACCGAACCATTCGTCCTAGCCAGTGAAGTGGCTCAGGTTTTTTATGTGAAGGATATGTCTAGCAAACCGAAAAAAAGAAAAGAAAGGCAAGAGGACACATCATACGATGAGCCAAAGCGGCACATAGTTCTTTCAGGAAAAAGAAACATCGTGGGAGTAGAGGACAAGACAGACATGTCAGAAGATTATAATAAGTTTGACGATATTCCACCCTTCAAGGTAAAAATTGACCCAAGCATCATCTTAAACAATGAAGATTGTCCATGGTTGCGTCGCAGTAAGAAGAAAGGGAAACGGGCGAAGAAAACTCAGAAGACTAGCTAGCTACATATAGGGATCATAACTTGTGTATCTCAATATGGAAATCACTTTTGTGTAATGATGTTACTGTATGTAAGATATTAACAATGGAGATGGTTGGCTTGTTTTACTAGTTAAGTCACGGGCTTGCAGGGAAATTTTTCCGAGGCAGAACTTCCGAATATGCCATATATAGGGCATGTGCACCAAGGGCATATTCGAGAAGTTCCGCCACGGGAGATTTCCCAACCCTTTCCCCAACATTGTTAGAGGAGATGGAGTCTTCCACGGGCTTGCAGGAAAAATTTCCGAGGCGGAACTTCCGAAGATGCCATAGGGCGTGTGCACCAAGGGCATCTTCGACAAGTTCCGCCACGGGAGATTTCCCAACCCTTTCCCCAACATTGTTAGAGGAGATCGATGGAGTCTTCCACGGGCTTGCAGGGAAAAATTTCCGAGGCGGAACTTCCGAAGATGCCATAGGGCGTGTGCACCAAGGGCATCTTCGACAAGTTCCGCCACGGGAGATTTCCCAACCCTTTCCTCCATCCATGGTGATGAAACTCTCCATCCATGTTGGCTTGTTGAGCTGCTTCCCATGGTGTATCGATGCTCCTTTTATAGGCACAGCGCCACTTCTACTTTGTCTTCTTCTTCCTCCGACAGGGCGTCGTGCGCTACATACTTTAGCTCATCGAGCAGAGCGTCCTTATCCCGCCGACAGCTTTAGTACCGGTTGCACCCACCAACCGGTACTAAAGGTTACCCACGCGTCCTTATCCCACCGACAGGGCGTCTTGCGCTACATACTTTATCTCATCGAGCAGGGTGTCCTTATCCTGCCGACAGCTTTAGTACCGGTTGCACCCACCAACCGGTACTAAAGGTTACCCACGCGTCCTTATCCCACCGACAGGGCGTCGTGCGCTACATACTTTATCTCATCGAGCAGAGCGTCCTTATCCCGCCGACAACTTTAGTACCGGTTGCACCCACCAACCGGTACTAAAGGTTACCCACGCGTCCTTATCCCACCGACAGGGCGTTGTGCGCTACATACTTTATCTCATCGAGCAGGGCGTCCTTATCTTGCCGACAGCTTTAGTACCGGTTGCACCCACCAACCGGTACTAAAGGTTTGCCTCTGTCTTCCCGCCTTTCTTCCCGCGTTTTCCACCGGTTCCCGCCTCTGTCTTCCTGCCATTTTTTCACTATATATATGTAGGCTTGGCCACCATTTACATATCACATCTAGACTCATATCTGCAAACCTCATCATTCTCTCCCATGGCTTCCATCGCATCTCTAACCCCCCGGGAGGCGGAGGCGCTTTGCGCCTCGAACTACCCCTGCCCGCCGGGCTACCGCATCCCGACCGGCTGGTTGCTAAGCGTCGGAGGCGTACCGGTCCCTCCAGTCCCTCTAGGTGTGGCGCGCGAGATGGCCATCACGAACCACTACTACTTCGAGCTCACGCCAGAGCAGCGGAGGAATCCCCACTGGCATCCCGACTACAGCCCGACTTGGGAAAGCTTCTTCATCAATCGGCGTGAGAGGGCGCTTGCCAGGCACGAGGAGGGCGGCCCGCCTCCTCCGAACTTCAACGAGGCCGGCCGTTGGCTGTGGTGGCGCGGCCGGACTCTCCAGGGCGTCATGGCCTACCATGGCCCCCGCCTGCGCTACCCTCAGTCCCAGCCCACGCGTGCTCACCCGCCGACGTTCGAGTACCGCGACCCCGATGCCAGCGACGATGATGACGGCGACTACGACGACTACAGTGGCGACTACTACAGGGCTAGGCACGAGTATGACTAAATGACTCCAACAGTAGAATTTGGCCATGTATCTTTAATTTTCAGTTAAGCTATGTACTTTTAATTCGAGTTCACTCGTAATAAAATTTTATTCCCGCCCTTTCTTTCCCGCCTTTTTCCGTCGTACGTGGCGGGAGAGTTTCCCGCGCGGACGGCGTCGTGGCAGGAGTAAAGAATAGAAATAGATAATATATAGAAAAGAATTAGAAAATATATAGAAAAGAAATATAAAAAAGGATATAGAAAACAAATAGAAAAGAAAACAAACGAAAAAAGAAAAAGAAATAGAAAACAAATAGAAAAGAAAAAAGAAATAGAAAATAAAAAGAAAAGAAAAGAAACACAAAAGAAAAGAAAAGAAAACAGAAAAGAAAAGAAAGAAGAAACATAAAACAAAATAAATAGAAAAGAAATATAAAAGAAAAGAAACACAAAAGAAAGGGAAACGAAAATGAAAAGAAAAGAAATAGAAAATGAAAAGAAATAGAAAATGAAAAGAAAAGAAATAGAAAATGAAAAGAAATAGAAAATGAAAAGAAAAGAAAAGAAACACAAAATAAAAGAAAAAAGAAACAGAAAAGAAAGAAGAAAACAGTAAAAGAAAAAAAAAAGCAAAAGAAAAGAAAACAGTAAAAGAAAAAAGAAAACAAAAAAAAAAACCCTTTAGTACCGGTGACATGGGCATACCCTTCGGGTACCCATTATTAGTATACCTGGCTCGGCCCAAGATGGAGAAGACCAAATATGGAGAAGGCCCAACAAGGCAACCCGAAGAAGTAGTCGACTAGGACTCTTGTAAAACCCTAGGCTGGTTGCATATATAAAGCTAGCCAGGGCACCCGAAATAAGGAGGACAACAGATAGACAGAATATAGACAACATAGATCCGCCTACGGCGAGACCCTGTAAACATACATATGATCATATACTGGATTGCTAGCAGCACGTAGGGATCCTCCACCGAGGGGACCCGAAGCTGGGTACGTCGTGTGCCTAATCTCGTCCCCGGAATCTCCATCGCCGCTCTTCCCGAAACCCTAGTCTACAATACGTAGGCATTGCCGAGGTGATCCCTCGTCAATTGGCGCCGACCGTGGGGATTGCGACGACTGGATTTCGTTATCCGGGCGGGATCTGTCGAGTTCATCATCATCAGCAACGTGTGTACCGATCGACATCACCATCAGCAAGATCAGATCGCGGTGAAAACATCGGGTCCGTCTCACGGACGGGAACAAGTTCATCCAGCGCATCTCAAAATCAGTTTGGTGCGTATCAAGAAAAAAAAAAGGATTCTCGCCTAAATCGAGACTGGAGGAGACTGCGTATTTTATCTCTGCTGCAGTTCAGCTGGGCAACCTCTGGTTCGCGTCCTGGGCAGCCTCATCCGCATCAGTGACAGCTAACTATTTCAATGATCGCTGATATTCAATGGCGTTCAAGAGATCAGAAGTGAAGATTGATTCCAAGAAAAAATACAAAGAAATTTTATGGGGTTCAGATCATTGCATGAGCAATAGCGTAGTTACAAGATCCATCCAAGAAAGACAACAGTGCATCGAGTCCTAATGAAACAAGTCACCACGTGATCGTGTCGTTTACTGATTGCAATATTAAAGATTGTATGGAAACCGTACGTCAAGGATGAAAAGAAAGGCTGATGCTTCCGTAGAGATCGGATCAAATCTAGAGAAGAAGA
This sequence comes from Lolium perenne, assembly GCF_019359855.2. Taxonomy (NCBI): domain Eukaryota; kingdom Viridiplantae; phylum Streptophyta; class Magnoliopsida; order Poales; family Poaceae; genus Lolium; species Lolium perenne. The sequence goes on from NC_067246.2 coordinate 110,516,741, forward strand.
AAAATTTGCACGGGTGCTACAGCGTGTACGGTACCGGACGACTTCGTCACGCACCCGGTTGATTCCAAAATTTTGATTCCAAAGAATTCAAATCCAACCCGAAACACACACGAGGGATCTGCAGACATGTCGTCATCAATTCACTAAATGCGGGCCAGAGCGCGGACACGTTATCAAGAACTCGCTCGCATCCGATACCAAAATATCAGGTGCTATGTTTCCAGTTAATTAGTACTCATAAAATTTATTTGGTCAAATATTTTGTTTTTCGGCACATACTATTATTTGCGTGCAGATTTTTGCGTCACAATATAACTGCAGATTGAAACAAAATTTCGACTGTCGGTCGACCACGTCCGCCATGGTGCACTCGCCATACTTGGGGGCTCATCCGTCGTGGATCCGTCGGATCGATTATATCCTCTTCATCGACTATGTCGGCCACATCCACTACTTCTGGCCAGGCGCCGCACAACTACAGACCGCGTTCGCGGCACGACTTGCACCCGACTAAAGCTAAGTTTTTTTATTTTTCATGATTCAACTATTTATTTACTTTCGCTACACCCAAAATACCCCGGGGCTGTACCATTACTTTCGTTACCACAAATATACTCGGTTACTTGGCGAATTTCTTTTCTTCGGCTTAATGGAATTATCTTCTCGGGAATATATCATTCTTCGGCTCAGTGAAATATATCATTCTTCGGCTCAGTGGATATATCTTCTTTGGCTCTGGATACATCTTCCTCGGCTCATTGGATTTATTTTTCTTCGGCTTAGCGAATTTATCTTCGGCTCAATGGATTTATATTCTTCGGCTTACTGGATTTGTCTTATTCGGATTCCTCTTATAAAATTACCATTGGCTTCTTCTAATATAATATTACCCGATGCGTTTCCGGGTCAATGGATTCATCTTTTATGGATATTACTGGAACTATTTTTCTTCGGGTCAATGGATTCATCCTCTATAATATCAACGGATTCATCTTCTATGGTTATTACTGGATTTTTCGGGTCAATGGAATCATCCTCTATAATATCAACGGATTCATCTTCTATGGTTATTACTGGATTCTTCGGGTCAATGGATTCATCCTCTGTGATATCAGCGGATTCATCTTCTATGGTTATTACTGAATTCTTCGGGTCAATGGATTCATCTTCTACGGCTATTGCTGGATATATTTTCTTCGAGACAATTTCCTCTACGATATGGGCGGATTCATCCTCAATATATGCTCTATATTTAATGGCATAATCCTCAATATGGGTTCATCTCAAGTACTTCATCCTGGATTCATCTTCAGGGACTCATATTATATTATTGACAATGGCTTCATCTTAAATGGCTTCACCTTATATGACGCCGCGACTCTGTCAAACTTATTTCGACATCATGGCTAACACTCGGGGGCTCGACCATGATTTCGCCTCGGGTCGCAACTGCGACGCAACATCTAAGCAACAATCATGACATCACCCCAACAGTGCTCGGGGGCTTGGCTATCTCTTCATCAACAATTTGGTGGTATTCATTTTCGCTAATTCGGTGGTTTCTACTTTGGCTAGATTTCTTATCTACACTCGAAGACTTCATCATGCATCGACTTCGTCATGTCCAAAAAGCTAAGTGATCTTTTATTTTGCACAAAGTTGATTATCGTTTACTTTCGTCACACCCAACACTCAGGGGCTGTGCGGCATATATTCATTTTACATATCATTGAATCCGAGCATCTGACATCGCATGCGAAAAAAGAGAGTCAAGGAAAAGATAGAAAAAGTTTGTCTATTTGTGCAGGAGAAAGCAAAATTCAAAGTATATAAGAGGGACCTCGAAGAAATTGTATACAGGGAGAACTCGACGAAATTGTCTTCAAGAAAGAACAGGACCCGAAAAATTATCCTCAAAAAGGTCCCGAAGAATTATCCTCAAGGAGTACCCGAAGAATCTTCTTCAAAGAGGAACCCGACGAATTCAAAAAAGCACCCGACGAAATCTTCTTCAGGGAGGAACCCGACGAAATCATAAGAGTACCCGAAAAATTGTCTTCAAGAGAGAACCCGACGAATTCAAAAGAGTACCCGATGAAATCTTCTTCAAGGAGGTCCCGACAAATTATCTGCAAGGAGGTCCCGAAGAATTTTCCCCAAAGAGGTCCCGAAGAATTATCCTTAAAGAGGACCCGAAGAATCAGGAAGGACCCGACGAAATTTTTTCTAAGGGAGGAACTCGACGAAATTATCATCAAGGAGAAACCAAAAAAAAAAAAAAAAAAGAGAGAGAAGTAGAAAAAAAAGGGAGGAAAAAAAAGAGGATGGACAAATCTTCGGGTCCATTGACTCGTCATTTATTCTGAGCAAGAGCATTGGCGATGTGCCTAACGACAATATAGAAGAACCAATATATTCGGCTGTCTCATAAAGCCCGAGAGAAAAATATAGAAGAACCCGCAAAATGGGTCATTGCATCAGCCGAACAAGGCACTCGACAATATATTCTCAGAACGCCAAAGTTGCGATCAATTTCTGAATGCCGCAAATTTGCGAAGGTAAGACCCCAGATCCGTTCTGCTGGGCGTGGCATCGCCAAAGACTGCGCTCTGCTACTTTTATCCGTATCAACAGATACGAAGAAAAATCCTAACGGACGCGTTAGGTACCCGATAAATATGACTGGGACTCGACAGAATGGTAAGACCTTAAGCGGCACCTGTCGAAGTTTACACCAGTATCCCGAGATCATGTCCAGGGACGTGATCTTGAAGTAGGTTTTTGCGGATTGCCACTAGAGCAGTTAACTAGTACCTGATCCGTCAGATGAACTAGCCCCAATTACCATTATCCCTGTACAATATAGATATGGATGTCAAATAAAAATAGCAACGGCCCGGAGTAAATAAAAAGAGGGGCTGCGCCAAGTTCTTTATTGAGTAGTACAACTTGAGCCTATGCCAGGTGCAAGCACCTGCTCATAGGCTCGGGGGCTACTCTTATCGAGAGCATTGTTTACCCTCTCGATAAGATACAAGAAAGAGAAAAATTGTGGAGTCGATTAAAAGCAAGTTGAGCCTACACCCAAGTGCAAACACTTGGCTGTAGCCTCGGGGGCTACTCCCATCGGGAGCGCTGGTCGCGCACCCGATAGAAAGATAACTTCGACATCATCTACGACAATTAAGGTTTGTAGACTCAACTCGATTCTACGACTCGAGTGGAGCCTACTCCCATCGGGAGCATATGGATTTCATCAAGTTTTCCAGAAATATAGTTAAGTTCTTCATCGAGTAGTACAACTTGAGTCTATTCCCAAGTGCAAGCACTTGCCCATAGACTCGGGGGCTACTCCCATCGGGAGCGCTGCCGCGCACCCGATAATTTCAAGAATCGTCGACATCATCTACGCTACACATGATCTACGACATGGACCTCGCCTTGTATTTTCTTCGACTTCGGAGATGGTTATGCTTGGAGTTTCTACGCAAGTCTTCGACTTCCCTATAAACTCGGGGGCTACTGACATGGGCATACCCTTCGGGTACCCATTATTAGTATACCTGGCTCGGCCCAAGATGGAGAAGACCAAATATGGAGAAGGCCCAACAAGGCAACCCGAAGAAGTAGTCGACTAGGACTCTTGTAAAACCCTAGGCTGGTTGCATATATAAAGCTAGCCAGGGCACCCGAAATAAGGAGGACAACAGATAGACAGAATATAGACAACATAGATCCGCCTACGGCGAGACCCTGTAAACATACATATGATCATATACTGGATTGCTAGCAGCACGTAGGGATCCTCCACCGAGGGGACCCGAAGCTGGGTACGTCGTGTGCCTAATCTCGTCCCCGGAATCTCCATCGTCGCTCTTCCCGAAACCCTAGTCTACAATACGTAGGCATTGCCGAGGTGATCCCTCGTCAACCGGTTGGTACCACCAACCGGTACGAAAGGTCTTTCGTACCGGTTGGTGGTACCAACTGGTACTAAAGGGTGTTCCCCTCCATTTCACTTAGCCGCGCGGGCAACTTCCCCCAAATCCCCAAATTCTTCACACGCGCGCAGACCACGCCGTCGCCGTCGCCGAGTACCGCGTGCTCGTCGTCGCCGTCCTCCACGCCGTCGCCGTCGTCCCTCATCAGCGCCACGCCGCACCACGCCGTCGCCGTTGTCCGCACGCAGCACCAGGCCGGCCTCTCCTCTCTCCGCGCCGGTGCAGGTATGTCCTCCACGCCACCATGGCACCGTCATCGACGTCCCTCTCCCCTTGTCGTTCCCCTCGCCTGCGCGCTCCACTGCATCGCCGAGAAGGTCGTCGTCGCTGAGAAGGTTGCCGTCGCCGTCCAGAAGCTGCTGCGCTCCCTCCGCCTCGGCGCCGGCCAGGTCACACCCGGAAGGTGTTCGACCTAATGCCGAGGCGCGCGTACACGGCGTGGTGACCGCGCGGTGGTGAAGGCCGTGCGCCAGGGTGAGGCAGGAGGCGGTAGATGGACGAGATCGCGGAGAGCGCGTGTCGGCAGATGAAGTGGTGGCGGTGGTCGAGGTTGTCGAGGATGGAGGGCACGAGCGGCTTGAGCACCTCCGGCTCGGAGAGGCGGCAGAGGAAGAGCAGCGTGACGCCGCGGATGTACTTGTTGGGGTGCTGCAGGTTGTTGTGGAGGTTCTGGCAGGGGTGGGTAGGGTCTCGCCGTTGAGGAGGAGCATGACGGCGCGCTTCATGGCCTCCACCTTGGCGGCGACGTCGCTGCCCTCGAGATCCGCCTTGATCTCGTTGGCCATGGCGGCGGAGCCCTTGTCGAAGTGGACCAGTAGCGTGCACGGCTTGTCCATGGCGCCGTGTCGTACGTGCACCCGCGCCGGAGGGCGCTGACGGCTTGTCCATGTTCTTTTTAGATGAATTTTTAGAGTAATGTAGAGATGCCCAGCGTCGGCCGCCTCCCCCACCACACGGCCGACCAGCAGCGGCGCGCCTCGCGGAGGCTCCAGGAGGCCAGGCTGTACGCGGTCGCGGCGTACCTCGCCGTGGAGCAGTGCTGCGTCCACGTGCCGGGCGCTGGGACAGCTTGAGGCTCTTCCCGAGCGAGCATCGCTCGTCGGAGACCTGGGTGCCATTTGTAGCTCAACTCTGAACTTGGGTGCCATTTGTGTGTCCGTAGTTACATGTGAACTCGCAAAGACTTCGGGATTAGCTGGCCAGTGTTGTGTCGTTGTTATCCATAATGTTCATATATTGCCAAAACGCATCCATTCTACATTATTTGAGCAGTGAATTTCGAAGTTGATTTTGTCTCTGCAAATGAACTGCAAGATTTCTTAAGGGATGCTTGTGTTTTTGTTTGGCATATTCATTTCAAAAGGAGGGCATATGTGTTTGTATTTCACATGATTATGCTATTAATTGCTTTCTTCATTTTGCAGTGACATTGCGGTATGGAGGACGGCACCTTCGTCCGAGATGAGGAGGGGGAAGAAGCGGTGCAGAAATTGATCTATGAGAGTGCCCGTGGTCCGGAACCCGACGATGGACATGACAACGAGTACCAAGACTTTCTGAATGATTTTGGCGAGGGACTTGAGTCTGAACAAGTTAGAAAAGACAATGAAGTGTCCATCACAAACTCCGGCGAGGTGTATATCTATGTATCAATTAGTCTGTATTCATCCCTAGATGCATTCATTTATTTGTATTGCACTTATTAACGAATAATTTTTTCTTTTAGCCTTCTGGATCATCGAGTAAGTCTGTTAGAACAAAATGAGGCCCAACGCGGGTGCTAAAGGGTGAGGGCAGGTTAACCCTCACGGCATTCAAGGATAATGGTGAACCAGTTCATCCCAAGGAGTTTTGCCGCAAATTTACAAGTCAATCCGGAGTTATTGTTAGGGACCATGTACCGATCAGCATTCAAGAGTGGCATAAGCCGAAGAACCCGGAGAGTGGTGCTAGTTATGTCAACGACACGATGAAAAATTTTCTTTGGGACACGCTACTGACAAAGTTCAGCCTACCGGAAGACATGACGGAAGGCCAGAAGAATAAAGTCAAGGAATGGACATTGAAGAAGATGGCCATACAATTCCAGAGCTTCAAGAAAAATTTATGGGACAAATATAAGAATGAAGATCCAGTATTCGATGATAATCTAGTGAAGATAAAAGATCACTGGGCCGCATTTAAGGAGTATAAGAAATCGTCTACTTTTGTGTCCCGATCGAAGAAAAATAAACGAAAATGCTGCAAAGAAGAAACTTCCGCATCATTTGGGGTCAGGTGGCTACAAGAGTGCCATTCCGAAGTGGACATCGTTTGAGAATAAACTGATGGATCATGGAATCACTCCACAGATATGGGACTGGCCCGAACGGTCCAAGTTCTGGTTGTTCGCTCATGGGGCAGGGTTGGACCCAAAGACAGGGTTGATCGTTGCGAAGGGAAAATGGAAGGAAAAAATTGAGGCAATTGTACCGAAGCTTGTAGATGCAATTGAAAAGGTCAGAAAGGGAGAGTACATTCCCGATCGAGAGAATGACGAGCCGACACTCGCCTGGGAACCCTGAACATGTTGGACGGGTACGAGCTCGCCCAGGTCTCACCATGAAGGAAGCGTGGCCGGACAGCGCTGACACTTATAGAAGCCGTTCGCGAAAGAAGAAGAAGGACGCCAACATTGTAACGGAATTGTTAACTAGGGTGGAGGCTCTTGAGAGAAATCAGAGGGCACCTGATCAGCCGCTGTTTCTACAGGATCCACAAGCCGATGCTGCCCCATCTCAGCGAAGAAGCAGTGTCGGTTCCTCGCATCTTGACGGATGTGGAGGAAGCTACCCCGTGGATTATGTCACGGAGAAGACAGATTGCGAGCTACATATGTTATTCAGGACCGCGTCCGTTAAGGTGGCGGTCGGCTATGTGTACCCAAGTGAAGATGGAGCAATGCACCATCATATGCCCATTCCACCTGGCTGTGTTCGTGTCGGGGTGGATGAAGTTGTTCCGGGTTTTGAAACAGTGGAGCTTGATATTCCTAGAGGTGAAGATGAGAGGACACTGGCCGATGTCAAGCACGGTTTCGCCCTATGGCCGAAGAAGTACGTCGTCCTTTTGCAAAGGCCACCGACTCCTACACATGAGCAGCAAATGCCATCGACTCCTCCTGGTGGCAGTCCTGGTGAGCAGCCAAGTCCACACCTACCTGAGAGGGACCCCAGCGTGAGTCCACCATCTCGAGATCCTCCGCGATGTAAGACAGCGTCCGTTAAGCGGAACGGTACGCCGCCTAGGAAGAAAGCTAGAAAGGAGAAACAACTGCCGCCTACTGAGAAGTTACCTTGGGAAAAAACTCCAGAGGAAAACGCGGAGGCCGTTCAGGCCGAGTTGAAGAAATGGTTTGCACCGAAAGTGCCAGAGATACCTTTCGAGAAGACACTAGATCCGGTGAAAGTTGTGCGTACCGTTGACAATCTATATGACTCTGTACCATCGCCGCCATCTGACTATGCACGTTCTATTGAAAGGTCGTATGACAAGATGATCGAGGCGACAAAACCCGTTCAATCGGGTATCAGGGAGATAAAAGGGATACACAGTGTCTACCAGCTCGGACAACAACCCGTTCAATCGGTCGCCCCTCTCAAGGTGTTTGACGGGAAGACCGTTCAAAGTTCTCGACAAGACGCAACTGATTACGCCTTCGCTGAACGAGCATATCAGTTTGTTCAAGGGAAAGATTTGGTCGAGAATCTCAGGAAGGTACCAACATGTATGCGTAACTTGCATTCGTGGTACCTTAAGGCCTCAAAGGAAGGGATCGAGACTATCATGGTGCGAGTTAGGGAAGAGCACTACTTCCAGGAGTACTGTGTGAACGTTGACTTCGCCGAACTCTTTCAGTTATACAATCTCCGGGCCCTCGACAAATCAATCATCAGTTTCTATTGTCTGTAAGTGATTTATTTATTTAATTTGAGAAGTCTTTAGCTCAGCTCGTTCATTGTCTGCAGATTAAAATCTTTTGTGCGCTATATTATGCAGATCGAAGATGCTCGAATGCAAAAGGGACGATATCACAGACATTGGGTTCATTGACCCGCACACAATGCATGTTAAAACCATAGAGAATCCCCTCTATAACAAGGATACACCGCAGACTTTGCTAAGGTTTTTGAAGCGACAACGTGACAAAAAGCTAATAATTTGGCCTTACAACTTCGAGTGAGTCTTCTTGTCTTATTACACATTATATTTTGCTCACCGTATGTCAAAATTTTAACTAATGACTTATATATATGACACTACATATTGAAACGTGCGTAGGTTTCACTTTATTCTTCTCGTCATCAATTTGGAAATTGGAGAAGTTGAAGTCTTTGACTCACTAAGCAAAAAATCGGAACTATACGTGTCTTGTTTTTTAATGCTCAGAAGGTAATTTTAATTCTTATCGATTTGTTTCGTTAATTTCCTGCTTTGAACTAATTGATGACTCTTTTATGCATTTTCTTTTGTCGAGCAGCGTATGGCAAACTTTCATCAAGGAAGATACGTCCCGTGAATGGACACCGAAGCTGCGATGGCGTGCGAAAGTAAGTAGTACTACCTAGGTCCACACACCTTTTAATTATCATACTTGACTATTGTTTGATTGAATTATATTCTTGTAAAGAAATGCCCGCAACAACCTCCGGGGACCGATCTCTGTGGATTCTTCGTTTGCGAGTACATCCGCAGAATTGTCAGCGAGAGAACGAATAATGAAAGAAATAAAGAGGTACAAAAACAATCTTCACAAATTTGTTTTGTTATCATAAGTTGTGCTGAGTTTCAGTAATAGTTGTTTCATGTATTCATTTGTATCTTATTCTTTTATAGTTGGCAAGAAAGCGGAACAAGCTCTCAATCGATGACCGCTTCATAGCAATAGGCGAGGAATTGGCGGGATTTTTCCTTCGGGACGTCATACCACCACTCGCAGAGTACCACTATGAATGAAGATGTACATGTTACATATATAGTTGACTCGAAGAGTACCACTATGCTACATGTAATAGACATATATAGAGTACGCCTCGGAGAGTACCACTATGCATGAAGATCGATCTTCATGCATACTGCTACTTAATTTGCGATCTTATGCAATAACATGTGTGTTATATTATATGCACCAACTTGCTATGCATCATCTTGATCTTCATGTACTACCTAAACCCAAACGCGTTTCTGGTGCATCGACGCGATATGAAACAAACCGATATCCCTAAACCCCTCCAAAAACCCTAAAAAACCAATTCTCTGCCGCGGCAGAGATTTGGGCAAATTCCCTGCCGCGGGTGGGAACCTTTGGTACCGGTTCGTATTACCAACCGGTACCAAAGCTCCTTGGCCCTGAGCTCTCCTGGTGGCCCACGTGGAGGGCCTTTTATACCGGTTCGTAAGCAACCGGTACGAAAGGGGGGGGGGGCTTTAGTGCCGGATAATTAATACCGGTTGCTCAACCGGTACTAATGCCCCTCTGGAACCGGTACTGAGGAGAGATTTTCTACTAGTGAAAGGTATGATATTGGAATGGCATGTCTACTTGAAACCTATAGGAAGATGAAGTTTGTTTGATTGTAGCAAAGGAATTTTTTCATGAGGTATGAGCTAATGCTTTTTTCTTATAGAAATTACACTACAAGATTCCTATAGGAATTTTTTCCTATAGGATATGTTCCTATGAATCAAACAACATGTATAGAAATTTTTCCCATAGGAACCAAATCCTACACAATTCCTATGCAAATCCTTTGAATCAAAGGAGCCCTCAAGGTCTAGGTCAAAATCTAGGAATCTAGTTACACCCACTTTCCTCCCTCGGATGCCTTCGGTCTTCCGACCCGGCGCGCACGTACGAGAAATGGATTAGGAGGTCAACTGGAAGGCACATAAGGCTGGTGCCAATGCACCGCCCGACTCCCGCCCCGCCACGTCAGCTTTTCTCTCACTCTCACCCCACTCTCACCCCACTCTCACCCCACCTTGCCAATGCATGGGCTATAGTCCCCACTCTCACTTCTCTCTCCTCCACATCACCATTTCTTTTCCACATTAAGTTATTTCACTCGATTTTGTTTAGACATTCAAAATAATGCAAGAAATTATTTTATTCAACTTAAAATGTTACCGATTACATAATAATTAATAAAATTGCATAATAAATATTAAAAATTACATAATAAATAAAAATTCTACTCTTCTTCCTCTTGTTCCTGCTCCTCCTCCTCGTCGTCATCATCTTCCAGACCAAGCTCTTTTTCCACCATCTTCATGGCCTTCGCATGTTTGCGCTTTTCTGCTTCGTTCATGTCGACGGTTGATCGGTCTTTCATTTTGTTCCATTGCTTGAATTGCTTAGCCTTCACTAAACTCTTCATCATGTTACTCATCGCAAAGGATTTACTTCCTACCTCACTGCTTGATGAGGTTTCCTTCCCCTTCCTCCTGCCCTTACGTGCCGCGGCCTTGGCCCTATCGCGGCCCGCTGGACGCTCTTCCTCCGTGTCGCCTGTCGCGTCGCTAGAGCTGAACTCACCAGAAGGTCCTAGACGGATTCTCTTGGAACTGGAGTCGGTTCCACTACCAGGACCATGTTGTCCTTTCCACTTCGCTTCATTTTTTACAGCATTCCACCAGTGGTGCTTTCTGAACGGTTGAGTCACTCTTTTGTCATTCGCGTACCTCTCCATTGCCGCCTTCATGACCATATCATCGTCTGCTCCACTCTGACGCATATTTGTTTCTTGGATGTGGTATGCATTGAACAGGGACACCTCCTTGTTGTAGGCGTTCCAATGATCCTTCAGCTGCTTCGAGGTCCGATGACGGGAAGGATCCGAGGTAGAGTTGAAGGTTGCAGCTATCTGACCCCAAAAACTAGTGCCGGTCTTGCAATTACCGGCAATAGAGTCCTTGGAGTTAAAAAGCCAAGCATTAACCTACCCCGAAATAGATATTGTTAGTGAAAAATCCTAGCAAGAACCAATAATGCAATAAATATGTGATGGGTTTGTAAAGTACCAGTTTTTCCTCTTCCTGGACAGTCCAGTCAAGCCTCTTTGCACGCGGTGGTACGATTGTTTCCGCGGCATTGGACTCGGAGCTTGGAGCTTCGGAAGGTGGTGGGGGGTACGGACCATATGGCGCGTATGGATACGGAGGTGGAGGGTATGACCCGTACGAAGGTGGTGGGTAGGGGGGTACAGTGCCACTCCCGCTACCTACAGGTGGAGCATTTGGAGGTGCTTGGGGGTATGGATACGGAGGCGGATGATATGAACCATATGGCCCCGGAGGCGCCGGAGGTGGAGCGTATGGGCCATATGGCCCCGGAGGTGGTGCGCCGGGGGACCATAAAACTCGGGGAATCGGCGAAGAAGCTACATTGGTGCGACGATGTGTCGGAGAGACACCTTCGAGGTCTATTGGTGACCCGTCTTGCATCAGATCCGTGAACGTGGTGAAATCTGGTGGAGTCCAACCGGACATGGTGGAGAAGTTGAGAGAGGGAAGGTGATGAATGGAGATGAGATGGGTGTGGAGTGAGTGAAACATATGGGGGTATTTATAGGGGTGGAGCTGAAATTTTGAACCAGCAACGGCTAGCTGACGTGGACCAATCGCGTCGCGCCACGTCAGCTAGCTGTTGGGCACTCCCGCCCCACTCTCGCCCACTCTCGCCCGCCTCTCGCCCGCATCCCGCCCGCCTCCCGCCCCACTAACGCCCGCCACCCTCTCGCCCCACCCCGCCATCGCGCCGCCCCGCCTCTCGCCCCTCTCCCGCCTCCCTCTCGCCGCCAACGCGGGCGCCAGCCGGGCGGGAGCGGGCGCCCCCGCCGGCGCCCCTCCCTCTCGTCCCGCCCGCCTCCCGCCCCTCTCCCGCCCCGTCGCCGCCGTTAGCGCCCCGGCTCCCGCCTGCAATGGCACCAGCCTAAAGCTGGTCGCTAAGCTAGGTGCACTAACACTTTTCATCAGCTAGCACCAAATTTAAGTAAACTCCCCTCACAAGATCGCCTGCATGCGTGCAGATTCCACGGCAGCTTCAAACCAACATGGATTTAGGCAAAGAAAAAAAAATCTGTAATCTTCTTTCCCGTAATAGAAAGTACAGTATCCCAAAACAAATTCTCATCCTTGGCCACAAGAAAAAAAAAATTTGAGGGTCGACCAAAACCTTCAAGGATTCCAATTTTTCTTTCGTCCAATATAATAGCATACACGTTTAGTTTATATTTGGTTGGTGCATATCCGAGGGCGTTTCCTATAGGACTGCAACTCTGCTAGTACCCTTGCCTCATAGGTCAAAATCTAGTACTCCGGAGCTTCCGCCCTCGGATGCCTTCGGTTCTCCAGCCCAACGCGCACGTACGAGGCGTGGATTAGGGGGCCAATTACAATGCACATACATATTGAATTGTAGATGTAGCTAGCTATACATGGTGCGCTAACACTTTTTTATCAGCTAGCTGAGCTATAGATACACCAGATTAGCACAAACTCCCCTCACAAGATCGCATGCACGAACACGCTCAGTTTATAGGTGATTGTGAGACTGATTAGTCGTCCTTGTAATTGAGGTCGTGTGACTCGTCGTCCTTCGAAGTAGAGTAGAGTTGCTAGCTAGGTTAATTTAGTTGGGGATTGGGATGCGGCGCCGATGGGCACGTGCGCGCTGTATGGGTGCCCGAGCGCGAAGCCGACGAGGAGGTAGGCGACGGCGCAAACGACACGAAATGGAATATCTGCCCGTGGATGTGCATGCATACCGCTCATATCTGCCTCCTGCAAAGACGGACGATAGATATGCACGTACAGTACACTAGTACCAGTAGGGCAGTAGTAGTATAGTAAAACGAGGAGGAGAGAGATCGATGTTGATTAGGGAGAATCCGGAGATACTCCTTCCGTCTCAGGAGGCGCACATAGTTTTAGATAAAATTAACCGTTAATAAGGTTGTATGTATCATCATGATGCAGAAGTTGGGGTCTTAATCCTCATTTTGAAAAAAAAATTATTTTGGTTAACAAAATATAAATTATATGTCTATATTATAAGATTCATATCTAAAAAATATTTTGAATGATATAAATATTTTAACATGTTGTATTTCATATTTTATTAACTAAAATAATGATCAAAGCAATTTTTAAAACTACATGCACACCTGTTGAACCGAGACGGAGGGAGTACCACTGTTATGAAAAGTTTTATAGGCCCCGAAGTACCACCAACAAGCTAAAAAGATATCCGTCGGTGCGATATTACCATCGACGCATCAAATATAGATACGCATGTGATACGAGGATACCACCGACGTACCAATAATTTGCCGTGTTAGGGGTAAGCCTCGCACATGTCCGAGTCAGGGCAATACCGCCGGCAGTTCACTATATTGGTGCACGGGCTGTAAGAGGATTCAGATTTTGCTTTTGAGATGTCCATATATCATGTGTTGTGTTCTAGTTGTTAGGAAAATTAACAGACATGAACTTCGACCTATTTTGCGATATGGCGCCATGTTTCGGTAAAGTTGTTATAGATTTTGCAAACGACTTCCGCTGAAAAAGAAACATTATATGAAAATGTATCTACCGAAAGAGTTACATCCAAATTCAACTACCTATGGCCGTTTATCGATTTTTTTTAGATTCCTCAAAATAAATAAAAGGAGAATATAATTTTTAAACGTTTAGATTTTGATGAAAAAAATTATGGTATGCCCAAGAAGCACTAATCTCCTATTTCTCTGCTTCTCTCTTCCTCATCCCCTCTTTCTTATTTTTCTCATCCCTCTTCATCTTCCTTCTTTACCTTCTCTTCCTCTTCTCCTCTTCCTTCCCTTCCTCTTTCCCTCTTCCCCGTCATCGAGCCCTCCTCATCCACCTTGCGGGGGATGACGACGACATCACTGTGGTGGCAGCAGCTGCCTCGAGCTCCTCCTCTCTTCTCCGCTCGAGGGCCACCTCTACAGCTACGCTCCCTGGATCGGTGTTGGCGGGTGGAATCAGCCATGAACTTGATCGCTTTTTTTAATTTCAAACTGAGGGTGCTCTTTGTAAAGTAGCCAACCAATAGGGCATTTTTTTGTTCCAAAATAAATTATCTCTGGCACATCTGGCTAGGGCGTCATCGGTATTTTTGCTACCGCCGGCGTACCCGGACGGTACGTCGGTGGTAACGCGTTACCACCAGCGTGTTAACGCTAGTGCACGCTGGTGCACCGGCGGTAGCATTTTTGGGTGCGCCGGCTATAGGTTTTTACTTATAGTGTGCGAAGCAATTGGAAGAAAACCAACTGGTCATTCCTTCACTGGTCCAATCCACCGGAATTATTACTCTCTCAGTAACAATTTTTTGTGAGGATATATAGGTTCACCATATGTAATGCATTAATAATTTTACTATTAATACTTTTTTCTATATATTGTTAATTTGGTCCCGTTGTGGACGCATGAAACAATTAGAGGGCGGACACACCTCCAAAAAAATTGTGCTTCCCAATTGTGATATTTTTTTGCGAAATGAGTAATATATGTAGCCAATATTCCTAAAATCAAGGGTAGAACAAATCTAAAAATCTAAAGTTTAAGTTTTGGCTAAATTATATTTAATTTTTAGAAAGAATGTTTTACTATGAATTGTCCTTAATCTTTTTAAGAAAATCTACAAATCTAAACTACAAAGAGTTCTAAAATTAATAAATTATAAATATGTCAATGGAAGACCTAATGATCACTAAGAGCACTCGAGCGAGCCAAAAACATGTCACCGCCCTTCCCCCGCTAGAGTGTCGGACAAAACTTGTCGTAGTAGAGAGCAACAACCATCTTCTATGATGAGACCGTACATAAAATATATATAGCCATGCAACCACATCAATGAAAACGAAAATCGTCTAGATCTCTGGATCCTAGGAGATCCACCGGACATACAACTCCAAATACCTGAGGATATGACGAGAATGACATTATTCTAACTTCAGGATGTTGCCACCATTTCACCACCCAAATAAAATGCTGAAACTTTCTAAAAGAGGGACGGAGACCCTCCTAGCAGCGAGGGCCATGCTCCGTGGAACCCGCAAGTCCCGAAGGGCCATAAGGGTGACTTCTTTTGGCTTATGCTTATGCATAAGCCGGCTTCTGCGTTTCGGTGGGGAGAAACTGTGGTGGGTAGAAGCTCCTAGAAGCTAGTTATTCCTATTCTTTTGGGCTTCTGAAATTATGGCTTATTTGTTGTGTTGGTTTGTAAAATGTCTATAAAGCCCCAAAATTTGATATGTGCTCTAAAATAAGTGATGATATCATATATGCTGCTTTTAAGTAGATAATGAGCCAAAAATAGATCAAGAAAATTAAGAAAAGTCAGATGATAATAAAAACATGGTGATGATAGTAGAGTGATGACAATACGGGATTATAACAGTACAAATCCAAATCAGCAACATATGTTCATCCAGTGGTACAAATTCAAATGACATTAGGACACTACAAATACAAATCAGCCAACATTACGCCTTGTTCATACGTACCCAGGTCCTCCTGATCCAATATCAAGCCTAACACTAGGCTCCACCTCCTTACAGAAATCATCGATCAGCAGACTTTATTTTAATCACATCCATAACACATCTGCAACAAATTGACTAGCAGAATACCAGAAAACATTGGAAGGAGCTACTTACCCATGGCTGTGATGCCAGCATTGACCGAATCGAGGACAAGGTACATCGTGGAGCGTTGAGGAGGACGAGTTCGTCGGGGCAGGACGAACTGGAGGTCGGCGTTAGTGGGGAAGGGCACCGTTGGGGGAGGACGAAGTCAATGGTCGGCCGGTGGGGGCGGAAGCGGAGAGCTCGATGGCAGCGGATGCCGAGGTGGCGTCGTGCTTGATGCGGATGCAGAGGCGGGCAATGCAGGGTGGGAAAAGGAGGGATTCGTGGGGGTGGCGTCTCTGGTGCCCTTCCAGAGCTACGGTGACGACGGCAGGGTCAGCGGCCGTGGAGCGGCGGCGGCGGTTGGGGAACCCTACCTCGGCTGCTCGGGTCACCATGCGATGGAATGATTCGGGACTGCCTGGTCCTGTCCTGTCGAGCGTTACGTTGCGTTTTCCTTTTTTTAAATTGCCCAAACGTTATTCTCCGGAATGGTAGTCATGCCGTAAATAGAAGCAACGAAAAGGGTAAAGATGCATACCGATTCGGGTTCTGGGGGAGAAGCTCGGGAAACTCCTCAGAAACTGCTCCCTACCAGTTTCTCGCTATACACAGGATATGGGTTTCGCGGTGGAAGGAAGCCGCCCAGAAACTGATCTCATCTTTTGGGGTTCAGCTGTTTGGGACCTACAAGTCAGGATAGAAGCCCAAAAGAAGTCACCCTAAGAGGTGCGACGGACCGGTGGTGGCGCCGACGAGGATGAAACCCTAGAGCAATATTACTTTTTCTCTCTCCGACGGGTGCCGTCTTCTTCTGGTTCTTGCCAACCCGAGCCGGCTGTTTTTGATAAAAGAAATTTTTTTTGAAGGATAAAAGAAAATTTTGAACCGTGTTGTTTAGATAATTTTTCGAAACCTCTTCTTCAAGCTGACTTTTTGGAACGTCATTAGGTAATCTTGACGTGTTGCATCCGGCCGGGATGTGCATCAGTGCATGCATACATGCATGACTTGTGCATTAAATAGCTCCTGACGGATGTCAATAACTTGCTAATAAACCGTTCTCGTGCAGGGGCACAGAGCGGCGCACGCGTGCTAATCATCCACATCTTTTGTCGATCACGATCGCCATTTGACCAAATTGTTGGACATATGCATACGAAGACGACCGGTAGTTGTCATTCAGTCCATTGCGTAACTTTCTGTAGTATAGTATAAGTACAAACTAATCACATGGAGACGTATGCATTCATCGGGTCACTGTCAAGGCAGCTTTGTACGCTGGTGAGTAGTTCTTGTCTTTATGGACCGGCGTCAGGTCCGCATGATGCAGTTTCCCCGTACGTATTGTACACATGCACCTGCACAATTGCATAAATACACTAGCTAGATAACATGCATGCTCCATTTAGAATGAACGGGTCCGTGCTACTACTAAGGATGGTTTAAGGATAGACCATGCAATTGTTGATGCGTACACCTAACATGCGTGTACACTTAATATGCGGGACCGTTCTTCAGCTAGTCACATGCACCACTCGAGGGTTTGTCCCACTTCAGATTCCTTGCCATGGAAGGAGAGACCTGTCAGAGATTAGCTAGCTCCGAGCCCGGTGCATGTTCAAAATCTCTGACTAAAATGTATATAAAACCTACCTCTGCAGTATAGCTGGTAGGTAGCTAGCTTGGCCACAGATAACAAAATGTGACGGTTGATCAATCGCGGCGCGATTTGCACAAAAATAATTCAAAAATGAAAAAAGCACAGACTGAGCCTCCGGCGAAACTATTTCACCCATCTAACCTTTTGTGTGGCGCCCCTCCCATCGGCGCCACACATGCCAGTGTGGCGTCCCTCCTGCCGGCGCCACTCACCCAGCCGACGTGGCGCCCTCGACGCTGAGCTGGTGCGCCGATCTGACGTGGCAGCATGTGTGGCGCCCCTCCCATCGGTGCCACACATGCACTTATAATTGCCCAAAACATATTGTGAGACAAATCGTCTGGGACTTAGCCGTTTTGGCGAGGCTGTTTGTGTGGCGCCGATGCCACGGGCGCCACACCTCACAGTGTGGCGC
This sequence comes from Lolium perenne, assembly GCF_019359855.2. NCBI lineage: Eukaryota > Viridiplantae > Streptophyta > Magnoliopsida > Poales > Poaceae > Lolium > Lolium perenne. The sequence goes on from NC_067246.2 coordinate 110,534,513, forward strand.
CGATGCCGCGGGCGCCACACAAAGAGGCTCGCCAAAACGGCTAAGGACTTATCGTCCGGAGCCCCTGGATGTTATCGACCCAAAAGTTGATATAAGTTGACATGTGTGGCGCCGATGCCACGGGCGCCACACAGTGCAGTGTGGCGCCCCACTGGCGCCACACATTGACCTGTGTTAAACCAATGAAAAATCCTACCATACTTCAACAGTTTTGAGTACAACATTGGACACAACAAGTAGCAATTTCAGAACATACACATATAACACTCATAGCTCACATCGTAGCACGTAGATTCAAACAACAAGTAGCATTACAGACATGGTTCGAAATGACATAGGGTTCACAACTCGATACTTATGAAGATAGAGTTCACAACAACACATAGCACATCCTAGTATCGTCCTCGACGTGCCGTCCTCACGGGTTGCTTCCGGACGGCCATCCTTTTCGTCAGCTGCCGTGGCTCTTATTGCTGCTGCTCCTCCTGCTCCTCCTCCTCTGAAGATAACGGCTCGTCGTTCCTCATCCTCGACAAAGATGATCTCCGCGGCGGCCCTCATCCTCCTCAATGACAACCTTCTTTCCTCGGTTGACATAATCTTCCGGAGTATACCGGTTTGGAGCCTTGCCCCTTGGCTTCAACTGGTAAGCTGACCGTGGGGCTTGCTTCTTGCCGCGACTAATGCTTTGACTCAAAATTTCGCCGTCGTCAGGAATCTTCACAAACATGAACACATGAGATTACAAAAGTTGAAATTAGTAAGAGCATGTTTGATAGCAACAAAATAGTCCATACCTCCCGCTCTTCAGAAGAGGAGGATGTAGGAATTTCGCCTTCGCGGCAACCTAGCAAGTTGGCTAACCGCCGCATCTTTCGTGCAGTGTTTTGCGTCATGGAACTCATGGTTACAAAGCCACCAGAACATAATAGCGTACATTCAAAGTTGGCGATCATACCTTAATGAAATGCCGCAACGGCCCGACAGGCTTTTCATCTCTCCCGCTCTGGTCCCACATAATCTCGCACTCGTCAGCTGTTTTTTGGATCTCCGACCGCTGTGACAAACATAGCATACACAATTTAAGCGAGAACATGACAATCTAGATGATATACTAGTTAGTGAGAGAATCCATTACCACGAAGTTCAGCTCGGAAGCAATAGAAGTCGATCTCTCTCTGCGAGCAAAGGTGTCATGCTGGCTTTGCGCAACCTCATCGAACTCGATAGGGTCGTCCAAGATGTTGCCATCATACGCGTGCTTCACTAACTCGATACGCATGTTTTCATGGAACCACCAGAGGTAGTTGTTGAAAGCGGCCAAGTCGTGAGGCACAATCTCCACAGGGCCAGCTGTCTGTGTCGCTTCCAAACAGTGTTGGAACGCTGCGACGTGGCCGCTATGATGGACTGGCCAATTTGTGATCTTCCTCTGCCGCTGCCTATCAAGCCTGCAAGAATCAAGAAGTTAGATTCTACCTCCTCTATCAAGAATCTTCATCGCATGATTCCAGAAGTTTACCTATGAAGCGCCTTGTCCGTGTCTTGCCACTGAGGTGGGCACTCCTGATACAGCCCAAACTGTCTCATCACTCTGTGCGGCTGGTGGTATTCAACAAGCCACATGCATATGAGTGAGCACCGCATACGCCAGAACCGCGCCTCCTCCGTGCACTTGTGGTTGAGGTCAGTCATCGCCGCGCCAATACGGTAGTAGGTACCATATGGCTCCCAATCCACCTGCAGCATACAAATATTTCAGAATTTAGAACATGCCAACAGAATTTATGAAAACTAGGATTGCAAAAGAGTGATCGGTTACCTGCTCAGCGGTAAGAGTGTCCAACTCGTCAGTGTAGTGTCTGTACATGATCTTTGGATCGCTCGTCATCTCCGAGACATTGTCCCAAAGATATGCCCAAGTCGGCTCCCGATCAAGGTTCTCATGGTGATGAGGCCATGGCCTCTCAGTGAGTGTCCTAGGCCGCCCAACTGATAGGCGGTCCCAACTCCATACGGAAAGTAGGAGCAAGCATCCACCAATACCGCTGCTCCCAGTCCTGCGACAAGCTTCGTCCAACTGCGTACATAAGATATTTGGTTAGTACTTTGTGTAGCACACTACTATAGAAAAATAGTACATAGAACAAATCATCACCTGCCGGTAGAGGTAGGCAAGTGCCGCTGTTCCCCAACTCCACCGGTGCTCCAACACCATAAGCGCCTTGAGCCAACACCAATGGGCCAGCTTCCCCCCACTGTCAGGAAAGAGAGTCCTCTAAATCATGTACCATAAGTACACGCGGGTGTACGTCCTGATAGTGTCCTCGTTGGCCCCTTCAGGGCATTGTCGAAAGTTAGTCCTGATCCAAGAGAAAGCTGCGCCGGCGGGAGCTCTCTCCTTTGTATTTGCTGGCGCCGGAGGAGCCATGCCAATAAGCGCCTCCATCTGCTGGCGCCACCCATCAGAAGCTGTGTTCATACACAGTGGCTCGCCCTGAATAGGAAGTCCAAGGATCATGGAAACATCCTGGAGAGTAGGGGTCATCTCGCCGGCTCTCAAGTGGAAGGTGTGCGTCTCCGGCCTCCACCGGTCGACAAGGGTGGTGAGTGCTGCGGCGTTCATGTTCGGCCCCCCACGGCTTACAAGAGATATGAACGGGAGAAGACTGGTAGGCTGGATGTGCTCCGTATACCTCTCGTCATACGGTATATCCACTGTGCCATGGTAACGAATCTTCAAAGGGTGAAGATCCGTTGTCCTCTCTGTCATATGCAAAGCCCGGTGATCCCTGTCATACTCTTGATCTAGGAGCCACACCATCCTACATGTTTACACAAATACACCATATTATGAACCATTCGTAACAAATATGAGCAACACATACATGAGAATATATCCAAATAAGCCATCACACATACATCATATACATACATATACATTCATATCTAGGCATTCCTAACAAATATGAGTTATTGCATCACAAACATGAGCCATTCCTAACAAATATGAGTGATTGCATCACAAATACTAGGCATACATAACACATTTGAATGCATTTGCTAGGCAAATATTAGACATTTGAACACATACATACATAGGGTTTGAACACATACATGTAAAATTTCATATCTAGGGTTCAAACAAATCTTTGGTTTAAACACATAGACTACAATGTAGATTCCACCAACATTAATTTCCATATCAATGGTTCATATCCAAATCCACCAACATAAATTTCCATGTCTAGGGTTCATATCCAAATCTACCAAATCCACCAACACTAGTGGATGAATCAGAGGGGATCGAAGGGGAATACCTTGAGGAATGGATGAGGAAGGAGTTGGCCGGCTAGATCTGACGAATCCTTGGTAGATTTGGTGGGGGGCGAAGGGGAGGCGGGCGGCGGCGGCGGTTTCCTGTGAGCAGAGAAGAAAGAAGAGAGAAGAAGAGGTGTGGTCGGGCTGGAGCGGGCGCGGGCGCCACACTTAAGTGGATGTGTGGCGCCCTTCCGAGCGGCGCCACAGGTTCCACAGTGTGGCGCCGATGGGAGGGGCGCCACACATGCTGCCACGTCGGATCGGCGCACCAGCTCAGCGTCGAGGGCGCCACGTCGGCTGGGAGAGTGGCGCCGGCAGGAGGGGCGCCACACTGGCATGTGTGACGCCGATGGGAGGGACGCCACACAAAAGGATTAGATGAGTGAAATAGTTTCGTCGGAGGATCGGTATATGCTTTTCTTTCACTTTTGTGTTATTTTTGTGCAAATCGCCATCAATGGCAAGGTTCCCCGGCGAGGTACACATGCACAGATGCACTGTCGTATCGTGTCTCACTTGTCACGCACGTGATGGTGAGATGATATTTCCTCCGATTTCTAATATAAGATCTTTTAGCAAGCCAAGTTATACTTTCTCCGGTCGTTTTTAGTCAATGCTGAGTAGTTCACTGCATGTACGTACATTAACTTCGTGCTCGCATCGACTAATACGGATTAGAGGTAACATAGATTATAGAATGGTTTCTCGGCAATTAAAATGGAATAGAACCCTAAAAGTTATTTTGGTTATATTTTGGGGTGTGACTATTTCTTTGTCGACTGAGAACTAACTTTTTTTCAAGTTTGGATAATTTTTCTCATTTGCAACTAACTTGCAACTTATATGCACGAATCACGATGCAATCAAATGGTAAATGGTGTAGAACTTAACTGAGCACGAACTTAGGGTGTATTCGTTTTTCGGATGAAGTGGAATGGAATGTTGCGTTCGGTTGATCTGGAAAGGAGGGAATGGAACCACATGGAGTTAATCTAAAATTTAATTAATTAGAGCCTAATTATTCTAAACATTATTAATTACAGCCTAATTAGAGCCTAATCATCCTTGCGCTGGTCGAGGAAGCTCGGGAGCGAGCTGGGGGAGCGCGGCGGCCGGGCGGCGGCGACCTCGGGTGCGGGTCCCGCATGGAGCTGGAGCAGGAGGTGGCCGGGTGGCGGAGTCGGGCCGCGCCGGCGCGCTCTGGGCCGAAGCTGGTGGCGGCCAGGCGGGAGCAAGGAGAGAGAGGCTCGGGGCCGGAGCTGGTGTCGGTCGCCGTCGCGCCGTGCCTGGACGAGGCCGCCGTCCCCACGCTCGGACGAGGCCACCGTCCCCGCTCCGTCGCCGCCCGCGCCCGGCGACCTCCGCGGCCGTGGCTGGTCGCATCCGTGCCGCCGCGCCTCGGGCCATGGCTGGGGCGAACTCCGGTCATCGCCGCAGCGTGCTCCGGTCGCCGCCGCCGGCCCTCGCCTGGGGTTCCCGCCGCACCTGGTGGACTCAGAATCGGGGCCATCGTGTGTGGTTAGCGAGAGGTGAGTGTGGTTAGCGAGAGGACAGCGACCCGTTCCACCTCGTTCGGCCGATTCAGCCGGACGGGTGTATTCCGAATATTGACCGAATATTCGCTTTTGGGGATTGAGCTGGTTCCGTTCCACAGCAAAAACGAACGCGAGAATCCTTCGTCGGAATGGAACGGTGACATTCCGTTCCACATGATTCTCGAACCGAACAGACCCTTAGATCTCAGCTAGTTGAGAACTAGCAAATTCCTATATTTTGCAGCTGGGTTTTTTAAACTTCAAGCTCATTGTTTTTCCAAGACATGTTGATTCATGTGCAGTATGCAAAAGCACATCATATATTAAAAAATGCATTCCGAAATTGATCCTCTGCAAAAAGAAACACGGCCTTTAACATGATGAAAGATGAGCTGTGATTTAGCTATCCAGTCAAAAAAGCAACCGATCCCACGTTGATTTTGAGATGGATGCATGGGTTCATATAGTAAATTTTTTGAAAGGTTCACATAGTAATTTGTTACAACTGAAAGTGTCATGAACATGGCACATTTTCAGTCAGTGATCATCCAGTGGCAACGTGTTGGATTAAAATGTTCCCAAATCTTCCGAACCCCAAAGCGATGGATCTGCACCACCACAACAAAGCACAAGCAAGATCGCATCAAGCTCCAGTAGCAAGTGCAGGAGCAGATCATATAACAAGGGCGTGGCAGGTGAATATTTGGAGGTGTGGGAAGGGCGTCAGCTTGCGAGCTGACTTTAGTCCAAGCAGACCGATCCTAACACTGGCCCCCCACGACGGTGATAATGAGTACCCTTTTCGGCCTTTGAGTGATTGTTTAGTGCTAACAGTTTGGACTCTAGCGTATGAACTCTTGCAAGCCCTAGATTATTCTCCTAGAGAGGGGCTCCACTGGATTTCTAAAGAGACACCAGATTCCTTTCCAAAGTCCACAGAAAATTTTCAACTTTTCTCGGCCCCCCTTGCCCTGTGTGCGTCGATTCATAGGCTTCGGGAAGCGAAAACTAACGTGGAGCTAGTTTGGGATAAAGAGAGGCCTTGTCACCATGGGTATGTTTGCTACCCCTGGATTGACCTTGGCCACTGTTGATGCCACCATCACTAGGATCCTAGCTTAGTGGTTTTTAGTTTTCGTAAATTCTACTAGCTTGTGTGTACATTCATAGAGCTGTAAGAATTTTCCCTTATGAGAGAAGATTAACCTGATAACTTTTAGCTACGATCCAACAAGACCACTTTACCCCTAAACATATCCTAGAGTTTAAATTACAATCCTAGACTTTTGATTTGATCCAAATTACCCAGAACTATAAAACCTGTTCAGAATTGTCTTATTTTCACTATATTGACCCCACTACTTTCAAAGTAGTTGTGCCAACCCCATCTATTTTTCTCGATGCTTCTAAAGTTTATCCGCCGGAGTATTTCAGGTTTACTGTTTTATAGTTTTTATTTTAGGTTTGAATTTTAAACAAGAATTTTGAACTTTAAACTCGACCAAAATAATTTATCAAACCATATGTAATATTGAGAGAATATGCAGAAGATAAGTCACAAAATGCTTTAATTTACCTGAATTTTGCCAAAAGTTTCTATGCAGCTTGTGATTTTAACCCAAAATCTGAATTTTAGCTAAATTTTGAGCAAAAAAGATCAGACGTGTAAATTTTTAGCTGAATTTCAGTTTGCTAAAATGGCTTATATTATGGAACAAATTGATATAATTTAAAATTTTAGTTCATAACTAGAAAAGGTTTTGCTAGATTTTGGTTTATAACTTTAGCTCGAACTAAAATTTTGGGTTGAAAATCCAAAGTATACATAAAAGTTGAACAACCATAGTAGATAAGTAACTAATCTGGTATTGATTTCAGTAAGATTGACATACTGTTTGAGACAAAAGTGTTAGTGAAATTTGAACTTCAAAATTTGTGTTCAAAATTCAAACTACACGGAAAATTTGTAATAATTCTAGTACATTAGACATTAGTTCTCTTACCATGTACGGTGCATTTCAATGTAAATTGGCATATTATTTCAGAGAAAGCTCGTATTTGAGTTTCAGAGTGAGGACAAATAAAAGAATTGAAAGGGATATGACATGCAAAAGGCTTGTGTAGCATCAATGACTAGGATAAATCTGTGGTTAGAGTGGTCATTGCCATTTGATCGAAGAGGAGAGGAGGTATTCTAAACATTTTTCAACCATCACCATAGTGGCTCATTTGCTCTCTAAGGGCCTCTTTGCATCACGAAAAAAGTAGGAATATGAAAAAACATAGGAGAAACATGGCATGGCATGGTAAATTATGCAAATATTATTTTAAAATAAAAGTCTTAATAGATGTTATTATGTTGCATCATAGGAAACCAATTTTTTTTTTTGCAAAGATTAGTTCTTTGATTCATAGGAATTTAGTAGGATTTTTAAGGACATTGAATCACACGGGTTTTTTTTGTTGTAAGAGTTGTAACATCTTAGAGTGAATCCACAAGAATTTCTTGTGTAACTGATTTGAATCCTTAATTATGTACCTCTTTGAATGATTCATTTTCTCAATTTTAAATAGTTAAATAATTAATATGTGGAAGATTATTATTTTTACTCATATCATATATGCTTGATTACAATTTACAATGTCAGAGTCACATTTGTGCATCGCGCATTAAATATTTGTAGATGTGTAGCATGTTGGAGATGTACACCTGCAAAATAACCTGTTAGATTTGTGCAGGTGCAAAGCAATCTGCAAAGGATATGATCAAACATGCTACATATATGTAAATATAATAAAAACATTTTCCACCTAATCTCTTGAACAATGAAGCTTCAACCTCTCGTCTATATCGCATGTTTTGCGCCAAATTAATCGGGATCGAAGTCTCGAACAGTAAGCTCAAGATTGCTACGAGGGGTGTACAAAAAGCCCTTTTCTCTTGCAGAAAAAGGAACAAAAAGCCCTTTTGGAGCACAGCACTACCACGACGACTATCTTCATCTCCAAGGAGGAAAAACAAGGTGTGTGTGCATGCATGCGGGTCCAGGTCAGAGTAGACCGGAGCGGAGAGGCAGCACGGTTCTTTTGCAAAGGGAAGAGCAGCACATTATGGGCTAATCATGCCAAATGCAAAGGCACCAAGCCGCAGCTTTTTACCGCCCTTTGATGATTACCCTTTTCCATATCTTTCTCCTCATCATAGGTGTCATCATGCATTGCATGTATGTATGTACACCCACACTGCCACACAAACACACACTCCTTTCAACTTTCAACTTTCACCTTTTTACCACTTCAAATATTTTAATTAAGCTCTGTCCTCTTTCTCTCTCTTGTTTGTGTGATTGTGTCTCACTAACTAGTTCCGGCAGCTCTCCTATATTAGTCCAGCTGCTGGTATTGTTGCTTCCACTAGCTACATTACATTGCTTGAGTAATGCCCCACACCGACCTAAGAACAAAAGTTGCCCTTTTGTCTCCAAATCAAGACTAGTTAAGCACAAGCAGTAGTAGTACATCACAACAACAATCTCACCAAGATCGAGCTAGCAAGACACCAAGAAACAATAATGGCGAGTGAAGCCATGTCCAACCCTTTCGCTCCCCTCACCAACCAGCAGCAACCGTCGTCGCATGACCATGAACACCCTCCCCCTCCTCCCGCCAAGAAGAAGCGCAGCCTCCCCGGCACACCAGGCAAGTTCGTTTACCTAGCGAATTAATCCTCTTCCATCAGCTGCATGCATGTTGTTGTTCTTCGCCATTATTTCCTAGCGAATTCTAATCGATGATCGATCGTATCCTGCAGACCCTGAGGCGGAGGTGATCGCGCTGTCGCCGCGGACGCTGATGGCGACGAACCGGTTCGTGTGCGAGATCTGCGGCAAGGGTTTCCAGCGCGACCAGAACCTGCAGCTGCACCGCCGCGGCCACAACCTGCCATGGAAGCTCAAGCAGCGGAGCGGCAAGGAGCCCCGGAAGCGCGTGTACGTGTGCCCGGAGAAGACCTGCGTCCACAACAACCCGGCACGCGCGCTGGGGGACCTCACCGGGATCAAGAAGCACTTCTGCCGCAAGCACGGCGAGAAGAAGTGGAAGTGCGACAAGTGCGCCAAGCGCTACGCCGTGCAGTCCGACTGGAAGGCGCACTCCAAGACCTGCGGCACCAGGGAGTACCGATGCGACTGCGGCACGCTCTTCTCCAGGCGGGACAGCTTCATCACGCACCGCGCCTTCTGCGACGCGCTCGCCGAGGAGACGGCGAGGATCACCGCCGCTAACTCGGGCGCGGCGGCGGCCGGGCAGGGATACCTGTTCGCCGGCTCGGCGCCGGCCGGGATGGCCGTCAGGCCGCACAGCATGATGCTCCCGCCGCCGGCCGCCTCGCACCTGATGAAGCCTGCGGGAGGACACATGATGGGCCACGCGGCGGGCGCCGTCGGGGACATGCTGTGCGAAGGCGCCGCGGCCCGGCACGGAGGGCTCTCTCTGTGGGGCGGCGAAAATACGCTGCCGTCCTCCATGGGCATGCAACACATTGGTGGCCTACTGGCGTCCGGTGGTGCGGGCGCACCAATGCCGCCGCAGATGTACGCGGATCTCTTCGCGCCGACCTCCGCCGGCGCGCCGCAGCAGTTTGACATGGCGCAGCTGAGCTGGATGTACGGGAACAGCGGCGGAAGCGGCAAGCTCTCGTCGTCAAACGCCAGCGAGCTGACGACCAACTCTTCCAGAGAGGCGGATAGCGCGCCGTCCGTGTTCAGCGGCCAGCAGCACGCCAAGCCTGCCGCGCCGCCTGCCGACATGTCCGCGACGGCGCTGCTGCAAAGGGCGGCGCAGATCGGCTCCGTGACATCGTCCAACAACGCCACGATGCCGGTCATGGGGGCCTTTGAGCCGGCGCCCAAGTCAGCCGCGCGGGACGAGGAGCGCAACAAGTTCTTTTTCGGCGCGAGCCAGCACAATGCCAACGTCTCCGGCGCAATGAGCGAGCTCACGGCGGCCACCGGGAGCATGCCGTACGACCTTTTCTCGGCGGCACGCCATGCCGGCCTCAAGGACGCCGTCGGGAGGGAGGAAACTAGGGATTTCTTGGGCGTTGGCATGCAACAAGCACTCTGCTCATCATCCATACATGGGTGGATTTAAACTTAAGCCATGCTAATCATGCATTATGCCATGGAGATATGAGTAGTGTTCATCCGAAGCCATGAACCTGGCATGCATGCAACTTCACGAAGAAGCAGATGGCATTATTCCGATCAGTTTCAGTCAGTTAGTCAGCTGTCATTTCTTGTACTCGGCATATCATGACCAGTGTTGCCCTTCAGTCAGCTGTGAGTCACACTTTAATGAAATTTCACCCTGCTAAATGCTATACTCAATTCCTACATTAATAATTAGTACTACTATATATTAATAATTCATTAGTGGAGCCTAGGGCTTCTTTGATTCAAAATATTTTGGAGAGTTTTCTTAGGCGAGTAGTTTGGTTGGTCGAATTCCAAACCATATGATGTCTTACTTTTTACGATTCAATCATTTCCACTAGATTTCATAGAAAATCCACATCTAGACCAACATCTTGAAAATAATCCTATGTTTTTCTTTGCACGGTCAAACATCATTTCAATACCATACTATTCAACACTACAGGAAAAAAGCTCAGTGCCGTGCACGGGTCTTTGCCGTGTGCTTCCATCGCCCTTTGCCGTGCGAAAGTTCTTTGCCGTGCGCCTCGCGCACGGCAATGAATTCTTTGCCGTGTGGCTCCGGGGCGACGCACGGCAAACAAACAGCGCACGGCAAAGAGCCAGCACGGCGCTCGGCAAAGCATCCCCGCACGGCAAAGCACCCAGATGGCGCACGGCAAAGTAACCACCCACGGCAAAGAGGCCACGAAGGCGCACGGCAAAGATGCATGCACGGCAACGACGGCTTTGCCGTGCAGGCCAACCCTTTGCCGTGCGTTTTTGCACGGCACAGAGTACAGTTTCATTTCTTTCCCTTCTTTTGTAGTATTCATATTTATATTAATACTTATATTTGTTGTAAAATTAGTTTTTACTTTTTGTAGACTATTTGTTAGTGTTACTTAATACAATCTGTATACCGATAAAACAAGTAATCTACATCTTCATCGACCCCTCCCCCCAACATATCAGGGTTTCTGAGCAAATTAACGGGGGTTCGGTGTCTGCTAAGTGTTATCGCCCCCACATATTTGGTGCAATTTCTTGCAGCTTTACACCTTACACAACACTTCCAAACATATTCTAGGTCCACATGAAAGTTTTGGTGCCATTCCGGTGCTCCGGCGGTCGTTCCCCCCCGATAACGGCGGTCTACGTGCCTCGGGGGGTCTACCCCCCTAGATTTCACCGCGCGAGGTTTCACAAACATACTTTTTGATAGGTATAGTTTTGTTTAGGACATATACACATGGAAAGCTAGGTTTGGCACACTTTGGCACACTATAGCCACCGGTATACCCGCAGTGGGACACTTCAGCCTACAAGTCGAGGAATCTTCCAAGTGTTATCGCCCGAAAGAGAGGAATCTCACACATGGGAGCTATGCCTTGCACCATTTGGTGAATCACACCTTCCAACACACTTTCACACATATCCTAGGTCCACTTGCAACTTTTGGTGGCATTCCGGTGCCCCGGCGGTCGTTCCCCCCCGATAACGGCGGTCTGCGTGCCTCGGGGGGTCTACCCCCCTAGATTTCACCGCGCGAGGTTCCACCAACATACTTTTTGATAGGTTTAGTTTTGTTTAGGACATATACACATGGAAAGCTAGGTTTGGCACACTTTGGCACACTATAGCCACCGGTATACCCGCAGCGGGACACTTGACCTACAAGTCGAGGAATCTTCCAAGTGTTATCGCAGAAAGAGAGGAATGTCACACATGGGAGCTATGCCTTGCACCATTTGGTGAATCACACCTTCCAACACACTTTCACACATATCCTAGGTCCACTTGCAACTTTTGGTGGCATTCCGGTGCCCCGGCGGTCGTTCCCCCCCGATAACGGCGGTCTGCGTGCCTCGGGGGGTCTACCCCCCTAGATTTCACCGCGCGAGGTTCCACCAACATACTTTTTGATAGGTTTAGTTTTGTTTAGGACATATACACATGGAAAGCTAGGTTTGGCACACTTTGGCACACTATAGCCACCGGTATACCCGCAGGGACACTTCAGCCTACAAGTCGAGGAATCTTCCAAGTGTTATCGCCCGAAAGAGAGGAATGTCACACATGGGAGCTATGCCTTGCACCATTTGGTGAATCACACCTTCCAACACACTTTCACACATATCCTAGGTCCACTTGCAACTTTTGGTGGCATTCCGGTGCCCCGGCGGTCGTTCCCCCCCGATAAAGGCTCGTGCCTCGGGGGGTCTACCCCCCTAGATTTCACCGCGCGAGGTTCCACCAACATACTTTTTGATAGGTTTAGTTTTGTTTAGGACATATACACATGGAAAGCTAGGTTTGGCACACTTTGGCACACTATAGCCACCGGTATACCCGCAGCGGGACACTTCAGCCTACAAGTCGAGGAATCTTCCAAATGTTATCGCCCGAAAGAGAGGAATGTCACACATGGGAGCTATGCCTTGCACCATTTGGTGAATCACACCTTCCAACACACTTTCACACATATCCTAGGTCCACTTGCAACTTTTGGTGGCATTCCGGTGCCCCGGCGGTCGTTCCCCCCCGATAACGGCGGTCTGCGTGCCTCGGGGGGTCTACCCCCCTAGATTTCACCGCGCGAGGTTCCACCAACATACTTTTTGATAGGTTTAGTTTTGTTTAGGACATATACACATGGAAAGCTAGGTTTGGCACACTTTGGCACACTATAGCCACCGGTATACCCGCAGCGGGACACTTCAGCCTACAAGTCGAGGAATCTTCCAAGTGTTATCGCCCGAAAGAGAGGAATGTCACACATGGGAGCTATGCCTTGCACCATTTGGTGAATCACACCTTCCAACACACTTTCACACATATCCTAGGTCCACTTGCAACTTTTGGTGGCATCCCGGTGCCCGCGGTCGTTCCCCCCCCGATAACGGCGGTCTGCGTGCCTCGGGGGGTCTACCCCCCTAGATTTCTCCGCGCGAGCTTCCACCAACATACTTTTTGATAGGTTTAGTTTTGTTTAGGACATATACACATGGAAAGCTAGGTTTGGCACACTTTGGCACACTATAGCCACCGGTATACCCGCAGCGGGACACTTCAGCCTACAAGTCGAGGAATCTTCCAAGTGTTATCGCCCGAAAGAGAGGAATCTCACACATGGGAGCTATGCCTTGCACCATTTGGTGAATCAAACCTTCCAACACACTTTCACACATATCCTAGGTCCACTTGCAACTTTTGGTGGCATTCCGGTGCCCCGGCGGTCGTTCCCCCCCGATAACGGCGGTCTGCGTGCCTCGGGGGGTCTACCCCCCTAGATTTCTCCGCGCGAGCTTCCACCAACATACTTTTTGATAGGTTTAGTTTTGTTTAGGACATATACACATGGAAAGCTAGGTTTGGCACACTTTGGCACACTATAGCCACCGGTATACCCGCAGCGGGACACTTCAGCCTACAAGTCGAGGAATCTTCCAAGTGTTATCGCCCGAAAGAGAGGAATCTCACACATGGGAGCTATGCCTTGCACCATTTGGTGAATCAAACCTTCCAACACACTTTCACACATATCCTAGGTCCACTTGCAACTTTTGGTGGCATTCCGGTGCCCCGGCGGTCGTTCCCCCCCCGATAACGGCGGTCTGCGTGCCTCGGGGGGTCTACCCCCCTAGATTTCACCGCGCGAGGTTCCACCAACATACTTTTTGATAGGTTTAGTTTTGTTTAGGACATATACACATGGAAAGCTAGGTTTGGCACACTTTGGCACACTATAGCCACGGGTATACCCGCAGCGGGACACTTCAGCCTACAAGTCGAGGAATCTTCCAAGTGTTATCGCCCGAAAGAGAGGAATGTCACACATGGGAGCTATGCCTTGCACCATTTGGTGAATCACACCTTCCAACACACTTTCACACATATCCTAGGTCCACTTGCAACTTTTGGTGGCATTCCGGTGCCCCGGCGGTCGTTCCCCCCCCGATAACGGCGGTCTGCGTGCCTCGGGGGGCTAAACCCCAAGATTTCACCGCGCGAGGTTCCACCAACATACTTTTTGATAGGTTTAGTTTTGTTTAGGACATATACACATGGAAAGCTAGGTTTGGCACACTTTGGCACACTATAGCCACCGGTATACCCGCATGGGACACTTCACCTACAAGTCGAGGAATCTTCCAAGTGTTATCGCCCGAAAGAGAGGAATCTCACACATGGGAGCTATGCCTTGCACCATTTGGTGAATCAAACCTTCCAACACACTTTCACACATATCCTAGGTCCACTTGCAACTTTTGGTGGCATTCCGGTGCCCCGGCGGTCGTTCCCCCCCCGATAACGGCGGTCTGCGTGCCTCGGGGGGTCTACCCCCCTAGATTTCACCGCGCGAGGTTCCACCAACATACTTTTTGATAGGTTTAGTTTTGTTTAGGACATATACACATGGAAAGCTAGGTTTGGCACACTTTGGCACACTATAGCCACGGGTATACCCGCAGCGGGACACTTCAGCCTACAAGTCGAGGAATCTTCCAAGTGTTATCGCCCGAAAGAGAGGAATGTCACACATGGGAGCTATGCCTTGCACCATTTGGTGAATCACACCTTCCAACACACTTTCACACATATCCTAGGTCCACTTGCAACTTTTGGTGGCATTCCGGTGCCCCGGCGGTCGTTCCCCCCCGATAACGGCGGTCTGCGTGCCTCGGGGGGTCTACCCCCCTAGATTTCACCGCGCGAGGTTCCACCAACATACTTTTTGATAGGTTTAGTTTTGTTTAGGACATATACACATGGAAAGCTAGGTTTGGCACACTTTGGCACACTATAGCCACCGGTATACCCGCAGCGGGACACTTCAGCCTACAAGTCGAGGAATCTTCCAAGTGTTATCGCCCGAAAGAGAGGAATGTCACACATGGGAGCTATGCCTTGCACCATTTGGTGAATCACACCTTCCAACACACTTTCACACATATCCTAGGTCCACTTGCAACTTTTGGTGGCATCCCGGTGCCCCGGCGGTCGTTCCCCCCCGATAACGGCGGTCTGCGTGCCTCGGGGGGTCTACCCCCCTAGATTTCTCCGCGCGAGCTTCCACCAACATACTTTTTGATAGGTTTAGTTTTGTTTAGGACATATACACATGGAAAGCTAGGTTTGGCACACTTTGGCACACTATAGCCACCGGTATACCCGCAGCGGGACACTTCAGCCTACAAGTCGAGGAATCTTCCAAGTGTTATCGCCCGAAAGAGAGGAATCTCACACATGGGAGCTATGCCTTGCACCATTTGGTGAATCAAACCTTCCAACACACTTTCACACATATCCTAGGTCCACTTGCAACTTTTGGTGGCATTCCGGTGCCCCGGCGGTCGTTCCCCCCCGATAACGGCGGTCTGCGTGCCTCGGGGGGTCTACCCCCCTAGATTTCTCCGCGCGAGCTTCCACCAACATACTTTTTGATAGGTTTAGTTTTGTTTAGGACATATACACATGGAAAGCTAGGTTTGGCACACTTTGGCACACTATAGCCACCGGTATACCCGCAGCGGGACACTTCAGCCTACAAGTCGAGGAATCTTCCAAGTGTTATCGCCCGAAAGAGAGGAATCTCACACATGGGAGCTATGCCTTGCACCATTTGGTGAATCAAACCTTCCAACACACTTTCACACATATCCTAGGTCCACTTGCAACTTTTGGTGGCATTCCGGTGCCCCGGCGGTCGTTCCCCCCCGATAACGGCGGTCTGCGTGCCTCGGGGGGTCTACCCCCCTAGATTTCACCGCGCGAGGTTCCATCAACATACTTTTTGATAGGTTTAGTTTTGTTTAGGACATATACACATGGAAAGCTAGGTTTGGCACACTTTGGCACACTATAGCCACCGGTATACCCGCAGCGGGACACTTCAGCCTACAAGTCGAGGAATCTTCCAAGTGTTATCGCCCGAAAGAGAGGAATGTCACACATGGGAGCTATGCCTTGTACCATTTGGTGAATCACACCTTCCAACACACTTTCACACATATCCTAGGTCCACTTGCAACTTTTGGTGGCATTCCGGTGCCCCGGCGGTCATTCCCCCCCTCCCCCCCCCCCCGATAACGGCGGTGTGCGTGCCTCGGATGTTCACCTTATCACAAATGATATCCCAAATACAATTCAGCATGTTCACCTTATCACAAATGATATCGCAAATACATAAAATTTTGTAGTAAAAAGTATTTGGACACGATGTTTCTACACCAGGATGCATATATACACCCTAAACAAAAAAAATCATTGTTGAATGAAAAAAAAAAAACTTTGCCGTGCACAATCGCACGGCAAAGACCTCTGCCGTGCAAAGGCACACGGCAAAGAGCTTTGCCGGGCAAAAGCGCACGGCAACGTCCACGTCCGCACGGCAAAGCCGCTTTGCCGCACGGCAAAGAAGCCTTGCACGGCAAAGGCCGTGGATAAGGTATCTGCAGCGCGGACCGCGACTCCCTCCTCCACACACACACGCACGCGCCCTGGCCTCCTTTTCCCAGCTCGCCGCCGCCGCCAGGGACGCGCCGCCCACGCCCGCCCGCCGCACGCCACCGCATCGACCTCCCCGCCGCACGCCGCCGCCTCGACCTCCCCGCCGCTGCCGCCGCTCTCTCGCCCGGCCCTCCCCGCCGCGCGCCGCTTCCACGCCGCTGCGCGCCGCTCCTCGCCTCGGCCCTCCCCGCTGCCGCCGCTTCCCCGCCGCGGCAGGCGGGCAGCTGCTTCTCCCCGCCGCTGCCCTCCCCGCCGCTGTCGCTCCGCCGCCGCTGCCGCTCCCCGGCCGCGGCCGCTGCTGCTCCCTCACCCGGCCCTCCCCCGCCGCTGCCGCTCCCCCGCCGTGGCCGCTGCTGCTCCCCTACCGCTGCCGCTCACCCGCAGCTGCCGGCCCCTCACCCGCACCTGCCGCTGCTGCTCACCCGCCGGCGGCCAGAGCCGGTATGTGGAACTTATTTTTTTTGCATATTACTTATAGTATGTTGGAACTAATCTTGTTAGTTAGTGTCTGATTTTAGTTCATGCATGTATTAGATCAGTGTTAGTTAGCTGGTTAAGTATATGAGAAAGAGTGGAAAATGTAATCAGTTTGGTTAAGTATTTAAGCACTGTAATTAGTTTGGTTAAGTATATGAGAAAGAGTGGAAAATGTAGCACTTGTGGTTGGGAGTCTCGCGGCAAAGCTTCTGTGTTCTTCCTTGATACATGTGTGTGTGTGTGTTAGCCTGGGTGTGTTCTTGTGAGAGAGTAGAGAGAGGTTGAAGAAGAAGGGGAGCTGCGTGTGGCAGATGATGTTTTCTCGATATGGTCTTTATCACTAATAGTCGGATTTAGAGCAAACAAATGGTCTTTATCACTAATTAGTTTTCTCGATATGCAGATGATGTTTCGAGGTGGACACAGGGGCCAGCGTTGTCAGGGTGCTTGAGGAGCGTTGCTCAGAGAGACCGTTTTCCTGGAGGGGATTTTGCCGGAGGGTCGTTGGTCTTCTTCGCCGGCTATCGATCACGCTTCGAGGGTGAGAATCCGTTCGCCTCTCTTGTACCTAGGTTTTTTTTTTGGTCTAGATCACCAAGTATGTCGCGATACCTAGGCGTCTCTTCCCGACCGTAAGGGTTACGCGGATAAATATGCATTAGTGGTCTCGCATATTATGAACCGTAACTCTTACGGCATTTATCGGGACAGTCGGCGGATGCGTAGTTGGGTACGTTCTCCCTGCTCTACCCCGATCCGAGTCAGGATTTCGGCAGTGCCTCCCCGTTGTTCTCCGGATGCACACCCCTCTCGGCTTTTTGGCGAGACGTGTATCGGGAGAGCAGCGGGGAGGTGCTGCCGAAATTCTGTCTCGGATCAGGGTAGAGCAGGGAGAACGTACTCAATCTACGGATCCGGCGGCTGCTAGGAGCCCACCTAGTAGAGATTCAGGTTGATGCATGCGTAAAAAAGGAAAAATTAAAATGCGGATCATGTTTGATATAAATTCTAAGTTCGTCTGTTTTGGTGCTGGTTAGAGGATGGATAACCGTGACTGGATGTACGATGGCAGAATCGGTCCGTGGAAATATACTGAGGAATGGGGAGAAAAGACCAAGCAGTTCGTGGACAGCGCGTTTGACATCCCTAGCAGACCCAGGACAGTTTTTTGCCCTTGTAGTAAGTGCGCTAACCAAAAAACACAGGACAAGGAAACTATGAGTCTTCACCTGATCAAGTCTGGGTTCAAACCGTCCTACAAGATTTGGACTTTTCATGGAGAAAAGGCGAAGAAACGTGCTAGGAAGGAGGTGCGGCAGATTCAGCCTACGAGAGAATATGATACTGGGTTTGATAGGTGCCTAGAGAACTTGGCTAATGGTAATGTGCCTGAAAGCCCTCATGTAGAGGCGGAGACATCTAGGGATGCGGAGACAAGTGAGGAGCCGGAGGAAAACACAAAGAAGTATTACGAGGCTTTGTTTGCTTCGCAGAAACCCCTACACGTAAATACAGATGTCACCCAACTAGATGCCATCGCTCGCCTTTTGGCCTTTAAGTGCCACAGGAATCTGTGCAGAGATGGGTTCGATGAACTTCTGGTCCTCGTTGGCAGCATTCTGCCGAAAGGGCACCTCTTGCCGCAAAACTTCTACTATTCGAAAAAATTGCTCAGTGACCTCAAGATGTCATCTCAGCAGATACACGCTTGTCCAAAGGGATGCATGCTATTCAGAGAGGAGCATGCTAACACAAACTATTGCATCCATTGCAATAGCTCTAGGTACTTTGAGGTTGACACCAATGGTGATGGTCAGAAGAGGCAGACCACGGTTGCCAAGAATATCCTCCGCTATCTTCCAGTCCTACCGAGGATCCAGCGGCTCTTCATGACCGAGGATACCGCCTGCCAGATGAGGTGGGCTGTAGAAGGGATCAGATCAGACAGTGGCAAGATGATACATCTGTCGGATGGTACTGCATGGAAGAATTTTGTCAAGAAATATCCCCTGAAATCCGGTGACCCGAGGAGCGTAGCAATTGCGATATCAACCGATGGGTTCAATCCATATGGTATGTCGGCTGCGGTATACCATTGTTGGCCAGTGTTTGTTATTCCCCTGAACCTACCCCTGGCGTCCGCACGAGATCAGAGTACATGTTTGTGTCGATGATAATCCCAGGACCGAAATACCCGGGTAAGAACATGAACGTGTATCTGGAACCACTGATTGATGACTTGCTTCTTGGCTGGGAAGATCGCGGGATCCGAACTTATGACGCGGCAAAGAAGGAACACTTCGATATGTATGTCTGGTACCACACGTCTCTGCATGACTTGCCAGCACGTGCTTTGTTCTGCGGGTGGTGTACACATGGGAAGTGGCCTTGTCCGGAGTGCATGCAAGCCGTGACTTTCTTCTGGCTAAACAAGGGTGGCAAGTATTCCTGCTTTGATGAAGCTCGGCAGTTCCTTGAGCAGAATCATGAATACAGGAGTGATGTAAAGAGCTTCAAAAAAGGCCGCGTTGTCCATGCACCGAAGCCAATTCCGAAGACCGGACAGGAAACCAAGGCCGAGTTAGACGCTCTCCAGCCTAACCCTGATGGGAATGGTTTCTTGGGATATGGGGAGACACACCAATGGACCCACAAGCCGTGCTTCTGGAAGCTTCCTTACTTTGAGTTTCGGAGCTCCCGCATAACATTGATGTAATGCACACCGAGAAGAATATCAGTGAAGCCATTTGGAGCACCATAGTGGACACTGAGAAGACGAAGGATAACATAAAGGCTCGAATTGACCAAGAAAAGTTGTGCGATAGGCCAGAGTTGAACATGAAGCCACCTCATGGTGCCAAAAAACTTGGACTAAGCCACACGCTCCGTTCTGCCTCACAAAGGCCCAAAAAGGGAGGTCTTCCAATGGATGAAGGACTCCTTGTTTTTCCCTGATGGGTTCGCAGCCAACTGGATGAGGGGTCTTAACATTGAAACGTTGCGAGTACAAGGACTGAAGAGTCATGACTACCACGTATGGATTGAGCGGATAATGCCGGTGATGATTCGAGGCTATGTCCCTGAGAAGAC
Organism: Lolium perenne; assembly: GCF_019359855.2. Taxonomy (NCBI): domain Eukaryota; kingdom Viridiplantae; phylum Streptophyta; class Magnoliopsida; order Poales; family Poaceae; genus Lolium; species Lolium perenne. Next base: position 110,554,641 of record NC_067246.2, read on the forward strand.
TTGGCGAGTGCTAGCGAGGTTGAGTTATTTCTTCCGCCAGATTTGTGCTAGGGAGTTAGACACTAAAGTGATTGAGAAGCTGGATGAACAGGCACCCATGTTGCTTTGCGATCTAGAGAAGATCTTTCCTCCAGCGTTCTTTAATCCGATGCAACATATGATCCTCCACCTCGCGAAGGAATGCTTAAAGGGGGGGCCGAATTGGGGCCGTTGGCAGTTTGGTCCCGAGAGAGAAACACAAAAGCTTCGTCAGATGACTGGCAATAAATGCAAGATCGAAGCATCCATAGCTGAGGCAGTCCTGAACGTGGAGGTGGCAAACTTCACCACTAAGCACTATGATCCCAACATTCCCACAAAGCACAACCCGGTCCTCCGTTACAATGCCGCCAACAATGAAGATGTACCCAAGCTTAGCATCTTCATAGGGCTTGGCGGCAAGTCAAGTGGCTCGAAGCCGTACACAACGAATTTACATGAGCGGGAGTTGATCCACTCATATGTCTTGAACACCATGGTGGAAGTGAAGCCGTACATCAAGTAAGTGCTAACCATTTAGTTATTCGCAAACATTCATCGTATGTTCGTGGCTAACTCTTCCTCCGTTCACTCTTGTAGACAATTCACGACTAAATATTGGAGGTATACCCACAGGGATCCTACCTCAGAAGAATCCAAGGATATTTTCGATAAGGGCGGCGGTCACGGTTTCAGTAGCTGGTTCTATGGTTTGGTACTATCCTATCCAAATTTGTTTGTACACTGTCGACATTTCGGCCGACATTTCTTGTTCTAAACTTGTCGTCCTAATCTTGTAGGCAAGAACTGACAAAGACATGAATCCCTTGCTATGAAAAATTGCTAGGGGCTTCAACCATTCCGTCGACTCGTTCAATTCTTATGACGTGAACGGGTATCGCTTCCAGACCCATCAATACACAACAAGCCGTCCAAACAAGAAGACAATAAATAGCGGGGTGGTATGTCAAGGTGATGATGGACTCCATTACTATGGAAGAGTCGAGGGTATATACGAGCTGAATTACGGGTTTGACAAAGGGCTAAATCCCGTCGTATTCAAATGCCATTGGTTCGACCCACGCCGCGTGAGACGGGATCCTGAAATTGGATTGGTCGAAGTTGAAAGAAGCTCTGTTTATAAGGGAGAGGACGTGTACATTTTGGCCACCCAAGCCTTCCAAGTATTCTATCTCCCGTACGCGTGCCGAAACCCGACCAAACGTCTACATGGATGGGATGTTGTGATGACGGTTCCTTCACGCATTAGGCCACCCCCGCCAAACAAGGACGATTACCGCCGCGTAGACCCCTCAACAAGGACTGTTGATTTTTATCAAGAAGAAGGGCTCCCCGGTCATTTCACTATCGACTTGTCGGCCGTTGTTGATAACATGGTCGTAGACGATGAGCAAGAAGAAGATGCGGTTATGGAGGAAGACAATGAAGAATATGAAGCTGAGGATGTGTGTGCCGTAGAAGACCTTAGTTTGCTCGAGGCGTTCAAAGCAGGCATTGACCTAGATCCAAATGGACCACCTCCAGGTTTCATCGATGATTATTGGTTCGCTGAGCCTGATGATGATGAAACATGTGGTCCAAATACGGATGTCGACATAGGCTACTGATCTATGTAGTTGTAATTGTGAGGCTATCCTATATATGTACTGAACTATGTGTTATTTGTAATAAACTATGATCTATGTAGTTGTAATTGTGAGGCTATCCTATGTACTGAACTATGTGCTATTTGTAATAAACTATGATCTATGTACTGAACTATGTGCTATTTATTGTTGATTTCACTAATATTCATCTGTTTACATTGCATACTAATAAACCACTCTTTTCATTGTGTTTGCAGGTGATTGAAACATGCCGCCAAGAAAAAGAAAGGGAGGTTTCAAAAAGAAGATCAAGGCCGTGGCTGAGCTTGTGGGACTTTCGAGTGGTTCGTCGTCGCAGACACGTCCTCCTAGCGCTCCTCCTAGCCCTCCACCACGGAGGAAGAATGCCCAGCCACGGCGACTTCGTACCCCTTCTCCTAGTCCTCCCCCAGCCGAGGATGATGACGAGGAGCAGTGGGGTGGGGAGGACGAGGAGGACGGTGAGGAGCACGGTGGGCAGGACGAGGAGGCCGGTGGGGAGGACGGTGGGGAGGACGGTGGGGAGGACAGTGGGGAGGACGGTGGGGAGGACGGTGGGGAGGACGGTGGGGAGGACCTCGAGGAGGATGAGGGGCTGGGGGGTATGCCGCAGGAGCTAGACCCGACCCTAGTTTGGTCTCCGCCGGTGGAGGAGGTGTACGTTGCAGCCGAGGAGAGGCTGGAACCACGGGACAAGAAGCCGTATAGGCGCGGGATTACGAAACTCCCCAAGCTAAAAACTTGGGCCTTCCGCGATGTTGTTCTCGTGCCCGCTGGAAAGAGGTACATGCTGATTTTGGCATTCCATTATTGAAATTTTTATCATTATACATATTTTTATCACATACATACTGATTTTAGCATTTCGTTGTGCAGCATGTTCAAGTATGGCGACCCGAGGAGGAAGCCGACACGTGAGTACCCGAACATCCTTGGAGGCATAATTAGGAAGCATTTCCCTGGGATTGTCAATCTCCCTACTGGTGGCCGCGACGTGGCTTGGACTTGGAAGCACTACAGCTACGCGGAAGATCCTAGCGGCAAGTACGGAAACATGCAAGAGCGGGTTGTCCGCCACTTCTGGGTACGTGACTTTTGGCTTCTTAGCATTCAAACACTTCTTGGCTACCAATAGTTGCTCTAATTCATCTTATTTTACCTATGTGCATGGTTGCAGAAATACTTCAAGAGGGCTGAGGGCAAGGAAATTGCGTGCGACGTTATCTTACACGAGTTGTGCAGGGTGAGGGTGACTGGCATGCACTACGAGGCACGTGTCCAGTGCGTCCGCGACTGGCACGCCGAGCGCAAAGTTTGGATGAGTAAGGCTGATTGTCGGGATACGCTCATGGCACCATGGCAGTACCTGCAGGTATTAGCATCGATGTGTTATTTATTTCCACATTTTCATGTAGTTTATGTTCTAATAATGGGTCTATCTTGTGTATGTAGCACCCTCCTCAGTACGTCGGGGAAGACAGGGCGTGCTTTCTTGCGATGGTCATATGGTGGACATCCCGCGAGTACGCCCGGAAGCACGAGGAGGGCAAGCGAAGCGTTCGAGAGATGGGAGGTGGATCACATGTCCTGGGCAGCAAGAACTTGGCCCTTACCTTGCAGGATGAGGTGAGCAAGTGGTTTCTTCATTCTTTCGTTTTATGTTATTGCTAGCCCCGCAAGTGTCTCCCTCTTCACTTAATTGCATGTACTCTTTTGCAGGAAGTGAAGACAGGCGTGGCACCAAACTTGTTTGGCTTTTTCCAAAAGTCGAAGACCAGGAAGGAGCCGCATCCTGAAACGGGGTCCTTGTGGGTCAACGACCTAGCGGAGGCCGGTGTGGCGCGTACCGCTCGAAGTTCAAGGACAAGCACGGCGAAGACGCCGACCCAACCACCGAAGAGTTTGACGTTGAGGTTGCGGTGCTTGCGGGACAAGGCAAGAAGGGTGGCCGCCTATGGATTGCCGACGGGTTAGTCGACCCAAGTACCATTCCATCTCTACGCCGGATCCGTCGTGGGCGTACGAGCGAGCAGCCTCGGGTAGAGACCCGCCCACGGGCTTCGGACCTAGCTATCGAGAAGTTACGGGTAAGTTCTTCGTCGATCCTCTACGCTTCATTACATGTTTTCCATTGCAATGTTACTGACATCGCGGCAACACAACGTAGGCGGAGATGGAAGAAAGGGAACGGAGGCACCAAGAGGAGCAGATGCAGATGCAGCAGCAGCTTAGGGAGAACATGCAGATGCAGCAGCAGATGTTGCAGCAGATGCAACAACAGCAGCAGATGTTCCAGCAGATGTTCATGAACCAGACCGTGCTGACTTCACCACCGGGGAGTAGTGGTCCTAGCACGTCGTGTCCTCCTATGTTCCCACATTTTGTAAGTGGTTAACTTAAAATCTCCGTCTCAATCTTGTTTGTTGTCTAACCGAACTTTGGATATTGCAGATCCCCGCGCCTGATCCGGCTGTGATGGCGCTCCTCCAGCAAGCGCCAAGTCAGAGCCCGCTGACACCTGGCTTGACCGTCAACAATACGGGCATCATCCGGAGCCTGCAGCAGTTTCTAGGTGAGTTCTCCTACACTTCTAATTCTTCCATACCATGTCACTTGTGAATTTTAGCCATTCAACCATGTCAATTTTAGCCAGTATGTTCAATTTTACCTATTCCATGTTAATTTTAGCCATTCCATGTCATCCTTAGCCATTATGTTGAATTTTAGCCATTTCATCCAAATTCTAGCGATTATGTTCAATTTTAGCCATTCCATGTCAATTCTAGTTCTTCCATGTCAATTTTAGCCATTCCATGTCAATTCGAGTTCTTCCATGTCAATTTTAGCCATTCCATGTCAATTCTACTTCTTCCATGTCAATTTTAGCCATTCCATATCAATTCTACTTCTTCCATGTCAATCCTAGTTCTTACATGTCAATTTTAGCCATTCCATGCCACTTATGCATAGATATCTATGAACTTGTAGGAGGTGGAGAAGGACAAGGAAGTGGAGATGGACAAGGAAGTGGAGAAGGACAAGGAAGAGGCCAAGGTTGATGTTGCTTGTGTATGAACTTGTTGTGCGACTTGGAACATTCTATGTTGGAGACTTTGATGTTGATGTTGCTTGTATGAACTAATTATGCGACTTGGAACTATTGTATGGACTTTGTTGGATATGAACTATGTTGTTGATGATGCAATACTCTATATATTGTGCTATATGTGTATCTGGACTGTTATTTGTATTTGTGAATTGCATATGCAGGGATTAATGGGGAAGCAGGAAAATTCTGGCAAAATTTGCACAATCTTTGCCGTGCACATGCACACGGCAAAGGCCACAGCACACGGCAAAGGCACTCTTTGCCGTGCACATGCACACGGCAAAGGCTGCCCACGCTGCCCACCTGACGTTGCTGTACCTACCTTTGCCGTGCATGGTGGAAGAGAAGCACACGGCAAAGCCAAATCTTTGCCGTGCGAGTTGGAGAGGAAGCGCACGGCAAAGAAACTCGCACGGCAAAGAGGCCAAACGCACGGCAAAGGAATCCGCACGGCAACGAGGCCACAGCTCACGGCAACGCTGCGTCGCTCGGCAAAGCCTTTGCCGTGCGACTTTCGCGCGACACACGGCAAAGACCCCTTTGCCGGGCGGATCTTTGCCGAGCAGTCTTTGCCGTGCACGGCCGCACGGCAAAGGCTTTGCCGACCGATTTGTCCCTTTGCCGTGCGTTTGGGCTGCACGGCAAAGCCCTGTTTTGCCGTAGTGCAACATAGCATGGTATTTTGAGCCGGCGTTTTTCTCCATTCCTACATTTTCAGAACCTACATCAAAAGAGATCATAATCTTACTTGAGGCTTAGCCGGTAGATGTCAAGCAATAGCTGCAATTATTACCAAGCAATAGGAAGAAACAAAAAATAAGATGGCAAGGAGATCCGTGCATGCATATTGCCAAGAACCATTGATCTTCTTTGAGAATTTTTTTTCCCTCCAACCCATAATATGTGTCGCTAAAACGTGTGAACACCGCACTAAAATATATATATGTTTAGATACATCTGATTCAGCGACAAGTATTATGGATCGAGGGAGTAACATGTCATCTTCTTTCAGGAAAAAAAGAGAGCATTGATCAAGGAGTAGCTCCCTTTAGTTTACTAACTTTGTTTTTAAGAAAAGAGAGGTAGCCGAGCCACTTTACAACCCTATAATTGCACAAACCAATTACCCTTTTCGGTGCAGCTAGCTAGCTATCCATATAGTAGCTCGATCCTGTTCTAACATATGTGCATTGTTATTTCTAGCCATAGTGGCACATTTACATAAAGGAGGATCTTAGCCCTTAATAATTAACAAGATTTCAGTTCATATCTTGTTATGCTTGTCCAAATGTCAATGAGTCTAAGGTTCAAGGAAGCCCAAAAGGGAACTTTCAGCATAGCAATGGGGTTCCCAATAACTCACCAACAATTAGAGGAGGTGGCTATCCAATTGAGAAGCGGCAGTATATGTTTTGCATGGCTTCCTTCCAGAAATCTTCATTGATTTTATAAGTAGCTAGTGGTGCACATCCACACCACAATTGGCTAGTGCTGTTTAACTTAATTGCTTATTTGTCTTCGTGCTTAACTTAGTGCATTCTGGTTGTCGTGGAAGGTGTGCTAAAACAGGATATCTTGTCTCCAGATACTAATTAGTTGCACATGATTACCCAATTGTTTCTTTCAGTGTTGCTTGCTCAGTTAAATTTATGCCTAGTATATTGTTAGAGTTTAATGCACCATTACGATAGACATAAGCATTTGTTGATCGCCTCATAGTGCACCTAATGAGCATTAACCGAACACGATTAGGTTCTGGGGCGGAGCCAGAGACACTACAAGTCCGGTGCTAGTGCTAGCTTACTGGTGCTAGTCACCTCAATTTTTCATATTTCTAGCACTGCAATTTAGCACATACACGTTGAGGTTCAGGCCGGTGCTACGACACCGGTAGCACCAGGCCTAGCTCCACCCCTGATTAGGGTAACTTACGTGTAGATGAAGATCCCGAAATTTTGCCAAAAGAGACCACCTGCCCCAATTCATTGACAAAAAGGACCACCTCTGAGAAAAATTGACAAAAAAGACCACCTTGTGTGTGGCGGCAGAGCCCCCAAGCGACACGTGGAGGGTGCCGCCGCACAGGCTGGCGGCAGGGTTGTGCCATCCCTCCGGCTGGCGGCACGTTAGCCCGTGCTGGCGCCGTGAACCCGCCATTCGATCTGGTGGGCCATGCCGCCGCTCCAGGAGACGGCATGCCTGCGTGGCACATGCCGCCAGCGCCGGTGGAGGCAGGCCTCGAGCAGAATCTTCGGCCGGCCGACCACATCTGCTGCTGATGCTGACTAAAGAACAGGCTGACTGCACTGATTTCAAGGGCCTGCTGAAACTGTCAGAGATTCCCGCTCGATACAGGAAATTAACCACTGAAATCGGCCTATATGCGTAGGAATTCCGTGTTGATACAACAATTAGAGCACCGAGAGCCGATACCAATAATTCTGCACTAATTTTTTGGTACTGCTCACACTAATTGAAGGCTATATAAGTCGGCTTCCCCGCATGGAAATCGAAACAGCAGAATCAAGTTTGCCTTCTGCGCGTCTCTGTTTCGTGCGCAAATTATTGAAGTCAGTATGAGTGTGCCTTTTCCCGTATGTCTGTCACTACAACTTTCATCGAGTCGCAGCGCGACATATCGACACCAGAAAATTCGTCACGTACGACGTCTCCATAAAACACTAACACAGTTTCCATCATACCTACCGCACAATATTTTTATAATTATATTAGATTACAACACAACAATATTTAACATATCATTAACATTTTTAAATAATCATAACACAACACAATTACTTAGTCCAGTTAGTCCTAATATGCACTATTACTTAGTCTAATTAGAAGAGATCATTATTTACTACTAATGTTCACCGTTACTTAGTCCACTTAGTCCTAATATGCACCATTACTTAGTCTAATTAGAAAAGATCATTATTTACTACTAATGTTCACCGTTACTTACTCCACTTAGTCCTAGTATGCACCATTACTTAGTCTAATTAGAAGAGATCATTATTTACTACTAATGTTCACCGTTACTTACTGTACATAGTTCGTATATGCACCATTCCTTAATCTAATTAGAAGTTGATCATTCATACGAGATATATTTCTACGCACATAGTCTATATATTTCGCATGTTGCATACATAAAACATTAATTCTAAACGGCACATTTAATTAGCTATTTACTCCTTATCTACACCATTACTTTGTCTAATTACAACTTAATTCATACGCGGCCTATTTCTACGTAACACATAAAATAATACTCTATATCCCAACATTTTTTAAACCCTGTCTATGCATACAACCGCATCACATGCACTAATGACACAAACTAATTATATTACACAACTAATTACGTTCTAACTACATAAATAAAATATAACGGATCTACTTGTTAAAAGCCTTACCTTGATCTATATTCTCTGCAGCTAAATCAGCTCCTGCACCGTACACATAATACTTGAGAGAGCTGAGAGTGAGAGTGTGAGCGAGCTGAGAGTGAGAGTGAGAGTGTGAGTGTGAGTGTGAGCAAGCTAAGAGTGATAGAGTGAGAGTGTTGAAAGTGCATGGAGCCCCCATGTGTGGTTTTGGTAATTAATAATAATCCCTATGGACTAATGTTTGCATTGAGTTATATTTGTAGGAGTTGTCCATAGGCAAGGCTTGAACCATAGATTGGCTTCAAGGTTGCAATAAGAAACTAATGAAGAAGATCAAGTGTCAAGTATGTCTTGAAGATGAAGATGAAGTGAGCCCTCAAGTTCTTCAAGACATCAACATGATGAAGAATGAAGATATGAAGTGCAAGTTCAAGATGAGCCAACTCGAAGAGATCATATGCTTGAAGCTTTCCATCCATATGGTGATCATGGATATGTGAAGATGCGTTGAAGAAGAAGCTCTCCCGTAGTGGAGTATGGGGGAGAGCTCTCCCATAGTGGAGTATGGGGGAGCATTTCGCATGACTTCATCAAGCAAGCACAATCAAGAAAGGCGTTCCATCTTGTTGCGGTCAAGACCGTCATCATCAAGCTCAAGTGGAATGCGCAAGGTTAAGGTTTGCTCTTGATAGGGTTTCTTTCTCATCGGTCTCATGGTGTAGTTGGAGACCGGTTTATAGTTTAGTTGTCGTACTATCAAGAGGGCTCTCGAGTGAGTAACTCGATCGTATCCTTCGGAGAGCTCAAAACTTTGCATACTTGCATCATCTTTCTTGGTTGTTTTTTTGGATTTTATCCATGAGGTTATTTAGAGCTTGTGGTTATTTCCATAGCAAGCTCTAGTTCATCGAAAACGGATTCCGCATGAATCACTTGTTGTGTTTTCGATATTGGAGTTTTTCTCGGTTTCTCGTATTGAGAGGTTTCACTCTAAAATACATAGAAAAATCTACCCCACTTGTTCTTAAGCTTTTCACTCTTTGTGGGATATCTCTAGTCATATTCTTTACAACAAAATTGGTTTTACCTAAATCCGAGTTTTCTAACTCAAGTTGTTGCATTTTCCATATTGGAGGTTTTACCGGTTTGCCTTTTATAGATAGGTAAAACCTTTATTCATTTATTTCTATCCTACTTTGCTGGACTATGATGTTTCTATGCATATTGTTGTAGAGCTCGTTGTTGTGATTTCAACGAGCCCAAGATCATCGAAATTGGAGTCCGAATGCAAAAGTTTTTAAGGTTTTCGTATGGGTGTTTAAGTAAAAACGTTTGGTGAGGAGGGGCCCTGGCCGGAGCCTCCACCCTGCCCTGGCCGGAGCCTCCACCCATCCCACGGCTGGAGCCTCCAGGCAAGGTACCGCTCGCGGTACCCAGCCCACGGCTGGAGCCTCCAGGCGAGGTACCGCCCGTGGTACCGGATAATCGCCAAGTGAGGCAGTTTTGTTCCAGGGCTTTGGGGCGGCTCAGCGGTACCTCGGCCGGTACCGCGGACGGAGGCTCCGGCTTCCTCCTCCCGGCCCGCAGCTGCTTGGCCGGCCTGGCCACGTGGCCGCCTCCCAGTCGCCGCGCCGGATCGACCTCCATCTCCAACGGGCAGAATTTTGGAGCCCCTTTTTAAGCCTTCTTTCCTCTTTCTCTCTCTCTCTCTCAGCACTTCTTCTTCAACCTTTGGCTCTCCACCATTGTTGCATCTTGAGAGCTCCTCCTCTCCCCAAATCCCTCCATGATTCTTGCTCAAATTTGAGGAAAAGAGAGAGGGGTGGTCTAGATCTATATTTGCACCAATCAAATTCCCCTCTTTGTGAGGGAATCTCTAGATCTAGATCTTGGAGAGAAGTTTTTTTGTTCCTCTTCTTATATTGTTCTTCCTCTCTTATTCCCCCAATAGCTTTAGTAGCTTTGTTGGAATTTGAGAGTGGAGGATTTGGGCATCTTTGTGGTGTTCTTGCCATTGCATTTGGTGCATAGGTCTGAGTTCTCCACGGTGATTCGTGGTGGTGAAAGCAAGAAGGTTGTTACTCTTGGGTTCTTGGAACCCTAGACGGATTCTAGACCTTTGTGGTGATTTTTTGGGAGCCTCCGATTAAGTTGTGGATGTGTGCCCCAACCTTTGTGTAAGGCCCGGTTTCCGCCTCGAAGGAAATACCTTAGTGGAACCGTGACCTAGGCCTTTGTGGCGAGGGTCACCGGAGATTTAGGTGAGGCGCCTTCATGGCGTTCGGTGTGTGGTGTGAGTACCGCATCTTTGGGTGAGGCCTTTGTGGCGTTGGTGTGCATCGAGCAACCACACCTCAAGGTGAGCCTCTTGTGGCGTTCGGGAGCACTAAGCCACCGCACCTCTCCAACGGAGATTAGCACTCGCAAGAGTGTGAACTTCGGGATAAATCTTCATCTCCCGCGTGCCTCGGTTATCTCTATACCCGAGCTCTTTACTTATGCACTTTACCTTGTGATAGCCATCGTGCTTGAAGTTATATATATCTTGCTATCACATAAGTTGCTTGTATTGCTTAGCATAAGTTGTTGGTTCACATAGGTGAACCATAGTATATAGACTTTGGGCTTGACAAAGTAAACGCTAGTTTTATTCCGCATTTGTTAAGCCCATCTCGTAAAAGTTTTAAACCGCCTATTCGCCCCCCCCCCCCCTCTAGGCGACATCCGTGTCCTTTCAATTGGTATCAGAGCAAGGTCTCTCATTCTTAGGCTTCACCGTCTTGAGAGTAAAGATGTTGGTTAGGGGATTAGTGCACAATAACTTGTTTATATTTGATGGCACAAATTATGATCTTTGGAAAATTTATGTGCTTAATATTTTACGGGGTATTGATACGTCTCCAACGTATCTATAATTTCCGATGTTCCATGCTTGTTTTATGACAATACCAACATGTTTTGTTCACACTTTATATCATTTTTATGCGTTTTCCGGAACTAACCTATTGACGAGATGCCGAGAGGCCAGTTGCTGTTTTCTGCTGTTTTTGGTTTCAGAAATCCTAGTAACGAAATATTCTCGGAATCGGACGAAATCAACGCCCAAGTTCCTATTTTCATCGGAAGCATCCAGAACACCCGGGAAGGACCAGAGGGGAGCCCTGGGGGCCCCACACCACACCCCGGCGCGGCCAGGGGGGGGGCCGCGCCCCCCTATAGTGTGGGCCCCCCAGAGACCCTCCGACTCCGATTCTTCGCCTATTTAAGCCGTCGTGACCTAAAACTTCGATACCAATTGACGAAACTCCAGAAAGACTCCAGGGGCGCCGCCACCGTCGCGAAACTCCAATTCGGGGGACAGAACTCTGTTCCGGCACCCTGCCGGGACGGGGAAGTGCCCCCGGAAGGCTTCTCCATCGACACCGCTGCCATCTCCACCGCCATCTTCATCACCGCTGCTACTCCCATGAGGAGGGAGTAGTTCTCCATCGAGGCTCGGGGCTGTACCGGTAGCTATGTGGTTAATCTCTCTCCATGTACTTCAATACAATGATCTCATGAGCTGCTTTACATGATTGAGATTCATATGAGTTTTGTATCACAATTCATCTATGTGCTACTCTAGTGATGTTATTAAAGTAGTTCTATTCCTCCTGCATTGGTGTAAAGGTGACTAGTGTGTGCACCATGTGGTTCTTGTCGTAGGCTATGATCATGATCTCTTGTGGATTGTGAAGTTAACTATTACTATGATGGTATTGATGTGATCTATTTGGTTATGTTGATCTATCTTGCACTATAAGGTTACTAAAATATGAACATTAATTGTGGAGCTTGTTAACTCCGGCATTGAGGGTTCGTGTAATCCTACGCAATGCGTTCATCATCCAACAAGAGTGTAGAGTATGCATTTATCTATTCTGTTATGTGATCAATGTTGAGAGTGTCCACTAGTGAAAGTATAATCCCTAGGCCTTGTTCCTAAATACTGCTGAGTTACTACTGCTTGTTTCTTGTTTCTGCGTTACTACTGCTGCAATACTACCACCATCAACTACACGCCAGCAAGCTATTTTACGGCACCGTTGCTACCGCTCATATATATTCATACCACCTGTATTTCACTATCTCTTCGCCGAACTAGTGCACCTATTAGGTGTGTTGGGGACACAAGAGACTTCTTGCTTTGTGGTTGGGGGTTGCATGAGAGGGATATCTTTGACCTCTTCCTCCCCGAGTTCGATAAACCTTGGGTATCAACTTAAGGGAAAACAAGCTTCTGTTCTACAAACCTCTCGCTCTTGGAGGCCCAACACTGTCTACAGGAAAGGAGGGAAAGTAGGCATCAAGCACTTTTAAAGGCGCCGTTGCCGGGGAGGAAAGGTAAAAGGCACTCATACTCCGGTTCCAGGTAAAGTACTTTTCTGGCGCCATTGTGTTTGTGCTCGAAGCTATTTCCTTTAGATCCTGCAATTGCATCTTTTTGTTTCTTGTTTACACTAGTAAGGCATAATGGACAACATCTGTGAGCTTTTTATTCTATTTCCTGAGTCAAGACATGAATGGTTTAATGCGAAAATTAAAAAACCCATGGAATCTTATTTGCATGCTAGTAGCAATGATATTAGTATGAACGCTTTGAACACCATTGTTGCTAATGATATGGAAAATTCTAAGCTTGGGGAAGCTGGCTTTGATGAGCATGATATTTTTAGTCCCCCAAGCATTGAGGAGAAAATTTTCTTTGATGATACTTTGCCTCCTATTTATGATGATTATAATGATAGTGGTCTTTTGGTGCCACCTACTATGGAGAGTAAATTTTGTTGTGATTATACTATGCCTCCTACACTTGATGAGAATAATAATGATAGCTACTTTGTTGAATTTGCTCCCACAACTACTAATAAAATTGATTATGCTTATGTGGAGAGTAATAATTTTATGCATGAGACTCATGATAAGAATGCTTTATGTGATAGTTATATTGTTGAGTTTGCTAATGTTGCTACTGAAAGTTATTATGAGAGAGGAAAATATGGATGTAGAAATTTTCATGTTACTAAAACACCTCTCTATGTGCTGAAATTTTTGAAGCTACACTTGTTTTATCTTCCTATGCTTGTTACTTTGCTCTTCATGAACTTGTTTATTTACAAGATTCCTTTGCATAGGAAGCATGTTAGACTTAAATGTGTTTTGAATTTTCCTCTTGATGCTCTCTTTTGCTTCAAATACTATTTCTTATGAGTGCATCATTAAAACTGCTGAGCCCATCTTAATGGCTATAAAGAAAGAACTTCTTAGGAGATAACCCATGTGTTATTTTGCTACAGTACTTTGTTTTATATTTGTGTCTTGGAAGTTGTTTACTACTGTAGCAACCTCTCCTTATCTTAGTTTTGTGTTTTGTTGTGCCAAGTTAAGTCTTTGATAGTAAAGTAAGTACTAGATTTGGATTACTGCGCAGTTCCAGATTTCTTTGCTGTCACGAATCTGGGTCTACCTCCCTGTAGGTAGCTCCGAAAATTAAGCCAATTTACGTGCATGATCCTCAGATATGTACGCAACTTTCATTCAATTTGAGCATTTTCATTTGAGCAAGTCTGGTGCCATTTTAAAATTCGTCAATACGAACTGTTCTGTTTTGACAGATTCTGCCTTTTATTTCGCATTGCCTCTTTTGCTATGTTGGATGAATTTCTTTGATCCACTAATGTCCAGTAGCATTATGCAATGTCCAGAAGTGTTAAGAATGATTGTGTCACCTCTGAATATGTCAATTTATATTGTGCACTAACCCTCTAATGAGTTGTTTCGAGTTTGGTGTGGAGGAAGTTTTCAAGGATCAAGAGAGGAGTATGATGCAACATGATCAAGGAGAGTGAAAGCTCTAAGCTTGGGGATGCACCCGGTGGTTCACCCCTGCATATATCAAGAAGACTCAAGCGTCTAAGCTTGGGGATGCCCAAGGCATCCCCTTCTTCATCGACAACATTATCAGGTTCCTCCCCTGAAACTATATTTTTATTCCATCACATCTTATGTACTTTACTTGGAGCGTCTGTTTGTTTTTGTTTTTGTTTGTGTTTGAATAAATTGGATTACATCATGCTTGTGTGGGAGAGAGACACGCTCCGCTGTAGCATATGGACAAGTATGTCCTTGGTTTCTACTCATAGTATTCATGGCGAAGTTTCTCCTTCGTTAAATTGTTATATGGTTGGAATTGGAAAATGATACATGTAGTAATTGCTATAAATGTTTTGGGTAATGTGATACTTGGCAATTGTTGTGCTCATGTTTAAGCTCTTGCATCATATACTTTGCACCCATTAATGAAGAAATACATAGAGCTTGCTAAAATTTGGTTTGCATAATTGGTCTCTCTAAGGTCTAGATAATTTCTAGTATTGAGTTTGAACAACAAGGAAGACGGTGTAGAGTCTTATAATGTTTACAATATGTCTTTTATGTGAGTTTTGCTGCACCGGTTCATCCTTGTGTTTGTTTCAAATAACCTTGCTAGCCTAAACCTTGTATCGAGAGGGAATACTTCTCATGCATCCAAAATACTTTAGCCAACCACTATGCCATTTGTGTCCACCATACCTACCTACTACATGGTATTTTCCGCCATTCCAAAGTAAATTGCTTGAGTGCTACCTTTAAAATTCCATCATTCACCTTTGCAATATATAGCTCATGGGACAAATAGCTTAAAAACTATTGTGGTATTGAATATGTAATTATGTACTTTATCTCTCATTAAGTTGCTTGTTGTGCGATAACCATGTTCACTGGGGACGCCATCAACTATTCATTGTTGAATTTCATGTGAGTTGCTATGCATGTTCGTCTTGTCTGAAGTAAGAGCGATCTACCACCCTATGGTTAAGCATGCATATTGTTAGAGAAGAACATTGGGCCGCTAACTAAAGCCATGATCCATGGTGGAAGTTTCAGTTTTGGACATATACCCTCAATCTCATATGAGAAAATTATTAATTGTTGTTACATGCTTATGCATAAAAGAGGAGTCCATTATCTGTTGTCTATGTTGTCCCGGTATGGATGTCTAAGTTGAGAATAATCAATAGCGAGAAATCCAATGCGAGCTTTCTCCTTAGACCTTTGTACAGGCGGCATAGAGGTACCCCTTTGTGACACTTGGTTAAAACATGTGCATTGTGATGATCCGGTAGTCCAAGCTAATTAGGACAAGGTGCGGGCACTATTAGTACACTATGCATGAGGCTTGCAACTTGTAAGATATAATTTACATGATACATATGCTTTATTACTACCGTTGACAAAATTGTTTCATGTTTTCAAAATAAAAGCTCTAGCACAAATATAGCAATCGATGCTTTCCTCTATGGAGGACCATTCTTTTACTTTTATTGTTGAGTCAGTTCACCTATTTCTCTCCACCTCAAGAAGCAAACATTTGTGTGAACTGTGCATTGATTCTTATATACTTGCTTATTGCACTTGTTATATTGCTTTGCATTGACAACTATCCATGAGATATACATGTTACAAGTTGAAAGCAACCGCTGAAACTTAATCTTCCATTGTGTTGCTTCAATACCTTTACTAAGAATTTATTGCTTTATGAGTAACTCTTATGCAAGACTTATTGATTCTTGTCTTGAAAGTACTATTCATGAAAAGTCTTTGCTATATGATTCAATTGTTTACTCATTGCATTTACATTGTTTCGAATCGCTGCATTCATCTCATATGCTTTACAATGGTATGATTAAGATTATGTTGGTAGCATGTCACCTCAGAAATTATCTTTTATCGTTTACCTACTCGAGGACGAGTAGGAACTAAGCTTGGGGATGCTGATACGTCTCCAACGTATCTATAATTTCCGATGTTCCATGCTTGTTTTATGACAATACCAACATGTTTTGTTCACACTTTATATCATTTTTATGCGTTTTCCGGAACTAACCTATTGACGAGATGCCGAGAGGCCAGTTGCTGTTTTCTGCTGTTTTTGGTTTCAGAAATCCTAGTAACGAAATATTCTCGGAATCGGACGAAATCAACGCCCAAGTTCCTATTTTCATCGGAAGCATCCAGAACACCCGGGAAGGACCAGAGGGGAGCCCTGGGGGCCCCACACCACACCCCGGCGCGGCCAGGGGGGGGCCGCGCCCCCCTATAGTGTGGGCCCCCCAGAGACCCTCCGACTCCGATTCTTCGCCTATTTAAGCCGTCGTGACCTAAAACTTCGATACCAATTGACGAAACTCCAGAAAGACTCCAGGGGCGCCGCCACCGTCGCGAAACTCCAATTCGGGGGACAGAACTCTGTTCCGGCACCCTGCCGGAGCGGGGAAGTGCCCCCGGAAGGCTTCTCCATCGACACCGCTGCCATCTCCACCGCCATCTTCATCACCGCTGCTACTCCCATGAGGAGGGAGTAGTTCTCCATCGAGGCTCGGGGCTGTACCGGTAGCTATGTGGTTAATCTCTCTCCATGTACTTCAATACAATGATCTCATGAGCTGCTTTACATGATTGAGATTCATATGAGTTTTGTATCACAATTCATCTATGTGCTACTCTAGTGATGTTATTAAAGTAGTTCTATTCCTCCTGCATTGGTGTAAAGGTGACTAGTGTGTGCACCATGTGGTTCTTGTCGTAGGCTATGATCATGATCTCTTGTGGATTGTGAAGTTAACTATTACTATGATGGTATTGATGTGATCTATTTGGTTATGTTGATCTATCTTGCACTATAAGGTTACTAAAATATGAACATTAATTGTGGAGCTTGTTAACTCCGGCATTGAGGGTTCGTGTAATCCTACGCAATGCGTTCATCATCCAACAAGAGTGTAGAGTATGCATTTATCTATTCTGTTATGTGATCAATGTTGAGAGTGTCCACTAGTGAAAGTATAATCCCTAGGCCTTGTTCCTAAATACTGCTGAGTTACTACTGCTTGTTTATCGTTTCTTTGCGTTACCGCTGCAATACTACCACCATCAACTACACGCCAGCAAGCTATTTTCTGGCACCGTTGCTACTGCTCATATATATTCATACCACCTGTATTTCACTATCTCTTCGCCGAACTAGTGCACCTATTAGGTGTGTTGGGGACACAAGAGACTTCTTGCTTTGTGGTTGCAGGGTTGCATGAGAGGGATATCTTTGACCTCTTCCTCCCTGAGTTCGATAAACCTTGGGTATCCACTTAAGGGAAAACTTGCTGCTGTTCTACAAACCTCTGCTCTTGGAGGCCCAACACTGTCTACAGGAAAGGAGGGGGAAAGTAGGCATCAGGTATGTCCCCGGACATGGAGTGATTTCTTGGCATGGGTTTTTCTTCTCCTAAGGATCCTCGAAATTTATCTCTTGAGGAGGAGAAAAACTCTTGCCTCGATGCTCTTGCTTCTCATGTGTTTTCCATTGTTGTGAGTAATGTAGTTACTTCATCAATCATGCCTTTTGGGAGCTCTCATGAATTATGGACAAAGCTTCAAGATAAATATGATGTGTCCAATATTATTGAGGATGATTGTATTGCTTCCACTTCCAGCCGTGATGAGTTCTCATCTTCATCCACTTCACCAAAGTGTGTCAAGACACAAGGTAATGATATGGTGAGTGGTGATGAAAATTGCAATGTTGATATTGAGCTTACTATTGATGATTCTTCATCTCTATCTCATTGCAATGCTTCATCGACGGACTCAAACACATCTTGCACTAGAAATGATTTACATGCTTGTGTTGATAGTCCTTGCATATCATGTGTAAGTTGCTTGAATAAATTTAATGATGGTATGCTTGCATTGTCTTATGGCCATGATAAAAATGCTTCTATTTCCTCTAGTTGTTGTGTGTCTAACAATGTAGAGGAAACCAAAGATTCTATTGGTCAAGACAAGATCTTGAAAGGAGCCTCAAGTAACTCCTCATCTTTATCTCACGGTCCTCATATATGCCTTATGGCCAAGGGTTCCACGGTACCTCCTACCATGAAACCTAATATGTCTCGTGGTGATAAGGATGAGGATGAATATGAAGAAGAGGATTGGGTTGTCTCTCTATGCGATAAGGGTAAGAGTGTATTCAAGGTTCTTTGCAAAGATAAAATTGCTAGCACTCACTTCTTTGAAATCTTGACTACCGCTATTGAGAGCCAAAAACTTATTTGGATGCATGATAACACCATTGATAAAAAGGGTGCTCTTGAACGTGAGTATGCCAATGATGTGGCATCCCTAAAGGATGAACTTGAAGAAGAAAAAACCACCAAGGAAGCTCTTGAGGAAACCTTTGCTCTAGAATTGTCTAGAGAAAAGGAAAACCATGATAGAGCTCTTGAGGTGGCAAATGAACTAAAGCTAAAAAATGATAAGCTTATGTTTGTTAATGCTAAACTCCTTGAGGATTTTGAGCAACTCAAGAAGGGCTCAAGGGTCATTGAGAGTGCGCTCACCAAACTCACCGAGTCGCATGAGCAACTTAAAGCTTCTTATCTAAAAGAGCATGCCAACTTGCCTTCTCCCATTGCTACTAATAATGATGCTTGTGCTACTAACTCTACTTCTTGTGAAGCATCTATCTTGAAGGAGAATGTTGAGCTAAGGGCTCAACTTGAATTGCTAACTAGCAATTATGGAAAATTGGAAGAAAATCATGGAAAGCTTTCTAGCTCCCATGAGGATCTTCTAGCCTCTCATGATAGGCTAAAGTTAGCTCATGAGGCTATCATATCGAAGGCAACACCTTGTGAGCCTCATGTGGGTACTAGCACTACTACTCAAAATGTTATATTGCCATGTGCTAGTCCTAGTAATTCATCCACTCACAATATTGCTAAATCTTGTGATGAATTATCTTCCTTGCCTTGTTGCTTTAACAATGAAGGTTCTACTTCCTCTAGTACTTGTGTTGTTACTAACCATGTAGAGGAAATCAAAGAGCTCAAGGCCCAAGTCACTTCTTTGAAGAACGACTTGGTAAAGAGTCATGAAGGGAAATGCAAACTTGACAAGATGTTGAGTGTGCAACAATCCCCCAATGACAAGAGTGGACTTGGATTCAACTCCAACAACAAGAACAAGTCCAGGAACAACAAGATAAAGAAGGGCCAATTACTAGTCAAAGACCCGGCCAAGATTGTTTGTTTCAAGTGCTAAATTGAAGGGAATCATGTTAGATCTTGCCCTTTGAAGAAGAAGCAAAAAGGGAAGCGGACTCAAGCTCAAACTCATATTTAACCTCAAGTTGAAGAAATGCCACTTCCCAAGAAGAATCAATCCAATGCTCCCGTTGTGGAGAAATATAGTGAGAAGAAGGAGAAGAAAAGAACTTGCTATATATGCCGTGAGAAGGGCCACATCTCCTCCTTTTGCACTATTGGTATCTCATCCAACTCTATCACCATTAATGATGTTTATTCTCTTCGTAAGGATGAGGGTGGCAATGTGTTTGCCAAATATGTTGGTGCTCGAAGTGGAGTCAAGAAAAGAACCATTTGGGTTGCCAAGCCTATTCTGACTAACCTCTTAGGACCCAACTTAGTTGGGGACCAATAATCCAAAACTTGATCAATAGGTGCTTTTTGGAGGGCATTGGAGACTTGGCTACATCATGAAGAATTAAGGGATCTTCATCATTTATATTATATCAAGCCAAGTCTTTTGATTATCTTGCTTCTATCTTATATCAAATGTTCCTCCTTGCGGTAACATGTTCTCAAATCATTTATATTGAAAGTTACTCGCCCCTTTGCATGTGTTAGTTTTGTTCCTAACATGTGTTTGTATGTGTTGTGCTTCCTAATTGTTTTGCTTAAGAAATCAAGTCTATGCATGTTGGCTTGCACACCATGTATTTGTGTTTGTGTTGGAGCCTCTTTGCATCTTGTTGTATCTTATATGGCTCTTATGAGCAATTAATGGACTATCCCATTTTTGGGGAGTGATATTCCTTTGGGAATTTCATGATCCTAAACAATGTGTGTACATGAGGAATATCACTTAGAATTGATATTGCGAGATTATCTAGTCGCTTTGTGGTATGTCATCTTCATGAGAAATTCAAATTCCAATGTCCGTTAATATCTTTATTTGGATCTTATTTGCCTCTTGTGAAAATAAATTCCTTATCACATTATGGGGGAGTAATAAGCTTTGTGCATATTACAAGCCTAGAAAATGTGAACATTTGAGGTTGTGTCACATAGAATTGATACCGTAAATTATCTCTCTCCTATGTGGCATGTTTGCTCAAACAAGCTCCAATTTGCTTAAATGGCTTCATTGCTAATATCTTTGTGGATCTTATTTGTGAAAGTTTTTCTTGGCATGGTTTTTCACAACGTGTCCCTCAATACATTTTTGGAAAACCACGTGCTTCAAGTCATACTATTAATTGCTTTGCATGTTAGTATGAATACTATTAATTGCTTTGCATATTGGTATGAATACTATTAATTGCTTTGCATGTTGGTATGACTAAATGAAGCAATCAAGAAACTATCTTTGCATGATGGTTAACTCTTATCTTTTACCATATGCTTTATTCGTTGTAAATATGATCTTATGTATACTTACAAACTACTACCGGAAAATATTTCCTAATACCTCTTGTCCTAGGACAAGTGGTAATCAATTATGAGGTAGATATTTATTGATCATATCTACATTAGCTCTTGTGTTCAAATTGCCTTATTTATTGCCATGAATTTGTTTTGCTTTGACTCCCATGTGTCTTCCTTCATTTTATGGATGTAATTTGACTATTCAAACTTTCTTAGCATTTTAGTAGATATAGGTAGCGTGATGATCCTAGTTTTGTGCATTTTGTATTCATATGAAAAATCCTAGATAATGCACTAATCTTGGGGGAGCTCTTATATATTTGTTAGAATGCTTAACATCTCTTGATCATTATCAAAAATTTGGTTTTAGGAGATATAAAATTTTCTTTTTGGTACTTTGTGCCATCATAAGAAGTGTCGAGGGTTTGGTTTATTTGTTGGAACCTTGCTCTCTTGGGAGCTGGTTATCTCATTCCTTTGTGCTTAGGCTTAATTAGCTTCTTATAATGAGATAAGTCTTTGGAGTTAATCTTGTGTTGATTTGATTCTTTGATATAATTTGGGCAACCATTGTCTCTTGATTTATTTGGTGTTTTGTCCAAATTGTATCTTCCTTTGGTTCTTGAAAGTATTGTGCATGCATATTTAATATATGTATATCTTATGGCATGTGTTACTTTCTTTTATCCAATATATAGGGTAAACTCCATCAAATCCTAATTTGGCTAAGATGTGCATGAAATTCAATTTCATATCTATATGCACATAGAATTGTGGAGTTTGTCCTATATGTTGTAGTGTGTCTAACTACTTCAGACCCAATTAGTTTGGGGACCATTTTGTACGTACCTTTGTGTTAGGTACAATGGATATGCATTGGATGCTTGTCTCACTCTTGGAAAGAAGTGGTGACTCAATGGTAACTTGAGGCAAGTTAGGATGATCAACGAACACATATCGACTACATCCACACCAATGCTATCTTGGTAACAAGTATCTTCTCATGCATATTTTTCTAGCATCCAACCATGTGTTTGCATCTTGGAATGAATCTCTTGATTTGCAAATATTATGCTTCTTGCAAAGATTTCAATGAAACCTCTTTATTGCAAATGTGAGAAATTTGAGATGAGCACATATGTTGGGAAGTATATAAAATCATGCTCATGATTCATCTATCCCCACTATGCCTATCTAGCGATTTTATTGCATATCATTTCCTCAAACCTCTCACATGGGCAATATCGATGAAAGTGCAAATTGAGTTATTTCTTTTGGTATCCTTGTTTGCGATACTTGTTGCCTTTCTCAATGCATCCCAACTATCTTCTATCCCTTGTTGATATTTGTGATGTATTTTAGTTATTTATGGTTGAAGTTCATGAATGTACAATAAGATAATATTGAGCCTTTGGCCATGCTATTAAGCAAAAATTCTTATTGGTATATTGCATGACTTCGTCTTGGATATCATGCTATATTTCTTGTGTATCTATTTTGTGTGTGCATGTTTCTTTGTGGATAAATATCTTTGTGATATTGCCCACTTAGAGAAACTCATACACATAAGAGATGATTCGTCTCCATTTGATATCTTATTATTTTGTTGCGTGTTGATTGGTCATGCTAAGCAATATAATTCATTGAAGACTATGATGATGTTTTTTGCTCATCCTTGTAATAGTCTTATAATATGCTTTATCATGCCTTTCACATATCCTTTTGGTTGAGTCTTTTATTATGGTGCCTCATACTTGTTGCTCAACCATTTGTTTGTTGCAAGTGTTAAGCTTAATATTCTATCTATGATCTATTGCAAATGTTTGTGTTTTAAATGGTAATGAGGGAGTGAGGATTCCATGTTATGCATATTGTATTCATATACAACATTTTAATTTATACATGTACCTTGGGGAGCATCCTCACTTTATTTAAGTCACTATTTTGTGGTGATCATTAGAGTTTGATTCACTTGGTATCTTTTGTTTTGAATGATATTATGGGAGTGATGATTCCATGTTTGTGCACTTTATACTCCAATGCAAATTGTCTTGTTTTGTGCACAAACCTTGGGGAGCTTCCTCGTATTATGTAGAGCAATCTTCTTGATATTATCATAATATCTATCTTTATTTTGGTATCTTCTTTGTGATTCATTTGGTTGCTTACTTCATTTGTTGAAGCTTCTTGACTTTGTTATCTTTTTTCAATCTTTGATCCTATCTATAGTGTGATTCCTTCCGAATATTCATCATTGGATACGTCCATTTGATTCCACTCAAATTATGAGAAATGCACACGCTATGGAGGAACTCTCACTATATTGGCCTTCTAAATTTTTCACCCATTTCGGCAATTGGTGCCAATGGGGGAGAAGTTTGGAGGGTTTAAGGGAATTTGGTTATGTCTTTGCTTTGTGCTTAAGCATGTGCCTTTATTGCATTGCATCTTGTTGCTTTGCATAGTTGAATATTTAGAGGAAACTCCACTAGGCTTTGAATGCCAATATATGCAATGAAAGTCAAGATCATTCACACATGCATATATTATGGGGAGTTTGCTCTATATATTCAAATTGTTTGTTACTTAAATTCCTTATATAAACCCTCTCAAAGAGATTGTCATCAATTAGCAAAATGGGGGAGATTGAAAGTGCATGGAGCCCCCATGTGTGGTTTTGGTA
The DNA here is from genome assembly GCF_019359855.2 of Lolium perenne. Classification (NCBI taxonomy): domain Eukaryota; kingdom Viridiplantae; phylum Streptophyta; class Magnoliopsida; order Poales; family Poaceae; genus Lolium; species Lolium perenne. The sequence continues at coordinate 110,578,073 of NC_067246.2, forward strand.
ATTAATGACAATCCCTATGCACTAATGTTTGCATTGAGTTATATTTGTAGGAGTTGTCCATAGGCAAGGCTTGAACCATAGGTTGTCTTCAAGATTGCAATAAGAAACTAATGAACAAGATCAAGTGTCAAGTATGTCTTGAAGATGAAGATGAAGTGAGCCCTCAAGTTCTTCAAGACATCAACATGATGAAGAATGAAGATATGAAGTGCAAGTTCAAGATGAGCCAACTCGAAGAGATCATATGCTTGAAGCTTGCCATCCATATGGTGATCATGGATATGTGAAGATGCGTCGAAGAAGAAGCTCTCCCGTAGTGGAGTATGGGGGAGAGCTCTCCCATAGTGGAGTATGGGGGAGCATTTCACATGACTTCATCAAGCAAGCACAATCAAGAAAGGCGTTCCATCTTGTTGCGGTCAAGACCGTCATCATCAAGCTCAAGTGGAATGCGCAAGGTTAAGGTTTGCTCTTGATAGGGTTTCTTTCTCATAGGTCTCATGGTGTAGTTGGAGACCGGTTTATAGTTTAGTTGTCGTACTATTAAGAGGGCTCTCGAGTGAGTAACTCGATCGTATCCTTCGGAGAGCTCAAACCTTTGCATCCTTGCATCATCTTTCTTGGTTGTTTTTTTGGATCTTATCCATGAGGTGATTTAGAGCTTGTGGTTATTTCCATAGCAAGCTCTAGTTCATCGAAAATGGATTCCGCATGAATCACTTGTTGTGTTTTCGATATTGGAGTTTTTCTCGGTTCTCGTATTGAGAGGTTTCACTCTAAAATACATAGAAAAACCTACCCCACTTGTTCTTAAGCTTTTCACTCTTTGTGGGGTATCTCTAGTCATATTCTTTACAACAAAATTGGTTTCACCTAAATCCGAGTTTTCTAACTCAAGTTGTTGCATTTTCCATATTGGAGGTTTTACCGGTTTGCCTTTTATAGATAGGTAAAACCTTTATTCATTTGTTTCTATCCTACTTTGTTGTACTATGATGTTTCTATGCATATTGTTCTAGAGCTCGTTGTTGTGATTTCAACGAGCCCAAGATCATAGAAATCGGAGTCCGGATGCAAAAGTTTTTAAGGTTTTGTATGGGTGTTTAAGTAAAAACATTTGGTGAGGAGGGGCCCTGGCCAGAGCCTCCACCCTGCCCTGGCCGGAGCCTCCACCCAGCCCACGGCTGGAGCCTCCAGGCAAGGTACCGCTCGCGGTACCCATCCCACGGCTGGAGCCTCCAGGCGAGGTACCGCCCGTGGTACCGGATAATCGCCAAGTGAGGCAGTTTTGTTCCAGGGCTTTGGGGCAGCTCGGCGGTACCTCGGCCGGTACCGCGGACGGAGGCTCCGGCCTCCTCCTTCCCGCCCGCAGCTTCTTGGCCGGCCTGGCCACGTGGCCGCCTCCCAGTCGCCGCGCCGGATCGACCTCCATCTCCAACGGGCAAAATTTTGGAGCCCCTTTTTAAGCCTTCTTTCCACTCTCTCTCTTTCTCTCTCAGCACTTCTTCTTCAACCTTTGGCTCTCCACCATTGTTGCATCTTGAGAGCTCCTCCTCTCCCCAAATCCCTCCATGATTCTTGCTCAAATTTGAGGAAAATAGAGAGGTGGTCTAGATCTATATTTGCACCAATCAAATTCCCCTCTTTGTGAGGGAATCTCTAGATCTAGATCTTGGAGAGAAATTTTGTGTTCCTCTTCTTATATTGTTCTTCCTCTCTTATTCCCCCAATAGCTTTAGTAGCTTTGTTGGAATTTGAGAGTGGAGGATTTGGGCATCTTTGTGGTGTTCTTGCCATTGCATTTGGTGCATAGGTTTGAGTTCTCCACGATGATTCATGGTGGTGAAAGCAAGAAGGTTGTTACTCTTGGGTTCTTGGAACCCTAGACGGATTCTAGACCTTTGTGGTGATTTGTTGGGAGCCTCCGATTAAGTTGTGGATGTGTGCCCCAACCTTTGTGTAAGGCCCGGTTTCCGCCTCGAAGGAAATCCCTTAGTGGAACCGTGACCTAGGCCTTTGTGGCGAGGGTCACCAGAGATTTAGGTGAGGCGCCTTCATGGTGTTCGGTGTGTGGTGTGAGTACCGCATCTTTGGGTGAGGCCTTTGTGGCGTTGGTGTGCATCGAGCAACCACACCTCAAGGTGAGCCTCTTGTGGCGTTCGGGAGCACTAAGCCACCGCACCTCTCCAACGGAGATTAGCACTCGCAAGAGTGTGAACTTCGGGATAAATCTTCGTCTCCCACGTGCCTCGGTTATCTCTATACCTGAGCTCTTTACTTATGCACTCTACCTTGTGATAGCCATTGTGCTTGAAGTTATATATATTTTGCTATCACATAAGTTGCTTGTATTGCTTAGCATAAGTTGTTGGTGCACATAGGTGAACCATAGTATATAGACTTTGAGCTTGACAAAGTAAACGCTACTTTTATTCCGCATTTGTTAAGCCCATCTCGTAAAAGTTTTAAACCGCCTATTCACCCCCCCCCCTCTAGGCGACATCCGTGTCCTTTCAAGTGTGAGTGTGAGCGAGCTGAGAGTGAGAGTGAGAGTGTGAGTGTGAGCAAGTTGAGAGTGACAGAGTGAGTACGCGCATACAATGTGAGAGCTCAGAGTGAGGGTGTGAGCGATTTAAATAGAAGATGTTGAATGCATGTATAGCGTTTACAGAGCTCGCATCTCTTACAGCATCCGAATAAAAATGTAGCAAACTTCAGTCAGCCTCGCACTCAACGCAGTCACGAAAATCAGCTCACTCAGCATCGAAATCGAATCAATCAGCTAAAAGTCACCGCATGCACAAAAATAATCGAGCGGGAAAGCAGCCTCGGAATCAACGCCGTCAGTCTCGGAAATCAGTGCCTGTCGGAAGATGTTGTCGGGAGCATGCGCGCGGGCCCTGCCTCCATCTAGTGCGGCGGCTGACATAGGCATCCCCAATGGGCCTGCCAAAGATGGTACCCGGGGTTTACCGAAGGCCCACGAGTCGAAGAATATGAAGTTTAGAAGCCCAAGTTATATTAAGGAAAGTTAGAGTTGTATTAGGAAATATAGACTTGTAATTTTACGGGACGGGTTAGAAACCCTCTCGGACTCTGTAACTTGTGTATTATGAATCCCTCGGCTCCGCGTCCTATATAAGGGGGAGTCGAGGGACATAGAGAGGATCGACTCATTGTTTCACGCAACCCTTGTTTTCATATCGTCGAGCACTTTTCGGCTCAAACCTTCGAGATCTACTTGCCCTCTACTTCCGACTAAAACCCTAGTCTACAATATGTAGGCATTGATAAGTTAATCCCTTGTCAATTGGCGCCGTCTGTGGGGATTAGAGGAGCCAAGGATCTGATCTCGATGGCACGTTCAAGATCGTCGACTTCGTCAACTGCAAGCAACGCGATGGACAGAGGTAAACAGATCGTCCACGTCGCCCTGCCGCCCCCTGTACCGGCGGCATAGCCCACCACGTCGGCCTGCCGCCACGCTGACCGGTGGCATGGCCCACCAGCGCAGACGGCGGCTCACGGCGCACGGCCGCAGCTAATGTGCCACCACGCCGATCGGCAGCGGACCCCTGCCGCCGCTGTCCCCGGTGGCAAGCTCCACGTGTCGGCCGGGGGCCTGCCGCCACGCACGACGTGGTCCTTTTTGTCAATTTGCCTCAGAGATGGTCCTTTTTGTCAATGAATTGGGGCAGGTGGTCTATTTTGGCAAAATTGCGAAGATCCCTTGACTGCTAGATGCAGCCATGCAGGCATGGTGTATGTCATCATGTAGCTGAGGTAGATGAGCCACAGGTCGTTGTAGAGGTGCAGGAGCTCCGCCAACACAACCCTCCTGGTGGCCGGCAGTGGAATTGGTCTTCCCGTCGCTCCTGGTCTCCCAAGATCGATAGGGTGTGGAAATGTCGAGGGGCAGGTCTAGCCGATGGTGAACCTATCAGATCGTTCCTACTTGGCTCCCTTCCCTCTTGTATGGCCAATGGGATAGGGGACCCGATCAGGGTCCAAAACGTTTGTTTGTGGGCTCCCCTCTTTAACGTTCCGTTTAGACTCTGTCTATTTTCAGTTAACGTTTTATTTCAGTTAAACTGACAGATCAACCAACACATATAGCTCAATCTATGTTGCTAATGAACATTTTTCATGACTAGCTGAATAATTTGGCCTTGTGTGTTTCTTTTTTTTGGCGCGTCAACAAAAGAGAGTTGCAAAGTTCTCAGAATCTCGCCTAGATAATTTTGATTGAGATTTCCACATGGTTGGTGTGCTTTAAACTGTGGCTATCGCATTTGCATCTATATTACTACCGCCGTCCATAAATAAGTGACTTAACTTTATCTAGATACGGATGTATCTAGATGCATTTTAGTTATATATACATTCGTATTTAGAACATGTTGAGTCACTTATTTTAAATGGACGGAGTATGTTTTAAAAAAGGTCGCAATCATTGAAGTTCATGGGGAAGCATAGACAACTTGAGAGTTGAGATGATAATACAGTTAGTCAAGAGCAAGCTAGGGAGTGAATACCAAATGATATTTCGTTTTTATTTTCCTTGCCACTAGTTTGATGAAGCATCCTAAAGCTATTCTAGCGCTTCAGCAGAAGTAATTTGTTCATTTCCAAAAGCAAAAAAAGGAGGAGCGAGCCATTTATCCAAGAATGTTGCACCCTTTTGTACGCTAGATGTCAATTGTCAGATGTCAGGGGATCAAACCATTTGTAACTCGGAGTGCTACTCTAGTGTTCGACGGATATGATGTATGTGTGATTGTCTACAACCATTAGTGGTCTTTTGCAAGTTTCAGCATCATACACGCTTGTGTTCTCGAACAAACCAACTCAAATTTGTGGGCCTGAAGCAGTGAACATGCAACTACATAATCTGACAGCGACCGCGCCAGGAATCACAATCATAATAGCGAACGCCAAACGCCCAAAACCCCATAGAAAACGTCCCAAAATCGATACCAATCCACAGTGAATTAATGCACCGCCCAAGCCTGGCAAGACTTAAGTAAATCTCAGATAGACAGAACCAATAGTTATTTAGATTTATTTTAATGCAGAAAAATAGTTGTATCACTGCCACTTTGCACAAGATCTTACAGGAGACGTATAAAATTTTGGCATGCCATACAAGTACAATCATCAAACCAGAGATCAAAGGTCCAAAGGAGAACAGAGTATCATGACACATTATCATACCTTGACAATGCTGACCAAGAAAATAAATTCAAGTCAGTCTATTACAACCGGCGTGGTTGTTCGTATTTCACTTATGAAATAATGCACTCAATGAAATACTTACTGAACCTGACGATGCTGCTAATTTGACTGCACAAAAGGTGACTAAGACAATAGGTCAATAGCTTTGCCCATACAGGCAACGGTACGTCAACATACTGCAGTATCAACTATAGTCAGTGCAGAGCACCACCACGAACTAATTTAACCATGATAACAGAGTAAACACTGAACTCATAAGAACACTACATGGAAACCACGGCTACAGTAGCATAGCAGAGCATAAATACGATAACCAGTACTACCTCCGTTCCTTTTTAATTGACTCGAATTTAGTACAAACTTGTACTAAATCTGAGTCAATTAAAAAAGAACAGAGGGAGTACATTAAGTAACTAAAGTAAAGCAGACATGAACTCCGATGGGCTGCTGCTAGCATCATTGTTGCAGGGTAATTTACGGAAAAATGGAGAAAACGGTAGAAGGGACCAGGCGGCAATGACTTCCATCTCGCAGAAGGCAATCTTTAGGATACCACGGCTTCTACCAGCTTCCTTAGGTTCAAAACCTATTTTATAACTCTCAACAGCCAGCTTCTCATTTTGACATCCTGCCACAGCGGACACTTTCAGTTCTCCATCAACATCAACAGAAGCAACACGGCGTGAAAGCTTGATCATGCCATCGGCGGTAACAGGCAATGCACCATCTCCAAATGCGAGCAGTATGACTTCCTTGTGATCTATACTGGCGGTATTGGCTGCAAAGACGCCTTGAAAACCATCTGGCCATGAACCGCCTAAGACTTTCACACTGATGGTAGCCTCGACAGAGCGAACAATGTGGCCTAACGTCAACTCCACTGTGCAAAGCTTGCTAGTGAGGACACGATTAATCAGGCGCGAACGACTTCCAATCGCATAGTTCCTTAACGGCACGTCTAGAAAGCTTAAATCTTGATCCTCTGATTCACTTGTGCCTTTCAGTTTCAGATTAACCTCGAAGTTCACAGGATCCAACAACACAACATCACAGGTAGGCCCTGTCAGTTCCATAATGGGATCCTGCATGCAACAATTTTAATTGAGCCATATTCAATTTTCACCCCTAAGAATCAAACTCATTATTATCAAAGGTAAGAGGACTATTGTCTCCCATACTCCGAAAAATTTCAGCACACTTATCACGAGCAATTTCAGTGGTTCTAGACAATTTTGTAGAAGGAGGGAGGACTTTTCCTACACCAATTATTTTACCATTAATAGTAGGAGAGTGGATAGAATTTGAGACTTTATTACTACTGGTGGTGGTGATGTTATAAATTTTAGTCAAATTATTATTTCTAGTAATTTCATCTTTTCTTTTCCACATAGCATGCAATTCCGCCAACATCCTAATATTTTTGTCAATTCTAACTTGAATGTCATTCAAAGTTTTGCTTTCTTTAACATCATGAGGCAAAAAAATTAATTTAAGAAATTCAACATCATGAGCAAGGCTATCAACTTTAGAAGCAAGAACATCAATTTTGCCAAGCTTTTCCTCAACAGTTTTATTAAAAGCAGTTTGTTTACTAATAAAATCATTAAGCATGACTTAAAGATCAGAGGGTGCACTTTTATTGTTGTTTTAGGAATTACCATAAGAATTGCCATAAGCATTACCGTTATTAGAAGGATATGGCCTATAACTGTTGCTACCAAAATTATTCATATAAGCATTGTTGTTGAAATTGTCGTTTTTAATGAAGTTCACATCAACATGCTCTTCTTGAGCAACCAAAGAAGCTAACGTGATATTATTTGGATCAACGTGAGCTTTACCATTAACAAGCATGGGCATAATAGTACCAATTTTATCACTCAAGGAGGAGGATTCTTCGACAGATGATCATCCAATTAGTCAGTCCATGAGTGGGGCAATTCTTTACCAAAGATATTATTCTTTCCCAAGCTTGAGCAACATGTTCATTATCAAATTGTCTAAATTTCATTATGTCACTTCTCAAAGATATAATCTTAGCAGGAGGATAATATTTTCCATTAAAAGCATCTTTACGTTTAACCCAAGAATCAATACTATTTCTAGGCAAAGATAGCAACCAATCTTTAGCTCTACCCCTTAAAGAGAAAGGAAACAATTTTAGTTTTATAATGTCACCATCTACATCTTTATATTTTTGCATCTCACAAAGTTCAACAAAATTATTAAGGTGAGAAGCGGCATCTTCAGTACTAACACTAGAAAATTGCTCTTTCATAACAAGATTTAATAGAGCAGGTTTAATTTCATAGAAGGCTGCTTCAGGAGCAGGTGGAGCAATAGGTGTACAAATAAAATCATTTTTGTTTGTGCTAGTAAAGTCACTTAACTTAGTATTTTCAGCGGAACCCATTTTAGCAAAATTAGAACTAAGCAACAGAAATAACAGCAATAATGGAAACTAATTTTTTGTGTGTTTTTAATATAATAAAGCAAACAAGACAAAATAAAATAAACTAAGCAAAACTATAACAAAGCAAAGAGATTGGAGAAGAGAGACTCCCCTTGCATAAATCCTCTTTCTCCCTGGTAACGGCGCTAGAAAATCTTGCTGGCAGTTGTTGGGGAACCCCAAGAGAAGGTGTAATGAATACAGCAGCAAGTTTTCCCTCAGTAAGAAACCAAGGTTTAATCGACCAGTAGGAGAAATACGTGACTTCTGAAGGTGTTGCTAGCTGACTATTGGCAGGACGCACTACCGGCGTCAGCAACAACATGGAACCTGCACACAACACAACCAAAATATTTTGCCCCAATTTCAGAAGTTATTGCTGTTGGGATTCGTAGCATAGAAAATAAAAAAATTCCTACCGCAAGAACGAATAACAAGCCAAGAACCAATCTAGAAGATGGTAGCAATGGGAAGATCATGAGACTAACCCTCTAAGATTTCCAAAGCCTAGGAGATTAGATCTCGTTGTTACTATAGTCGATCACTTGCCGCTTTCAAAAGCGGGTAGAAGATCTTGACGGTGCCACAGTCGGGCAGCACCTCCGTACTGTTGGAGATATGCCCAAGAGGCAATAATAAAATGATTATTATTATATATCTTTGTGTTTCTGATAATGTTTATATACCATGCTATAATTGTATTAACCGAAACATTGATACATGTGTGATATGTAAACAACAAAGAGTCCCTAGTATGCCTCTTAACTAGCTTGTTGATTAATGGATGATTAGTTTCATAATCATGAACATTGGATGTTATTAATAACAAGGTTATATCATTGTATGAATGATGTAATGGACACACTCAATTAAGCGTAGCATAAGATCACGTCATTAAGCTATTTGCTATAAGCTTTCGATACATAGTTACCTAGTCCTTATGACCATGAGATCATGTAAATCACTTATACCGGAAAGGTACTTTGATTACATCAAACGCCACTGCGTAAATGGGTGGTTATAAAGGTGGGATTAAGTATCCGGAAAGTATGAGTTGAGGCATATGGATCAACAGTGGGATTTGTCCATCCCGATGACGGATAGATATACCCTGGGCCCTCTCGGTGGAATGTCGTCTAATGTCCTGCAAGCATATGAATAAGTTCATAAGAGACCACATACCACGGTACGAGTAAAGAGTACTTGTCAGGAGACGAGGTTGAACAAGGTATAGAGTGATACCGATGATCAAACCTCAGACAAGTAAAATATCGCGTGACAAAGGGAATTGGTATCGTATGTGAATGGTTCATTCGATCACTAAGTCATCGTTGAATATGTGGGAGCCATTATGGATCTCCAGATCCCGCTATTGGTTATCGGTCGAAGAGAGTTCTCACCCATCTCCACATAGTTCGCGAACCGTAGGGTGACACACTTAAGGTTTGATGTTGTAATGGTAGAACTTGAATATGGAATGGAGTTCGAAGTATTGTTCGAAGTCTCGGATGGGATCCCGGACATCACGAGGAGTTCCAGAATGGTCCGGAGAATAAGATTCATATATAGGAAGTCATTTTATATGTTTGAAAATGATCCGGTGATTTTACGGAAGGTTCTAGAAGGTTCTAGAAAAGTCCGGAAGGAATCACTAAGGAAGGAGGAGTCCCGAAGGGACTCCACCTCCCCATGGCCGGCCAACCCTAGTGGGGGAGTCCAAGGTGGACTCCACCTAAGGGGGCCGGCCACCCCCCCACATGGAAGGGGGGAATCCCACCTCTAGTGGGAGTCCCACCTTGGGTAGGTTTCCCTACTACATGGAAGGTTCTTGTGTTGGGGTCTTATTCGAAGACTTGTAGTCCAACACTTGGGGATCCACCTATATAATGAGGGGCATAGGGGAGGGGGCCGGCCACCCCAAGACCACAAGGTGGCCGCACCCTATAGTGGCCGGCGCCCCCTCTCCCAAACCCTAGCTGCCCCCTCTCTCCTCCACCTCTCCCGCACGCTTAGCGAAGCTCCGCCGGAGTTCTCCACCACCACCGCCACCACGCCGTCGTGCTGCCAGATTCAAGGAGGAGCTACTACTTCCGCTGCCCGCTGGAACGGGGAGAAGGACGTCGTCTTCATCAACACCGAACGTGTGACCGAGTACGGAGGTGCTGCCCGATCGTGGCACCGTGATCAAGATCTTCTACGCGCTTTTGCAAGCGGCAAGTGATCGTCTACCGCAGCAACAAGAGCCTCATCTTGTAGGCTTTGGAAATCTTCAAGGGTGAGTCTCGATCATCTCCTCGTTGCTCCCGTCTTCTAGATTGCATCTTGGCTTGGATTGCGTTCTCGCTGTAGGAATTTTTTTGTTTTCTATGCTACGAATCCCTACAGTGGTATCAGAGCCGTGTCTATGCATAGATGGTTGCACGAGTAGAACACAATGGTTTTGTGGGCGTTGATGCTCTTGCTGTCTTTAGTTTGAGTACTTTGCATCTTTGTGGCATAGTGGGATGAAGCGGCTCGGACTAACTTTACATGACCGCGTTCATGAGACTTGTTCCTCGTTCGACATGCAACTTGAATTGCATAAGAGGCTTTGCGGGTGTCTGTCTCTCCTACTATAGTGAAGATTCAATTTACTCTTCTATTGACAACACTAGTATCACCGTTGTTGTTCATGTTCGTAGGTAGATTAGATCTCTCTCGAAAATCCTAAACCACGTAAAATATGCAAACCAAATTAGAGACGTCTAACTTGTTTTTGCAGGGTTTGGTGATGTGATATGGCCATAATATGATGATGAATATGTATGAGATGATCATTATTGTATTGTGGCAACTGGCAGGAGCCTTATGGTTGTCTTTAAATTTCATGTTGAGTAGTTTTTCAAAGTAGTTGTAATAGTTGCTACATGAGGTGAACAACCATGAAGATGGCGCCATGAACCTTGACGCTACGCCGACGATGATGGAGATCATGCCCGTTGATGATGGAGATCATGTCCGTGCTTTGGAGATGAAGATCGAAGGCGCAAAGACTAAAGGGCCATATCATATCACATATGAATTGCATGTGATGTTAATCCTTTATGCATCTTATTTTGCTTAGATCGCGACGGTAGCATTATAAGATGATCCCTCACATTAATATCAAGATAATAAAGTGTTCTCCCCTCGTATGCACCGTTGTACAGTTTGTCGTTTTGAAGCATCTCGTGATGATCGGATGTGATAGACTCAACGTTCACATACAACGGGTGTAAGCCATGTTGCACATGCGGAATACTTGGGTTTGCTTGATGAGCCTAGCATGTACAGACATCGCCTCGGGACAACGGAAACCGAAAGGTTGAACACGAGTCATATGGATGATATGATCAACATGTTGATGTTCACCATTGAAGCTAAATCATCTCACGTGATGATCGGTTTTGGTGTAGTGGATGTGGATCGTGTACCACTTAAAAACTATGAGGGATGTTGTATTAAGTGGGAGTTCATTAGTAATTAGATTAAAACATGAACTAATTATCATAAACATAGTCTGAGTAGTATTTTTAATTAATTTGTAGTATTGGCATCCGTATTCTACCATGCGCTAGTCTTGTAATTGAGATAGAAATACTGTTAAAATCTGACAAGAAACTTTACGGACTGGTACCGTATTATTAAAGAATCAAGAAATGATTAAGTCCTATTGCAAACTTTTAGTAAACCTCACTTTGTTGATTCAGAGAGCTATGGTTTCAATTAGTACCTAAAGTCATCTTGTCTCCGTGAAACTTGAAGTTCAAATCTGTTTGAAAAGTAAGGAGCTGAAATTTTAGTTTTCAAAAATAATCAAGGTATGAGATATATGTGATATCTAAGACCTTATTGCAAGATGATAGAATATATTTTGGTGAGACTACATAAACTCATAAGTTTTATGGGAATGTATGAAGGTTGAAGACGCCAGGCGTCACAATCCTCCAACTATTGGGGCACTAACGATATTCGCATATCCATGAAGTTATCGTCCTTAGTATGCACCGTTGCTAAGACTCGTCGTTTCGAAGCGTCACGTGATGATCGGGTGTGATAGATTCTACGTGTGCATACAACGGGTGCAAGCCAGTTTTGCACATGCGAATACCAAGGTTAAAACTTTACGAGCCTAAATGTACAGACATGGTCTCGGAAAGTCATCATGATATGATGGATAAAATTATGAGTGAAATTGTTCATCATATTACAAAGTTACTAATAAGTGAAATCTAGAACACTTGTCATATGATGATCAAACTTCAAAGTAAGAACCTCAAGGTTATTGGTATTTGACCAACAAACCTAGAAGTTAATGATGTTGAAGTGTTTTTCTGAATAATGAGGAAAGCTAAAAGAGAAACTACAAAAGCTATTTTGGCAGAAAGAAAAGAAAAGACTAGAAAGTCTAGCTCATGTGTATATAAATAATATACATGTTATGGTTGTATTCCTAGTTAGGTCACACAATGAAATTCTTGGGTATTAGTACCATATTGGTTGGTATGAAGTGTCATACAAAAACAACGCAATACAAGAATACAATGGCCTAAGTGACTGACAAGGAATATGATAGGAATGCACGTCTGGAACAAAAATAAAGTGTTATTATGTTCGTCGTTGGCATTCTATCTAGCCCTTAGAATTTATAATAAAGAACTTAATAATTGTTATTTTGCTCTGGTCAAATGAAAACAATGAGTTGTTCAAATTATGACATTACTCCTTGTACGATGGATAAGTTATTATAAATCTTAATGGTGAAACACACAAACACATAACACTGACGCTAAAATGCCATAAGGCAAATGATTTGAATTCCACTTATTTGTGGAACCGCCATTTAGGTCATGTTGGAAAGGAACGGATGAAGGAACTCCATGCAAATGGATTTTTGGAGTCATTTGATTTTTGAATCGTTTGACGCTTGCAAAATCTTTTCTAAAAATAATGACTGAAATACTGTTCATAGGCCAAGAGTTGAACGGGCAACTAACTTAGTGAAAACATACATGATGATATATGTGGTTCACTGGGCATAGTTGTGTGCGGGAGATTCTTCTACTTCATGAAAACTTCCAACAATGAATTGAGTATATATATGTGGATATATTCGATAAGAAAGAAGTTTGAAACATTTGAATGGATTTTCAAATAAATTTCAGCATGAAGTGGAAATCATCGTAATAGAAAAGTCAAATATCTATGATTGGATCATTGGAAAAATATTTGAATTACGAGTTTTAGCGAACTAAGAGAGTTATGAAATTGTTCTACAACTCACATTTCTTGGAGTATCATAGTGATGATATAGTATCCGAGAGATGTATCCAAACCTTGTTGGGTTAATGATGAGATAAAAATAAAACAATGCCATTATATTTTTGTGGATTATGGTTTAGTGACTACCGCTTTTTACACTAAATAGAGCATCATCATGATCCGTTGAAATGACACCATACAAGTTATGGCATGGGTATAAACCCTAATAGTCCTTTATTTAAATTTTGGTCTAAGAGTTTACAACCAAAATCGGATGAATGTCTTTGTTGGTTATCCCAAAGAATTGATTGGGAATTCTTTCCACTATGAAGTAAAAGACAAAAGTGTTTGTTAATGTTACTTGCTTATTTCCAAGAAATTGTTTTCTAGCGAAGTATTTGAGTGGGAGGACAATAGAACTTGATAAGGTTTATGAACCTGAGCATAATGATCAAAGTAGCGCAGCATCGGAAATTGGTTCCGGAAGCGGCCACGACGATCATGGCTCCCATGACTACAAAGTGTTTTAGCCATGGAAATCAAAGTACTTATTGAACCTTGTAGGTGTGGTTTACTTTGTGATCAAATAAATGATTTGTGGACAAAGGATTGATTTTGAACAATGATAAACCAACTACAAACAAAGAAGTTATGATTGGCCCTGACTCCATTAAAATGGCTATATGCCATGAAATCCAAGATAGATGAATACTTTTTGAAAGTAATGTATCTATAAATTTGATGGACTTGGATGAAATATCCTTGAAAAAGTTGTTTACGACAAAGTTCAAAGAGTTGACTACGATAAGATTAGATCTTCCGTAGCAATGCTTATAGTCTATGTGGATTATTCTAGTAATCACTACATATTTCTTTCATGAGATATGTTAGTAGGATGGCAAAATACATTACTTATCAGAAGTGTGTATTAAAGGTGTATACAAGATACAACCAATTGTTTTGCTAGTCCGTGGAGTACTAGATAGGTATACAAACTTCAATTGGATGAAGTGAGTATCACATAGTTGGAATCTTCACCAGATGAAATAGTCAAAGAGTTTTTGATTTCATCAGAGACGATGAAGAGGCTTGCACTTGCAAGAAATTAAGTGGGAGCGCTGAGACATATTTATAATACTTTATGTAGATGACATATAGTTGGTTATAAATGATGTAATTATATATTTGATTATAAAAGGTTTCATTGAGAAATTAACTTCAATGAAAGGATATGGACTGAAACAAATTTAGTGTCAAGATCTATGAAGATAGATTGAAACACATAATAAGTTTAAGTCAAAAAGTACATAGAAGAGATATTGAAGTAGTTCAATATAGAAATATTAAGAAAATGTTCTGGTCATGTGAAGTTTTAACAAGACTTGAGTGTATCTGACACTCGATGAGTAAAAACACATGAGTGATTTTAGATCACGAATAATATGTACAAAATCAGATGTCCTATGCACTAAAAGGTCAGGAGCATATACCAGAATGATTCATGTGATGATCATTGGACAAACAGTAAAAATATCCCTGTGTGCTTTAGAAGAACCAAGGATACATATATAGTTTTATATGGGGTAATGACAAACAAATCGCTGTAAGGTGTTGCACCGATATTTGTTTGGTCACATATAAAAATGAAATTCAAATCTCAATTAGGCTAAGTGTTGTTTAAAAGGTAGCACAATGCTAGATTTAGAAGAGTTCTAAATATTGTGACGGATTCTAAAAAACGAAGGCAGAGTATGTCATTCTTTTGACAATGACTGAGGATGTTAAGTCAAGAGGTTCTTTGAGAACTTGGTGTAGTTCCGATAGTGTCAGAACTTTGAAGCTATATTGTGTGTGACAATATTAGTGACATATTTTAGACCGCGGAATTAAGGTTCCACCAGAAGACCAAACATATTTAATGCCGACTCATTTGGAAAATGAGTGATGCGTTAAGACGCAAATGAATTGCAAAATACATACGTTTCTGAGCATGTCAGATCCGTTGACTAAAACCTCTCCCGTGAGCAGAACATGATAAAGCACCGGAAGGCCAAGGTGTTATATCTTTACATATGTAAACTAGATTATTGACTCTAGTGCAAGTGGGAGACTGTTGAAGATATGCCCAAGAGGCAATAATAAAATGGTTATTATTATATATCTTTGTGTTTATGATAATGTTTATATACCATGCTATAATTGTATTAACCGAAACATTGATACATGTGTGATATGTAAACAACAAAGAGTCCCTAGTATGCCTCTTAACTAGCTTGTTGATTAATGGATGATTAGTTTCATAATCATGAACATTGGATATTATTAATAACAAGGTTATATCATTGTATGAATGATGTAATGGACACACCCAATTAAGCGTAGCATAAGATCACGTCATTAAGTTATTTGCTATAAGCTTTCGATACATAGTTACCTAGTCCTTATGACCATGAGATCATGTAAATCACTTATACCAGAAAGGTACTTTGATTACATCAAACGCCACTGCGTAAATGGGTGGTTATAAAGGTGGGATTAAGTATCCGGAAAGTATGAGTTGAGGCATATGGATCAACAGTGGGATTTGTCCATCCCGATGACGGATAGATATACTCTGGGCCCTCTCGGTGGAATGTCGTCTAATGTCTTGCAAGCATATGAATAAGTTCATAAGAGACCACATACCACGGTACGAGTAAAGAGTACTTGTCAGGAGACGAGGTTGAACAAGGTATAGAGTGATACCGATGATCAAACCTCGGACAAGTAAAATATCGCGTGACAAAGGGACTTGGTATCGTATGTGAATGGTTCATTCGATCACTAAGTCATCGTTGAATATGTGGGAGCCATTATGGATCTCTAGTTCCCGCTATTGTTTATTGGTCGGAGAGAGTTCTCACCCATGTCCACATAGTTCGCGAACCGTAGGGTGACACACTTAAGGTTTGATGTTGTAATGGTAGAACTTGAATATGGAATGGAGTTCGAAGTATTGTTAGAAGTCTCGGATGGGATCCCGGACATCACGAGGAGTTCCGGAATGGTCCGAAGAATAAGATTCATATATAGGAAGTCATTTTATATGTTTGAAAATGATCCGATGATTTTACGGAAGGTTCTAGAAGGTTCTAGAAAAGTCCGGAAGGAATCACTAAGGAAGGAGGAGTCCCGGAGGGACTCCACCTCCCCATAGCCGGCCAACCCTAGTGGGGGAGTCCAAGGTGGACTCCACCTAAGGGGGCCGGCCACCCCCCCACATGGAAGGGGGGAATCCCACCTCTAGTGGGAGTCCCACCTTGGGTAGGTTTCCCTACTACATGGAAGGTTCTTGTGTTGGGGTCTTATTCGAAGATTTGTAGTCCAACACTTGGGGATCCACCTATATAATGAGGGGCATAGGGTAGGGGGCCGGCCACCCCAAGACCACAAGGTGGCCGCACCCTATAGTGGCCGGCGCCCCCCTCTCCCAAACCCTAGCTGCCCCCTCTCTCCTCCACCTCTCCCGCACGCTTAGCGAAGCTCCGCCGGAGTTCTCCACCACCACCGCCACCACGCCGTCGTGCTTCCGGATTCAAGGAGGAGCTACTACTTCCGCTGCCCGCTGGAACGGGGAGAAGGACGTCGTCTTCATCAACACCGAACGTGTGACCGAGTACGGAGGTGCTGCCCGATCGTGGCACCGTGATCAAGATCTTCTACGCGCTTTTGCAAGCGGCAAGTGATCGTCTACCGCAGCAACAAGAGCCTCATCTTGTAGGATTTGGAAATCTTAAAGGGTGAGTCTCGATCATCTCCTCGTTGCTCCCGTCTTCTAGATTGCATCTTGGCTTGGATTGCGTTCTCGTTGTAGGAAATTTTTTGTTTTCTATGCTACGAATCCCTACACGTACTCGGTCACACGTTCGGTGTTGATGACGATGTCCTTCTCCCCTTTCCAGCGTGCAGCGGAAGTAGTAGATCCTCCTCGGAACCCCGACAGCATGACGGCGTGGTGTCGGTGGTGGTGCAGATCTCCGGAAGGGCTTCGCCTAAGCGCTACGGGAGAGAGGTGGAGGATGGAGTGGTGCTAGGGTTTGGGAGAGAGGGAGGGGTGCAGCCAAGGGCAGCCTTGATGTGGCCGGCCAGCCCCCCTCTCCTCCTCTTTATATAGGTGGAACACCCAAGGGTTTGCCCAAAGATCTGAATAAGACCCCAATTCAAAAACTGCCATATGGACGAAACCTAGGGGGACAAGGACTTCTCCCTTTCCCCCTTTAGTGGCCGGCCAAGTGTCAACACCGGGATTTTTAAGTCCAGATGCCTATTATTCCATACATCGCAATCCCAGTTAGATTGTTTTTGCGAGACATAATAGTTGAATATCATAGAGTCATCATTCATTACAAACCATAGTCGTCTTATACAATAGATCACCTGATCCACACTTACAATAATAGTTGATCTAAGGATCAACACACACACAATACATAGCGGAAGTGAAGTTGTAGTAGTCCATCTAATCCACAGGCAACGCTTGACGTTAGGAGAGGATCCTAGTTGTCGTAGACATCCTGTTGTCCGTCATTCTGATACTGTTGCTCCTCTTCATAGTCTGGCCATTTGAATAGCCATGGACACAGCCGTGAGTACTTTAAAGTACTCGCAAACTAATACTAGTGTAAGTACTATCAATTTTTAGTAAGGGGGTGCTAAGCTCTAGGTTTATTTGCATAAAGCCAATTTTAGTTCATAAGCATTTATTAAGAGACTCTTCATTTTCTCACTAATTCCAGTGGGGACATTAATGTCATTCTCACAACTCCGTTGTGATTCAAACCAAAGTCACTTTTCAAGTTCAATTCTCAAGTCACCTTTAGGAAAAGTTCTGATGACGGAACAATATGGCCTTTCCAACTGTCCATGACCGCGAACGCGGCTATTCAAATAGGTTTACACAATGCAGAGGTTGCACACTTGTGCCACAACATTTGATTTCATCCGTCAGGGATAACCCTGAATAATCATAACTCAGTATGCGGATCATCAACCATTAACCTTTCACTTACTTAATCTAGTATAGGCACCTCTCCCCATGAGCTTGGCCTCCCAGTGATAACCAACTGCTATCCTGGGAACTGCACATGGCTTGGGTAGGACATTCACCTCATTTCACGTCATTTCACTTTCAACGGAGGCAGCCTCGGCATAACCCCTATGACGCTTGTTCAGAGAGAACCCATACTAAGGCACATAAGTTTCCAGCTAAAGCCTTACCCATAATCAGGTATTGTGGGGGTACTCAAGAATTGGAATGGTATCGCATCCGAACCCAATCATCAGTATTTGTCACAGTTACCATGTCATTCATGTCATATTCACCTTCAAAATCTTTCAATAGAATGATTCATCATTCCAAGGTTTTCAAAGTCATTGGTTTTCACATGTTCCCATCTAAAGTAGTCACTTTTAGTTTTAGCACTAGCAACTAGTCATGAGGGGTACTAATTCATTTGTAGCTCTCTAGGCTAAGTCTGATGCTCTTGTACTACTCCATATCTAGACCAAGTGAATCCTATATCAACAATGAACTTTGATAAACCAAAGACAAAACTTGTCAGGTAAAAACTTGGGTTGGGATCATTAAACACAAAGTAATATGTAATGGTGCCTTGCTCTTGTAGAGCTTGGCATTAGGGTAGCTTGCTAGAGTATAGCTTGCCTTGAGTGGTACAATGGTCAAGGTTCTCTTCTTCTTCTTCAAAGTATACCTCCTCCTCCTGGTACTACTCGGTACTAGCGTCTGATGGAGCGTGATGCACACGTCTGTTGGGAACCCCAAGAGGAAGGTTTGATGCGCACAACAGTAAGTTTTCCCTCAGAAAGAAACCAAGGTTATCGAACCAGTAGGAGATGAAGGCCACGTGAAGGTTGTTGGTGAAGGAGTGTAGTGCGGCGCAACACCAGGGATTCCGGCGCCAACGTGGAACCTGCACAACACAATCAAAATACTTTGCCCCAACTTAACGGTGAGGTTGTCAATCTCACCGGCTTGCTGTAAACAAAGGATTAAACGTATGGTGTGGAGGATGATATTTGTTTGCAAAGAACAGCAGAGAACAATGATTGCAGTAGATTGTATTTTAGATGTAAAAGAATGGACCGGGGTCCACAGTTCACTAGTGGTGTCTCTCCAATAAGATAAATAGCATGTTGGGTGAACAAATTACAGTTGGGCAATTGACAAATAGAGAGAGCATAGCAATGCACATACATATCATGATGACTACTATGAGATTTACTTAGGGCATTACGACAAAGAACATAGATCGCTATCCAGCATGCATCTATGCCTAAAAAGTCCACCTTCGGGTTAGCATCTGCACCCCTTCCAGTATTAAGTTGCAAACAACAGACAATTGCATTAAGTACTATGCATAATGTAAAAAATACAAATATCCTTAGACAAAGCATTGTTGTTTTATCCCTAGTGGCAACAGCACATCCATAACCTTAGAACTTTCTGTCACTGTCCCAGATTCAATGGAGGCATGAACCCACTATCGAGCATAAATACCCCCTCTTGGAGTTACAAGTATCAACTTGGCAGAGCCTCTACTAGCAATGGAGGGCATGCAAGATCATAAACAACACATATATGATAGATCAATAATCAACTTGACATAGTATTCCATATTCATCGGATCCCAACAAACACAACATGTAGCATTACAATAAGATGATCTTGATCATGATAGGCAGCTCGCAAGATCTAAACATGATAGCACAAGAGGAGAAGACAACCATCTAGCTACTGCTATGGACCCATAGTCCAAGGATGAACTACTCACGCATCAGTCCGGAGGCGGGCATGGTGATGTAGAGCCCTCCGGTGATGATTCCCCTCTCCGGCAGGGTGCCGGAGGCAATCTCCTGAATCCCCCGAGATGGGTTTGGCGGCGGCGGCGTCTCTGGAACTTTTCTCGTATCGTGGCTCTCGGTAATAGGGTTTTCGCGACGGAGAGAATATATAGGTGAAAGGGCAGAGTCGGGGGACGCTCGAGGGGCCCACCCCATAGGGCGGCGCGGCCAGGGGTGGGGCCGCGCCCTCCTAGGGTGTGGCCGCCTCGTCGCCCCTCTTCGTCTCCTCTTTGGACTTCTGGAAGGCTCCGTGGAAAATAAGACCATGGGCTTTTGTTTCTTCCAATTCCGAGAATATTTCCTGTGTAGGATTTCTGAAATCAAAAACAGCAGAAAACAAGAACTGGCGCTTCGGCATCATGTTAATAGGTTAGTGCCGGAAAATGCATCAAAATGATATAAAGTGTATATAAAACATGTGAGTATTATCATAAAACTAGCATGGAACATAAGAAATTATAGATACGTTTGAGACGTATCAACATCTATAAACGAATACGAGGTATACAATCACCAAACAAATCTTAAGGCTAGACTAAGCACACAAATGGTTCACACAAGCTATTCTAGCATCACACATCATTCACATGTTGGTTGACTTTGTTTTCTTTTTAAGAAAAGTAATTTCCTCTCATTGAAATAATTATTAGGGTTGTTATTTTTGTTCTTTGAGAAATAATTTCCTCTCATTGAATCTTGTTAAGATTTTATTTCCTCAAATAATAATAAGGTATGAATACATGTTGACCAAGGTCAACACTTCATAAGTATCATTTCGGAAAATGATTTAAATGGGGTATTACACCTCATGCAATTTAACACTATCCTGATAACAATTTAATATCACCAAATAATACACTATGAGGTTATATAGACCAAGGTCATTACCTCATGTTGAATTACTTGAGAAAAAGATTTAAATGAGAGGATTCCTCTCATACTATTTAATAAATCATTTTGGATAATTTCAAATGGCTAGAAACGGCCACATAGCCACTATTTTGCTCTAGCTCATGATCATATGAGCAACCATGTCATATTTTTGCATAAACAATTAGACAATATCAAAAGTGATTTATGAGAGTTGGAATCAACTCAAAATCATTTATGGTTGATTTTAAATAAATGGTTGAAGTTTGAAAAGGCCCTGCCTTGTTATTTTTACTACATTAATTCTACAATGAATCTAGGGTTGAGACCAGTGTAGTTAGTTAGATATTTTCATAAGCTTTCTATCAATATCAAATTCTCAAATTTTGGCTCAGTGGATCTTCCAAATTTTAAATTTGAACCTGAGTCCAGTATAGAATTTAAACTGAAATGATTAATTCTCATTTGAATTATTGGGCTTGCGCGGGAAAAATCTAAACTGGCCGACGAGAGAAAAGGGGGAAGCCAGCCCAGCCGCGCGTCTCACGCATGGGCTGCCTGACATGGGTGGCCCGCATGTTAGCGGCTCTATCAACCCGAAGCGGTATGTTCTATTCCGAGCCGCAGGATTAGAGGGAAATCCAACGGCGCACGAGCGTCGTCTTCTCCGGCGAGAAGCGAGCTCACTGGCGGCGAGGGTAGGGGGTCGGGGAGCTAACCAGAGTTCGGCGAGGCTTGGTGACAAGGTACAGCGGTGTTGTCGATGATGGCGGTCCTCTGGGTACCAGCGGCAGCTCCGGGGGCGGCTCCTATCTCCGGCGATCTTGAGGCAGTACTGTGGGGCTCCGGCGATCGAGTGGTGGTCTACATAGGGAATTGGGAAGCGGCGTTGCTTGAGGAGGGTCAGGAAGGAGAGGGGAGGCGAATGGCGTGCAGAACTTAGGCGTGGGAAGCCTCCTTTTATAGCGGCGTCAAGGTCTGAGGCGTGCGGCTAGGTCGAGCATGGCAATGGCGGTTTGGAGCGGCGAAGGGGCAAGGTATGGACGTGGTTCTGTTCCTGACGTCTTGGTGGTCGTCACACGCTTGGCAGCACAGTAAACGGCGGTCAGACGCGATGGGGAGATTGATGTCTGTCGCCATGCCCGTGGCGGACGACGGCGATGGAAACGACGGTGACAAGGCTCGGGGAAGGGAGAGAGGGTGTCTGCAGCGTCGCTGGTGTCATGGTGACTCGCTGGGCGGGCGCTGATGGCGAGGCGCGGTCGGAGCTGACGGGGCGATGCAGCGCTCTGGCACGCCCGTGTGTCGCAACCATGCACGCCCTGGCATCGCTGGTGGGTATGGGCGCGGTTTGTACTGGCCAAGGTTGACTGAGTCTTGGTCAATGGCGTGGATGAGAAGAGTCAGGAGAGTGAGGGGGACCTCCCAGACATGGTGTGGCCAGCAGGGAACGCGTGGAGGGAGAGATGGTCGGGTGTGGGCATGAGCTCATGGCATGTCATGGCTAGCTTGTCTCCCTGCCTTGATCAGTGGTGCAAGTGGATGGTGAGGTAGAGGAGAGGTGCAGGGGCACTGTAGATGACCTAAGCCTCCAAGTGTATGCAAAAATCCAATGGTTTTTAGGGTGTGTTGAATTTGTAAATAAGTGCATGCCAAGTGTTTGTGAAAATGGTCGAGAGAATTTCATTTTCAAATTTTGCCAAACTTTGTGTTGGAGTTGATTCAAATAATGTTTAGAACACAATGGTGGTGGTGGTGTGAAAAATTGAGTTGGTTTGTGAAATTTCAAAATGAACCCAATCTAGAATCTGATTTGATGTTCCCTCTTTGTCTCCTTTTATTTAGCAATAGAAAGAGAGTTGGTCAAAGTGGTCAACATCAAAGTTGTTCATCTTGATGAGGTCTTGGATTAGGTGCAAAGATTTGGGGTTGTTTGGTTTAAGAATCTCTTAATCCAGGGGCTCAAAGTGGGTACGCTGATGTGAAACTCGAAAGTGACCATTATCACATGTGATTAAGTTTTGAATTTTTCTTTGATTTGATTTTGGTTTCTTTGGTGAAAAATGGATTCTTTTGAGTTTAGTTGAGTTCCCAAACCATTGGCACAAATTTATATGGCCTAGGTTAAAGATTTTCAAAAATGGCCATAGGCCCATATGTGAGGTTTTTGCATTTTTCTCATTTTCTTCCCTTTTTCTTGTTTGCTTCTTTTTGGTGATCTCAAATGATCATACCCTAGGTTTTTAGCAACTTTGATTAGCACCCAACAATCATCATGGCAATGTCACATAAGAATGCATGAACACTATGCATAGCACCATAATTAAATAAAAGTTTTTGGTTAGTTCTAAATTTTGAATATTGGAAACCACTTTTCTCCTAGATTTGTAAATTTGGTATGTTACAAACCCTTCCCCTTACAAAAGATCTCGTCCCGTGATCTTACAGAAAACTAGGTACTAAAGAGATCTGGGAATTCAGTCTTCATATCTTCTTCTCGCTCCCAAGTGGCTTCTTCTTCCGTATGATTGCTCCACTGAATCTTCTGGACCTTGATACTTCGGGTGCGGGTGGTTCGGAATGCTTCCTCCAGAATACAAATGGGTACTTCACGATAGGTTAAGTCCTTGTTGATATCCACTGATCTGTGGTCGATGTTCTTGAACACCTCCGTCTTCTCCAGAACTTCTAAACACTTCGAAGTAATGATATGTGAAACACATTATGCACAGCGGACATTTCCTCCGGTAGTTCAAGCTGATATGATACTTCTCCTCGGCGACTTAGAACTTTGAAGGGTCCAACATATCTAGGTGCAAGCTTTCCTTTAAGTTGAAATCTCTGCATTCCTTTGAGGGGTGATACTTTAAGATACACAAAGTCCCTGATATCGAAGGTCATCTCTCGGCGTCTCTTGTCAGCATAACTCTTCTGTCTTGATTTGGCAGTCTTGAGGTATTCACGGATCTTGTGAACCTTCTCTTCAGCTTCTCGAAGAATATCTGGTCCAAAGACTTGGCTATCTCCGACTTCTGACCAGTTCAGAGGGGTACAACACTTCCTTCCGTACAATGCTTCAAAGGGGGCCGTTTGCAGTCTGGCTTGATAGTTGTTGTTGTATGAGAATTCTGCATAAGGCAGGCAGTCTTCCCACTTAGATCCATATTCTAGCACACATGCTCTCAACATATCTTCCAGTATCTGGTTGACTCTTTCCGTCTGTCCATCAGTCTACGGGTGATACGCGGTGCTGAAATTCAGCCGGGGTTCCTAGTCCTTCATGTATTTTCTGCCAAAATCTTGAGGTGAATTGAGATCCTCTATCTGACACGATTGACTTCGGGGTTCCATGCAGGCTGATTATTTTGGAGATATATAACTCAGCTAGCTTAGGGCCTTGATATGTGGTCTTGACGGGGATGAAATGGGCTACCTTGGTCAATCTATCGACCACTACCCAGATAGAATCATTTCCTCAACTTGATTTGGGCAATCCAGTTATGAAATCCATTCCTACAGAATCCCACTTCCATTCGGGAATCTGTAATGGCTGCAGTAATCCTACGGTTCGCTGATGTTCTGCTTTGACTCTCTGACAGATATCACATTTTTCTATGTAGCTTCCAATCTCTCTCTTCATTCCATGCCACCAAAATTATTCCTTCAAATCTTGGTACATCTTGGTTCCTCCTAGATGAATGGAGTACAGGGTGTCATGAGCTTCCTTTAGGATAACTTGCTTAAACTCTGAATCTGACGGCACACATAGGCGTCCGTTGTACCAAAGAACTCCATCTTCATCTTTGGTAAATCCAGGTGCCTTTCGTGCAGCTATTTGACTCTTGATTCCATCAATGCTGGCATTTCCCTTCTGAGCTTCCTTGATCTGACTCATCAAAGTGGGCTGGAGCTCAATGCTTGCTAGGAGTCCTTCACTAAATATCTCTAGTCTAAACTGCTCAAATTCTTGTTACAAACTCGGCTGCTCTTCCGCGATCATGGAGTTCAGTTGACACGGTAGTCTACTCAGGGCATCTGCTACCACAGTGGCCTTGCCGGGGTGGTAGTGAATTTCCATATGATAATCCTTGATTAATTCAATCCATCTTCTTTGCCTCATATTCAGCTCCTTCTGGGTGAAAATGTACTTCAGGCTCTTGTGATCCGAATAGATCTCGCATCGATTTCTCATGAGGTAATGACGCCATACTTTCAAGGCTAAGACTACTGCTGCTAACTCTAGGTCATGGGTTGGATAATTCTGCTCATGTTGCTTCAGTTCCCTAGAAAGGTATGAGATCACCTTGCCTTCTTGCATGAACACACATCCAAGACCAATCTTGGAGGCGTCACAGTAGACGTCAAATGGCTTGGTGATGTCCGGCATGATCAGTATTGGGGCTGAGGTCAATCTGCTCTTGAGCTGCTGGAAACTCTCTTCACATTTATCTGTCCATTCAAACTTCTTGTCTTTCTTCGACAGTTGAGTCATTGGTCTAGCTATGCTTGAGAATCCTTCAACAAACCTGCGGTAGTATCCTGCTAATCCAAGAAATGCGCGGACTTCAGTCTGAGTGGTTGGGGCTTTCCATTCCGCAACGGTCTTGATCTTTGCGGGGTCAACGGCAATTCCTCCTGCAGACAAGATATGTCCCAGGAATCCTACTTCCTTTAACCAAAACTCACATTTGCTGAACTTTGCATACAACTGATGCTCCCTAAGGGTATCCAAGACAACTTCCAAATGTTGCTCATGTTCTTCTTCTGATTTTGAGTAGATTAGGATGTCGTTGATGAAGACAATGACAAACTTATCCAAAAAGTTCATAAAGATCTTATTCATGAGATTCATGAAATAAGCGGGGGCATTGGTCAATCCAAATGACATGACATTGTACTCGTACAATCCATATCTGGTGGTAAAGGCAATTTTGGGTATGTCCGTTGCACGAATCTTCAGTTGATGGTAACCAGTCCTAAGATCAATCTTAGAGAACACTTTGGCACCGGCCAGCTGGTCAAACAGGTCTTCTATCTTTGGCAGGGGGTATTTGTTTTTGATGGTGACATCGTTCAACTTACGGTAATCCGTACATAAACGAGTGGCACCGTCCTTCTTATCCACAAACAAAACTGGGGATCTCCAAGGCGACGCACTTGGTCGAATCAGACCTTTGTGCAGCATATCATCCAATTGCTTCTTCAGCTCCACAAGCTCTGCTGGGTTCATACTATAGGCTCTCTGGGCTATCGGTCCTGTTCCAGGGATTAACTCGATGATAAACTCGATATCTCGATCTGGGGGCATACCGGGTAGATCATCCGGAAACACATCGGGGTATCTACAGACTACCCGGATCTGATCCAAAGTTGGCTTGGCTAAACTCTGGTTGCAAGTGAACTTTCTGGGCAGTTTTTCAGACACGTGTTCTACTAACACACCGGTGCTACTAGTCATGGTGATGGCCTTCTTGGCACAGTCAATCAATCCATGATGTTTCGACATCCAGTCCATACCCAGTACTACTTCCAAACCTTTTGTTCCTAGAACAATCAAATTTGCATAAAAATCTATTTAATGAATTCTGATGGGTACATCTTTGCAAATTTTTCTAGCTTTTGTAGTTGAACTAGGTATTTGAACTATCATGACATGCTTCAAACTGATGGGTTGAATCTTACTAGTGCATGCAAAATCTTCAGTAACAAACGAATGCGATGCTCCAGAATCAAACAACACTCTTGTAGGTACTGAGTTAACAGAAAACATACCCAACACGACATCTGGTGCTTCCTGGGCTTCTTCGGCGTTCATGTGAAAGAGGCGGCCGATGTGGTTGTTCGGGCTGAACTTCCTTCCGGCAGAGACACGGTGTTGCTGCTGAGCGGGTGCAGAGGTGTTGGGGGCAGTCTTGGCTAACTTCTTGCGGCACTCATTGGAGTAGTGACCCACTGTTCCACATTCATAACAAGTCACAATTGACTTGTCCTTAGGGGTGATGGGGACAGCGTTGCTCCCAGTCCTTGGTGCAGTGTTGTTGTTGGGATTGTTGGGGGCTCTCATCGGGGTACGGTTGAAGTTGTTGTTGTTGGCATGGTGGGTGTTGTTGTTGTGGCCTCCTGACCTTGGGTGTCCTCCACTCCGATTCTGGAAACTCGGACGTGACATCTGCATCGGGGGCTTGTTGTTTCTCGGAGCAAATCCTCTGCTTGAGCTGGGTCGATACTTTGGGGTATTGCTGGGCCCATTCTGATTCATCATGCGACGCTTGCGGTTCTCATTGGCTTGATGCAGTTTTCCCTCCATCTGGATGGCGGAGTCCACCAGGGCTTCTAAGTCAGCAAAGGGAATGTTGACCAGCACAGTCTGCATCTCATCATGCAATCCGTTCAAGAATCTTTCCTTCCTCTTTTCAGTGGTGTCGGTCTCATCTGGGGCGTACCTTGACAGAGTGAGGAATCTGTCGCGGTATTCCACCACGGTCATCCTGCCTTGTTTGAGTTCCCGGAACTCATCCCTCATCTTCTTTATCAGACCCGGGGGCACATGGTACTTACTGAACTTGAGCTTGAAATCTGCCCAAGTCATCATCCGCCCCGCATTCATGTCGCGGGTGCTTGTCCACTAGGCTCTGGCAGGTCCTGCCAAATAGTGGGTGGCAAACAGTACTTGCTCTGCCGCTTCAACTCCGGCAACTTCCAGATTGTTCTCCATGATTTGAAGCCAGTCGTCAGCATCTAGTGGCTCTTCGGTCTTGCTAAACATTGGAGGGTTTGTGTTCTGGAAATTCTTGAGTTTCGATCCAGGATAATCATGGTTTCCATGGCCGTGGTTGTTCTGAGCTATCTGTTGTAGTGCAGCGATATTGGCTTGTCTTTCAGCTCTCTCGGCTTCTCGATCTTCCATCAGGGTTTGCGACAGTTGCATCATTGCATCTTGACTGTTGTTACGCGTGGGAGGGGCCATCTGAACATGAAGATAGATCATGAGATAAGAGGGAATTTTCTATGGCTTGCTTTGGGTAAGTTCAAAAGTTTAAAACTTGAGTTCTTGTTTATGTTGAACACAAACACACATTCATTCATTCAAACAGCACATCTTAATTACAAACTAACACTCAATGGTTTGAAGAACCATTTTTCTCACGCTACGATACAAGGGGTTGGATACAAACTCACACATACTCAAGTGATCAAGTGAAACTACTACTCATCATCTACATCTATCGGGATGTAGTCATCTTCTCCGGCCTCCATGAACTCATAGTCTTCCACATCAGTGTTCTCATCCTCTTCAAAATCATCATCATCACTCAGGAAGGCTGCTCCTCCCTGAATGTCTTCACCTTCTTCCTCCAGATCCCTCAGCTGGTCCTCTTGGGTCTTGACAGTTGCCTCCAAGGATGCTATCTTCACGCGGAGGCGCACAATGGTAGCGTCCTTCTTGGCACGCTGCTGGCGGAGTGTCTTGCGATCCTTGGCAAGCATCTTGATGGTCTCCGTCTGCTGAGACAGGTGGAGGTGAGTCTGGTTGGTGTAGACGCGGGAGTTGTCCAGCTCCTTCTGGGTCTCGTGTAGCATAAAGTCCAGGTGCTCCACGTGGTGCTTCAGCTCAGGGTGTGGCTGCAAGTACAAGGGTCCTCCAATGGCATCATGCCTCGCAAAATGAGCGAAGCGAGTTCCTTGGATCCCAATCACATTCTGCCCGCACAGACGGGCAAGTGCTTCCTACAGAGCACGAGCGAGTCCGTCCAGCCAGTTGCTTTCCCGGATGGAGAAGTGGATCCTCTCGGACATCGGGGGCTCCATCTTGCCTCTCAGATCCGCGATGATAACCCACCGTAGTTCCCTTTCGGGCTGGTCGTTGACTTGAGTTCCGAAGAACTCCGGGTGTGGGCGCCCGAGATGCTCAGACAAAGCATCCAAGTCCCTCTCGAAAATCAAGCTACCACCATTGCCCAGCTGGTAAAACTTGGTCTGGTTGAGTGGCTCCATCTGTAAGTGAATTAGAGGAGTAATTTAGAGAAGTGCAAGTGTATCAAAATTTTAGGTGGAATTTCAACGTAAAGCATGAATTTCATATCTTTTAAAAGATCTCAAGGGTAAGAGTGTGAATAAATTTTTCGCAAATATTCCCTTCATTTGTTTTTGAAACTAAGGTTTTCAGACATCCATTCTAACTAGGGTCTCCTAAGGTCAAACAATGGCTCTGATACCAACTTGTCAACACCCGGATTTTTAAGTCTAGATGCCTATTATGCCATACATCGCAATCCCAGGAAGATTGTTTTTGCAAGACATAATAGTTGAATATCATAGAGACATCATTCATTACAAACCATAGTCGTCTTATTACAATAGATCACCTGATCCACACTTACAATAATAGTTGATCTAAGGATCAACACACACACAATACATAGCGGAGGTGAAGTTGTAGTAGTCCATCTAATCCACAGGCAACGCTTGACGTTAGGAGAGGATCCTAGTTGTCGTAGACATCCTGTTGTCCGTCATTCTGATACTGTTGCTCCTCTTCATAGTCTGGTCATTTGAATAGCAAGGGACACAACCGTGAGTACTTTAAAGTACTCACAAACTAATACTAGTGTAAGTACTATCAATTTTTAGTAAGGGGGTGCTAAGCTCTAGGTTTATTTGCATAAAGCCAATTTTAGTTCATAAGCATTTATTAAGAGACTCTTCATTTTCTCACTAACTCCAGTGGGGACATTAGTGTCATTCCCACAACTCCTTTGTGATTCAAACCAAAGTCACTTTTCAAGTTCAATTCTCAAGTCACCTTTAGGAAAAGTTCTGATGACGGAACAGTATGGCCTTTCCAACTGTCGATGACCACGGACGCGGCTATTCGAATAGGTTTACACTCTGCAGAGGTTGCACACTTGTGCCACAACATTTGATTTCATCCGTCAGGGATAACCCTGAATAATCATAACTCAGTATGCGGATCATCAACCATTAACCTTTCACTTACATAACCTAGCTAGTATAGGCACCTCTCCCCATGAGCTTGGCCTCCCAGTGATAACCAACTGCTATCCTGGGAACTGCACATGGCTTGGGTAGGACATTCACCTCATTTCACGTCATTTCACTTTCAACGGAGGCAACCTCGACATAACCCCTATGACGCTTGTTCAGAGAGAACCCATACTAAGACACATAAGTTTCCAGCTAAAGCCTTACCCATAATCAGGTATTGTGGGGGTACTCAAGAATTGGAATGGTATCGCATCCGAACCCAATCATCAGTATTTGTCATAGTTACCATGTCATTCATGTCATATTCACCTTCAAAATCTTTCAATAGAATGACTCATCATTCCAAGGTTTTCAAAGTCATTGGTTTTCACATGTTCCCATCTAAAGTAGTCACTTTTAGTTTTAGCACTAGCAACTAGTCATGAGGGGTACTAATTCATTTGTAGCTCTCTAGGCTAAGTCTGATGCTCTTGTACTACTCCATATCTAGACCAAGTGAATCCTAAATCAACAATGAACTTTGATAAACCAAGGACAAAACTTGTAAGGTAAAAACTTGGGTTGGAATCATTAAACACAAAGTAATATGTAATGGTGCCTTGCTCTTGTAGAGCTTGGCATTAGGGTAGTTTGCTAGAGTATAGCTTGCCTTGAGTGGTACAGTGGTCAAAGTTCTCTTCTTCTTCTTCAAAGTAGACCTCCTCCTCCTGGTACTCCTCGGTACTAGCGTCTATAAACGAATACGAGGTATACAATCACCAAACAAATCATAAGGCTAGACTAAGCACACAAATGGTTCACACAAGCTATTCTAGCATCACACATCATTCACATGTTGGTTGACTTTGTTTTCTTTTTAAGAAAAGTAATTTCCTCTCATTGAAATAATTATTAGGGTTGTTATTTTTGTTCTTTGAGAAATAATTTCCTCTAATTGAATCTTGTTAAGATTTTCTTTCCTCAAATAATAATAAGGTATGAATACATGTTGACCAAGGTCAACACTTCATAAGTATCATTTCGGAAAATTATTTAAATGGGGTATTACACCTCATGCAATTTAACACTATCCTGATAACAATTTAATATCACCAAATAATACAATATGAGGTTATATAGACCAAGGTCATTACCTCATGTTGAATTACTTGAGACAAAGATTTAAATGAGAGGATTCCTCTCATACTATTTAAGAAATCATTTTGGATAATTTCAAATGGCTAGAAATGGCCACATAGCCACTATTTTGCTCTAGCTCATGATCATATGAAGCAACCATGTCATATTTTTGCATAAACAATTAGACAATATCAAAAGTGATTTATGAGAGTTGGAATCAACTCAAAATCATTTATGGTTGATTTTTAATAAATGTTTGAAGTTTGAAAAGGCCATGCCTTGTTATTTTTACTAAATTTATTCTACAATGAATCTAGGGTTGAGACCAGTGTAGTTAGTTAGATATTTTCATAAGCTTTCTACAAATATCAAATTATCAAATTTTGGCTCAGTGGATCTCGCGTGGGCTGCCTGACATGGGTGGCCCGCCCAGCAGCGCGTCTCACGCGTGGGCTGCCTGACATGGGTGGCCCGCATGTCAGCGGCTCTATCAACCCGAAGCGGTACGTTCTATTCCGAGCCGCAGGATTAGAGGGAAATCCAATGGCGCACGAGCGTCGTCTTCTCCAGCGAGAAGCGAGCTCACTGGCGGCGAGGGTAGGGGCTCGGGGAGCTAACCAGGGTCCGGCGAGGCTTGGCAACGAGGTACGGCGGTGTTGTCGACAACGGCGGTCCTCTGGGTACCAGCGGCAGCTCCGGGGGCGGCTCTTATCTCCGGCAATCTTGAGGCAGTACTATAGGGCTCCGGCGATCGATTGGTGGTCTACAGAGGGAATTGGGAAGCGGCGTTGCTTGAGGAGGGTCAGGAAGGAGAGGGGAGGCGAATGGCGTGCAAAACTTAGGCGCGGGAAGCCTCCTTTTATAGCGGCGTCGAGGTCCGAGGCGCGCGGCTAGATCGAGCATGGTGACGTCGGTTTGGAGCGGCGAAGGAGCAAGGTATGGACGTGGTTCTGTTACTGACGTCTTGGTGGTCGTCACACGCTTGGCGGCACAGTAAACATCGGTCAGACGCGGCGGGGAGATTGATGTCTACTGCCATGCCCATGGCGGACGACGGCGATGGAAACGACGGTGAAAAGGCTCGGGGAAGGGAGAGAGGGTGTCTGCAGCGTCGCTGGTGTCATGGTGACTCGCTGGGCGGGCGCTGATAGCGAGGCGCGGTCAGAGTTGACGGGGTGACGCAGCGCTCTGGCACGCCCGTGCGTCGCAACCATGCACGCCCTGGCGTCGCTGGTGGGTATGGGCGTGGTCTGTACTGGCCAGGGCTGACTGAGTCTTGGTCAATGGCGTGGATGAGAAGAGTCAGGAGAGTGAGGGGGACCCACATGGTGTGGTCAGCACGGAACGCGTGGAGGGAGAGATGGCCGGGTGTGGGCATGAGCTCATGGCATGGCATGGCATGGCTTGTCTCCCTGCCTTGATCAGTGGTGCAAGTGGATGGTGAGGTAGAGGAGAGGTGCAGGGGCACTGTAAATGACCTAAGCCTCCAAGTGTATGCAAAAATCCAATGGTTTTTAGGGTGTGTTGAATTTGTAAATAAGTGCATGCCAAGTGTTTGTGAAAATGGTCGAGAGAATTTCATTTTCAAATTTTGCCAAACTTTGTGTTGGAGTTGATTCAAATAATTTTTAGAACACAATGGTGGTGGTGGTATGAAAAATTGAGTTGGTTTGTGAAATTTCAAAATGAACCCAATCTAGATTCTGATTTGATGTTCCCTCTTTGTCTCCTTTTATTTAGCAATAGAAAGAGAGTTGGTCAAAGTGGTCAACATAAAAGTTGTTCATCTTGATGAGGTCTTGGATGAGGTGCAAAGAGTTGGGGTTGTTTGTTTTAAGAATCTCTTAATCCAGGGGCTCAAAGTGGCTACCCTGATGTGAAACTCAAAAGTGACCATTATCACATGTGATTAACTTTTGAATTTTCCTTTGATTTGATTTTGGTTTCTTTGGTGAAAAATGGATTATTTTGAGTTTAGTTGAGTTTCCAAACCATTGGCACAAAGTTATATGGCCTAGGTTAAAGATTTTCAAAAATGGCCATAGGCCAATATGTGAGGTTTTTGCATTTTTCTCATTTTCTTCCCTTTTTCTTATTTGCGTCTTTTTGGTGATCTCAAATGATCATACCTAGGGTTTTAGCAACTTTGATTAGCACCCAACAATCATCATGGAAATGTCACATAAGAATGCATGAACACTATGCATAGCACTGATAACCCACAAGTATAGGGGATCGCAACAGTCTTCGAGGGAAGTAAAACCCAAATTTATTGATTCGACACAAGGGGAGGTAAAGAATACTTATAAGCCTTAACAACTGAGTTGTCAATTCAGCTGCACCTGGAAAAGCACTAGTAACAGGGGTGATGTGAAAGCAGCTGTAATATGAGAGCAGTAGTAATAGTAACACAACAGCAGTAGCAATAACACAGAGGCGATGGCACCAGAAAATAGTTGATACTACTTCCAATGACATATAAAACGAGTATATGATGATGAGAGATGGACCGGGGTTCCCAGCGATCTACACTAGTGGTAACTCTCCAATAACAAGTGACAAGTGTTGGGTGAACAAATTACAGTTGGGCAATTGATAGGATTGAAATAGCATTAAGATAGAACATCAAGATTATTAATCATGTAAGCATGTTTTCCGTATATAGTCGTACGTGCTCGCAATGAGAAACTTGCACAACATCTTTTGTCCTACCAGCCGGTGGCAGCCGGGCCTCAAGGGAATCAACTGGCTATTAAGGAACTCCTTTTAATAGAGCACCGGAGCAAAGCATTAACACTTGGTGAAAACATGTGATCCTCATACCTACGCCTTCCCCTCCAGTTGTCCCAATTTCTGTCACTTTGGGGCCTTTGGTTCCGGACATAGACATGTGCATACAACTTGTAGATACAATCTAAGCAATAAGTATAGATCTTAAATCTAAGATCATGCCACTCGGGCCCTAGTGACAAGCATTAAGCATAACAAGATTGCAGCAACAATAACTTCACAAAGTTTATAGATAGACTAATCATAATGTATCATCCATCGGATCCCAACAAACACAACACCGATTACATTAGATGGATCTCAATCATGTAAGGCAGCTCATGAGATCATTGTATTGAAGTACATGGAGGAGAGAATACCAACTAGCTACTGCTAGAACCCGTAGTCCATGGGGGAACTACTCACAGAGCATGATGGAGGCGGTGGCGTCGATGGAGATGGCTTCCGGGGGCACTTCCCCGTCCCGGCAGGGTGCCGGAACAGAGAGTTCTGTCCCCCGAATTGGAGTTTCGCGATGGCGGCGGCGCCCCTGGAGTTTTTCTGGAGTTTCGTCAATTGGTATCGCGCTTTTAGGTCGAAAGACTTATATAGGCGAAGAGACGGAGTCGGAGGGTGCCTGGGCCCCCCTCACAGTAGGCCGGCGCGGCCAGGCCTGGGCCGCGCCGCCATGTTGTGCGGTGGCCCCCTGGCCCCTCTCCGACTCTCCTTCGGTGTTCTGGATGCTTCCGGGAAAAATAAGATGTTTGGCGTTGATTTCGTCCAATTCCGAGAATATTGCCCGAACAGCCTTTCTGGAACCAAAAACAGCAGAAAACAGGAACTGGCACTTCGGCATCTTGTTAATAGGTTAGTTCCGGAAAACGCATAAAAACATTATAAAGTGCGAGCAAAACATGTAAGTATTGTCATAAAACTAGCATGGAACATCAGAAATTATGGATACGTTGGAGACGTATCAGCATCCCCAAGCTTAGTTCCTACTCGTCCTCGAGTAGGTAAACGATAAAAAGAATAATTTCTGTAGTGACATGCTACTTACATAACCTTGATCATACTATTGTAAAGCATATGAGATGAATGCAGTGACTCAAGGCAATGATCTATAGTTGCTAACAAATAGATAACATATAGCAAAACTTTTCATGAATAGTACTTTCAAGACAAGAATCAATGCACAGTTGACACAAGTGTTTGCTTCTAAGATGGAAGGAAGTAGGTAAACTGACTCAACATAAAGTAAAAGAATGGCCCTTCGCAGAGGGAAGCAGGGATAAAATCATGTGCTAGAGCTTTTTATGTTTTGAAATCATATAGAGAGCATAAAAGTAAAGTTTTGAGAGGTGTTTGTTGTTGTCAACGAATGGTAGTGGGCACTCTAACCCCCTTGCCAGACAGACCTTCAAAGAGCGGCTCCCATGATGTAGTTTATTTTTATTTTTGGGTGACACTCCTTCCAACCTTTGCTTTCACAAACCATGGCTAACCGAATCCTCGGGTGCCTTCCAACAATCACATACCATGAAGGAGTGTCTATTTTATTTTAGTTTTATTTAGTGATGACACGCCTCCCCACCTTTGCTTTCTCAAGCCATGGCTAACCGAATCCTCGGGTGCCTACCAATCATTCACATACCATGGAGGAGTGTCTATTTGTGATTAATTGGGGCTGGGAACCCCGTTGCCGGCTCTTTTTGCAAAATTATTGGATAAGCGGATGAAGCCACTAGTCCATTGGTGAAAGCTGCCCAACGAGATTGAAAGATAAAACACCACATACTTCCTCATGAGCTATAAAACATTGACACAAATTGAGAAGCATTTTGAATTGTTTAAAGGTAGCACATGAAGTATTTACTTGGAATGGCAGGAAATACCACATAGTAGGTAGGTATGGTGGACACACATGGCATAGTTTTTTGCTCAAGGTTTTGGATGCACGAGAAGCATTTCCTCTCAGTACAAGGCTTAGGCTAGCAAGGTTGTTTGAAGCAAACACAAGTATGAACCAGTACAGCAAAACTTACATAAGAACATATTGCAAGCATTATAATACTTTACACTGTCTTCCTTGTTGCTCAAACACTTTTACCAGAAAATATCTAGACCTTAAGAGAGACCAATCATGCAAACCAATTTCAACAAGCTCTACAGTAGTTCTCCACTAATAGGTTTAAACTACATGGTGCAAGAACTTAATCATGATCTACTTGAGAGCTCAAAACAATTGCCAAGTGTCAAATTATCCAAGACAATATGAGGCATTTTCTGTTTCCAACCAAATAACAATAAGTGCTG
Organism: Lolium perenne; assembly: GCF_019359855.2. NCBI lineage: Eukaryota > Viridiplantae > Streptophyta > Magnoliopsida > Poales > Poaceae > Lolium > Lolium perenne. Next base: position 110,614,020 of record NC_067246.2, read on the forward strand.
TAGCTTCCAACTTTTATCATTGAACATTAAAAGTAAAACGAAGAACAAGTGTTCATATGAAAAAGCGGAGCGTGTCTCTCTCCCAAACAAGGATTGCTAGGATCCGATCTTATTCAAACAAAAACAAAAATAAAAGCACACAGACGCTCCAAGTAAAGCACATAAGATGTGACCGAATAAAAATATAGTTTCAATAGAAGAAACCTGATAAGTTGATGAAGAAGGGGATGCCTTGGGCATCCCCAAGCTTAGACGCTTGAGTCTTCTTGAAATATGCAGGGATGAACCACGGGGGCATCCCCAAGCTTATACTTTTCACTCTTCTTGATCATATATCATCCTCCTCTCTTGACCCTTGAAAACTTCCTTCACACCAAACTTCTAATAAACTTCATTAGAGGGGTTAGTACTCAAAAAACTTAAATCCACCTTAGTCCTGTAGTGAAACATTGCAAGAACTCAATAAAACATTAGCTACAGCTCTCCACGTCTAGAAAGCCTTGCTTAAAGTCCACAAGAGACAATGCAAAAAACAGAGACAAAATCTGCCAAAACAGAACATCCAGAAAAGACGAATTTTAAAGAGGTACTTCCGTTGCTCAAATCAGAAAACTCAAAACTAATTAAAGTTGTGTACATATCTGAGGAACACGCACGTAAATTGGCAGATTTTTCTGAGTTACCTACAGAGAACACAGCCCAAATTCGTGACAGATAGAAATCTGTTTCTGCGCAGAAATCCAAATCTAGTATCAACCTTCGATTAGAGGCTTCACTTGGCACAACATTGCAATAAAATAAAGATAAGGAGAGGTTGCTACAGTAGTAACAACTTCCAAAACACAACAAAATAGTAGCAAAATAAACACCTGGGTTATCTCCCAAGAAGTTCTTTCTTTATAGCCATTAAGATGGGCTCAGCAGTTTTAATGATGCACTCGCAAGAAATAAGAGTTGAAGCAAAAGAGGGCATCAAAAAGCAAATTCAAAACACATTTAAGTCTAACCCACTTCCTATGCATAGGAATCTTGTACACAAATAAATTCATGAAGAACAAAGTGGCAAGCATAGGAAGATAAAACAAGAGTAACTTCAAAAGTTTCAGCATATAGAGAGGTGTTTTAGTACCACGAAAATTTCTACAACCATATTTCCCTCTCTCATAATAATTTTCAGTAGCTTCATGAACAAACTCAACAATATAACTATCACATAAAGCATGTTTCTCATGATCCATAAACATATAATTTTTATCAAGCTCAAAAATAGGTGGATTAAAACTTTCAAACTCACTTTTATCAATAATATAACAAGATGATTGATCAATCTCAAGAGATATGGGACTCCTACATAAAGTCAAGACTTCTCCAATCCCATTTTCATTAGTAGTAAAATTAATATTATCAAGTAACATAGGACCATCATCTAGAGATTTATCATAAACATTTGCTACGCAAAACTCTTTAGTACCATGCATTTCGACATCAGGCACAAACAAAGCATTATCATAAGATTTATCAAAGTAGCATGGATTATCATAAATAACAGTAGCATAATTATTCTCACAAGTATTACTCATAGGTACTGATACGTCTCCAACGTATCTATAATTTCTGATGTTCCATGCTTGTTTTATGACAATACCTACATGTTTTCTTCACACTTTATGTCATTATTATGCATTTTCCGGCACTAACCTACTGACGAGATGCCGAAGTGCCAGTTCCTGTTTTCTGCTGTTTTTGGTTTCAGAAATCCAAGTAAGGAAATATTCTCGGAATTGGACGAAATCAACGCCCAGCATCTTAGAATCCCACGAAGCTTCCAGAACACCCGAGAGCCACCAGAGGAGGGCCCTGTGGGCCCCAGATGACAGGCCGGCGCGGCCAGGGTGTGGGCCGCGCCTCCCTACTGTGTCGCCGCCTCGTCGACCATCCGACTCTGCCTCTTCGCCTATATAAAGGTCCCTGACCTAAAACATCGATACGGAAAAGCCACGGTACGAGAAACCTTCCAGAGCCGCCGCCATCGCGAGGCCAAGATCTGGGGGACAGGAGTCTCTGTTCCGGCACGCCGCCGGGACGGGGAAGTGCCCCCGGAAGGCTTCTCCATCGACACCACCGCTATCTTCATCACCACTGCTGTCTCCCATGAGGAGGGAGTAGTTCTCCATCGAGGCTAAGGGGCTGTACCGGTAGCTATGTGGTTAATCTCTCTCCTATGTACTTCAATACAATGATCTCATGAGCTGCCTTACATGATTGAGATTCATATGAGTTTTGTATCACTATTCATCTATGTGCTACTCTAGTGATATTATTAAAGTACTCTATTCCTCCTGCACGGTGTAATGGTGACAGTGTGTGCATCGTGTAGTACTTGGCGTAGGTTATGATTGTAATCTCTTGTAGATTATGAAGTTAATTATTGCTATGATAGTATTGATGTGATCTATGCCTCCTTCATAGTGTGATGGTGACAGTGTGCATGTTATGTTAGTACTTGGTGTAATTGCAATGATCTATCATGCACTCTAAGGTTATTTAAACATGAATATCGAATATTGTGGAGCTTGTTAACTCCGGCATTGAGGGTTCGTGTAATCCTACACAATTAGTGGTGTTCATCATCCAACAAGAGAGTGTAGAGTATAGCATATATCTATTTATTCTGTTATGTGATCAATGATTGAGAGTGTCCACTAGTGAAAGTATAATCCCTAGGCCTTGTTCCCAAATACTGAAATCGCTGCTTGTTTACTGTTTTGCTGCATCTGTACTGCCTGCAATATTACCACCATCAACCACACGCCAGTTGTAGCATCAAGCTATTTTCTGGTGCCGTTACTACTGCTCATATACATTCATACCACCTGTATTTCACTATCTCTTCGCCGAACTAGTGCACCTATACATCTGACAAGTGTATTAGGTGTGTTGGGGACACAAGAGACTTCTTGCTTTGTGGTTGCAGGGTTGCATGAGAGGGATATATTTGACCTCTTCCTCCCTGAGTTCGATAAACCTTGGGTGATCCACTTAAGGGAAACTTGCTGCTGTTCTACAAACCTCTGCTCTTGGAGGCCCAACACTGTCTACAAGAATAGAAGCACCCGTAGACATCAAGCACTTTTCTGGCGCCGTTGCCGGGGAGGAAAGGTAAAAGGTACTCACACTCTGGATCTCGGCTACTAAGCTATTTTCCGGCGCCGTTGTAAGTGCTCAAAGCTATTTCCTTTAGATCCTGCAATTGCATCTTTTTGTTTCTTGTTTTACACTAGTAAGGCATAATGGAAAACAACTATGAGCTTTTTAATTTATTTCCTAAGTTAAGACATGAATTGTGTGATGCGAAAATTAAATAACCTATGGAACCTCATTTGCATGCTAGTAGCAATGTTATTAGTATGAACGCAATCACTACTAATGCTATGGAGAAGTCTAAGCTTGGGGAAGCTAGTTTTTATGATCTTTTTAGCTTCCCATCTTTAGGGGAGAAAATTTGCTCTGATAATACTTTATCTCCCATATGCGATAACTCTAATGATGCTTGTGATATTTTAAATCCACCTACTACAAGT